>NC_133335.1:210464127-210767796 GCF_042186555.1 Aquarana catesbeiana
CAGGCTGATCCCCCACCCAGGGGAGTTGCTAGGTGGCAAAAAGACCAGGTGCTTCAGCCCTAAGTCCAAGGCCAGCACGGGGGGGGGGGGGGCTACGCCGGTGTTAGTGGCGCAGGGTTTTTTGGCTGGGCGGTGGGGTTGTGTGGTTGTATGGTGGGGGGTAAGCTCACTTGCTGGTTGCTGTCTGGCTTACCAGTGCCCATCAATGCTGACCACTAAACTCACCTGTCTGACATACACACACTGACCTACCTACCTGATACACACTGACCTACCTGACATACACACATGACCTACCTGACCTACATATACTGTCATACAGTGACCTACCTACCTCACACACACTGACCTACCTACCTGACATACACAGACCTACCTACCTGACACACACTGACCTACCTACCTGACACACTGACCTACCTACTCGACACACACTGACCTACTTGACATACACTGACCTACCTACCTGACACACACTGACCTACCTGACACACATTGACCTACATGACATACACTGACCTACCTACCTGACACACACTGACCTACCTGACATACACTGACCTACCTACCTGACATACACTGACCTACCTGACATACACACACTGACCTATCTAACCAGGAGACAGACTTCATGTGTCCTGCAGCAGCAGCTCAGCTCAGCCGCGGTGTGCGAGGCAGCCAGAGGAGAGGAGTAGAGCCGCCCGCCCGAGCGGGGATCGATGTGGCACGGCAGACGCATTGTAATTCCCGCCTTCTGGAGCCTGCAGTGCCTATGATGGACGTCACACATCTCGTGGTCCCTCCACTGGACCAGTGGGACGTCGATCATAGGCGCTGCAGGCTCCAGAAGGCGGGACCTGCTATGTGACTCGGCCACACTTGGTTGCGCTCGTTATCAGATCGGTCCCTGCTCGGCGGCGACTGGTGGTGCTCAGGGCTAATAATAGAACGGTGCCCACCGGAGACCCGGGGCTTTTTGGGGACCCACTCAGGGATTCAGCCACTGTCAGCCCCCCCTGCCCCCACCCCCTCAACCTCTGCAGCAATGCTGGCAGCACTCATACGTCTATTTCCCAAAGACAACATCTGGATATGACGCTGAGCACGTGCACTCAACTTCTTTAGTCGACCATGGCGGGGCCTGTTCTGAGTGGAACCTGTCCTGTTAAACCTCTGTATGCTCTTGGCCACCCTGCTGCAGTTCAGTTTCAGGGTCTTGGCAAACTTCTTATAGCCTAGGCCATCTTCATGCAGAGCAACAATTCTTTTTTTCAGATCCTCAGAGAGTTCTTTGCCATGAGGTGCCATGTTAAACTTCCAGTGACCAGTATGAGAGAGTGAGAGCGATAACACCAAATTTAACACACCTGCTCCCCATTCACACCGGAGACCTGGTAACACTAATGAGTCACATGATATCGGGGAGAGAAAATGTCTAATTGGGCCCAATTTGGACATTTTCACTTAGGGGTGTATTCCCTTTTGTTGCCAGCGGTTTAAACATTAATGGCTGTGTGTTGAGTTATTTTGAGAGGACAGCAAATTTACACTGTTATACAAGCTGTACACTCACTACTTTACATCTTTACATTGTAGCAAAGTGTCATTTGTTCAGTGTTGCCACATGAAAAGATAGGATAAAATATTTTACAAAAATGTAAGGGGTGTACTCACTTTTGTGAGATACTGTGTGTGTGTATATATATATATATATATATATATATATATATATATATATATATATATATATATATATATATAGTCTCTGGAAAAAACAATAAAGATTTCATGGCTATTGCAGGAATATAGAGCTGTACAAAAGGTCATTTATATATTGTTGCATGTACTATTGTCTTCTAATGCCGCGTACACACGACCAAACTTTCCGTCAGAATAGACTCCAACGGTCTTTCTGACAGAGTTCCGCTGAAACGGACTTGCCTACACATGATCACACCAAAGTCCGATCATTTAGAACGTGATGACTTACGACGGGACTAGAAAAAGGAAGTTCAATAGCCAGTAGCCAATAGCTGCCCTTGCGTCGTTTTTGGTCCGTCGGACTAGCGTACAGACAAGCGTTTTTTCTAATAGGAACTGATTCCGTTTGGATTGGATTTTCTGACAACTTTGTGTGATCGTGTGTATGCAAGACAAGTTTGAGCCAAGATCCGTCGGAAAAAATCCATGGATTTTGTTGTCGGAATGTCCGATCGTGTGGAAAGGGGATAAGACTAAATTGAAATTTGACTTCAAAATTAACACTGGTCTGTAGTGCATGTTCATACCTCAATACCATATATAATAACATATGAGATTTTTCACTCTAGCAGTATATGATGAGTTTGGAAATTGTAGAGAAATGTTAAGTAATGCATTACAATTTAATTACACCCATTCGATTTTAGATGACTAAAATTAGTTTTAGTCGACTAAAATATACTGGAGATTTAGTCGACTAAAATATGACTAAAACTAAAACAATTGCAGAAGACTAAAATGGGACTAAAACTAAAATGCCATTTTAGTCCTAAGACTAAAACTAAATTGAAATTTGCTGCCAAAATTAACACTGGTCTGGACCCTCCTGCATTTCTCAACTTACTTTTGGCCAATAGGTGCAATGGGCAGAATCAGTGGTTAATAGCAAGGTACAGGAAGGGGTGGGTCATTGTACCTACTTTCTAGCAGAAGTCAGTATTTGCATAATTAAACACTCTAGTTTACAGGGTTCCTATGGTGCTCTGAAAGGTTGCCAAGGGGGTTATTTACTAAAGCTAGCGAGTGCAAAATCTGGTGCAGCTCCGCATAGAAACAATCAGCTTCCAGGATTTATTGCCAAAGCTTAATTGAACAAGCTGAAGTTAGAAGCTGATTGGCTACCAGCTGCACCAGATTCTGAGTGCTCCAGTTTTAGTAAATCCCCCCCTAAGTGTATTAATATTCTGATTCAGTATGATACACTTTAATTAGAAGAGCCGTAGCGAGGAATTATAAAAAATGTGCACTCCACTTGAACATCCTGTATAAAAAATATAAGAGGTACCCCTATTTCAGTTGTGCATCACTGGACTTTCATTGGACAGTCATTTGACCTTCATTTATGATTATGATGTCTGATTCATAAATTCTATACACTATGAGAAATATTACTGTTGTTCTTAAGAAACGATAAACACACCCCCAAACCCAGTACTTCTCTCACCACCACAAAGCACTCAGCGTGCTGTCTAGCCACCTACACGCTATGTATATACACAGGAATGTATAGAAAGGGTGGAAGATTACAATCATTTCAGTTTCGTATAGGTTACAGCAGCTGCCCTGTACACACGATAAGATTAATGGACGAATGATCGTTCATTTTTTTTTTTTTTTTGCATGATATTCGCAGATCGAATCTGATGAGTTTACTAACGTCACGAAAATTCTCATACGACAGAATAAAAATTCGGAAGTGATGTCATGTGTTGTAATGCATTTGTATTGCATTTTCGAAACTTCAGCTGTAATGATTAAATGAAAATCAGGCGATCTAGCATCGTACGGAAATTTTTTTCGTTCATATCCAATAGAATAATATCGGATGAACTGCCATGATTGGCTCTCGAAAGCTCTGTACTAACGATCCGATTATCGTACGATCGCTTAGAACGCGGTATTTTTCATACAATTTTCTGATCGTGTGTACGGGGCTTAATAAGGAACTTGACAACCTCCCACCAGTCATTACCACAGCTTTATGAAAACATCGGAAAACAACCTTCAGTCTTATTTATTCCGACTTTGCACACCTAACTCATCCTAAGCATGGTGACTTATTAAAGTGTATGGCAAAAAAAGACAAAGAAAAAAAACAGAACATCTCTATAATAGTTGCACATTTCCTGATGTTTATCCATTTATATCTGAACTCAGGGCAAAAAAACAAACCCTTTCATTTAAATATATTCCTTTATAGCCACAAAGGATATAAATGCACTTTGTGTGCACCAAATGCTTGTGTAAGCTTAATTATTTCCTTGTAAAAAAAAGCTTGTGCTCTACGTAGTCTATGCAGAGAGCAGAGCTGTGGGAGGGGCTCAGAAGCTCCTCCCATTACAGGCTACCTGCATTAATTTACAGGAAGGGGCAGATACAAAATGGTTCATGCTACACAAGGAGAGAGAGCAGCAATGACCGGTCTTTATTACAGGAAGGTTTCACACAGGGGCAGATCCAGAGCCTAGTCTCAGAAGGGGCACTGCCAGAAAATATGCTTTTTTTGGGTAAATTTAACGGGGAAATGGCTGGTGTTAGCGCTTCAATCATCACGGCACCATGGTTGTTATGGAGTCAGGATGATTGAAGCGCATTATTACTATTATTACATTGTTATAAAAAATAAAATAGTTAAACTCACCATAATGCAGAATCAGTGGGAGCCCCAATTGTGTCACTTGCCACTGTCACCTGCCACACGTTGCGGATTGCCAATTGCCACGTCACCTGTCACTAGATGCAGATTGTCACATCACTTGCCACATGTTGCAGATTGTCACTTGCCACGTCCCATGCCACACGTTGCAGATTGTCACTTGCCACCTCCCATGCCACACGTTGCAGATTGTCACTTGCCACGTCCCATGCCACACATTGTAGATTGTCACTTGCCACGTCCCATGCCACATGTTGCAGATTGTCACTTGCCACCTCCCATGCCACACATTGCAGATTGTCACTTGCCACGTCCGATGCCACACGTTGTAGATTGTCACTTGCCACGTCCGATGCCACACGTTGCAGATTGTCACTTGTCACGTCCGATGCCACACGTTGCGGATTGTTACTTGCCATGTCCCATGCCACACATTGCGGATTGCTACTTGCCTGCTATAATTGTCTCTTGCTGTGTCCCAGTGTCAGGCAGCACATTAACAGTCAAGCAGCAGAGAGATGATGTAATCTTTCTGCTGCCGCGGCTGCCTGCACACTGCACAGTGAGGGCGGAACTGCTGGCATGCAGGGCGGGCGCTGGGTGGTGAGAGATGATGTTATCTCTCTGCTCCTCCGCCCACTGGCTCCCTGTTTAGCCAGCAGCCACTCTCACACTGTCACCGAGCCGCACAGCTGCTCACCAACAGTGCCTCCCGCTGTCTCTCCCCACCAGAGCCGCCTGTGCTCTCAGCCACGGAGCCGCCTCTTCGGCTCACTCACCCGCAGTGATGCCTGCCCGCCCACTCACTCACCCACATTCTCGGAGGGGGCAATTGCCCCGTTGCCCCCCCCCCCGGATCCGCCCCTGGTTTCACACTGGATTACTGCACAGATCTGCTGTAGAAGAAATACACAAAGCACACCAATGTTCAGCCTCTTGTATTTAGAAAGTATTTTCTCATTACTGAGTTTGGTTTGAAAAGTGCTGCAAGTTCAGAAAAATAGCTTGTTCTGCCAGAACTCCTAATATTCTGTTTGAGTGGATAACACATTGGGGTTGATTTACTAAAGGCAACTAGACTGTGCACTTTGCAAAGTGCAGTTGCTCCAGAGCTTAGTAAATGAGGTAAAGCTTCACTTTGCAAAGAACACCCAATCACATGCAAAGGAAAATAAAAAAACAGCATGTTTGCTTGCACGTGATTGGATGATGGAAGTCAGCAGAGCTTCTGCTCATTTACTAAGCTCTGGAGCA
Source organism: Aquarana catesbeiana (assembly GCF_042186555.1). Lineage (NCBI taxonomy): Eukaryota > Metazoa > Chordata > Amphibia > Anura > Ranidae > Aquarana > Aquarana catesbeiana. The sequence goes on from NC_133335.1 coordinate 210,469,799, forward strand.
ACTGCTCTTGTAGTACATAAAAGGGGAATGTCTTTTATGTGCTGCAAAGCTAATGTATATGTATCCATTATGTTTATGCCAGTGTGCATGTATACATATGAAAATACTTTTTTACTATTGTTGCAAATAAAAAATGATTACTATATACTCTACCTCCACAAACATTGTGCTTCATTTAAAGTCCCAAATTCCCCCCTCTTTGCTAACTGCTCTTGTAGAGTGCAACTGTACTTTGCAAAGTGCACAGTCAATTTGCCTTTAGTAAATCAACCCCATTGCCTTTTCTTCTCTTGAATCCCAAGCTGCATTGTCAGCCTCTCTCTGGATGACTGTCAGAAAAACCAAGTGCCCTGATTACAATTGTGAAAAACAGTGTCATAAATCAGTGCCCACCAATGCCCACCAATGCCCACCAATGCTAGCGATCAGTGCCCACCAGTGGCAGCAATCAGTGCCCACCACTGCCCACAAGTGCCACCAATCAGTGCCCATTAGCGATGCCAGTCAGTGCTGGTAATCAGTGCCACCTAATAGTGCTGCCCATCAATGCTCATCAGTGTTGCCCATCAGTGCCACCCACCAATGCCCATCAGTGCCCATCAGTACCACCTATCCATGCCGCCTATTAGTGCCCACTAATACCGCCTATTAGTACCCACCAGTGCCGCCTATCAGTGCCCATCAGTGCCACCTATCAGCCTATCAGTGCCCATCAGTGCAGCATATTAGTGAAAAACATTTTTTTTTTTCGAAATTTTTGGTCTTTTTTTTTTTGTAAAAAATAAAAAACTCAGCAGTGATTAAATACCAAACAAAGGACAATCAGCGCAAACCAAAATGTAAAATTGAATGCAAGCTGGACACTAAAGGATTCACCAACCTCAATATCACATAATAGACAATAAAAGTGCAGCGCAAAAGAAAAGGAAAATTTTCTTTAATTTTCCTTATCTTTTGCGCTGCACTTTTATTGTCTATTAAGTGATTAAATACCACCAAAATAAAGCTCTATTTGTGTGAAGAAAATGATAAAAAAATTTGTTTGGGTACAGGGTTGCATGACCGTGCAATTGTCATTCAAAGTGTGACAGCGCTGAAAGCTGAAAAATGGCCTGGGCAGGAAGGGGGTGTAAGTGCTCGGTAGGCAAGTGGTTAAAGTGCATATGATAGACTATTGTGAATTGAAAATTGTAATTGTTATCTTAAAACCAAGAAAGCACTGAGACTGCCTATCAGAGTAAGTCAGTTTATAATACCCAAATCCAATTCAAAAAATGTTGATAAAATAATAATAATATCTAATATATATTATTTGTATTATTATTATCTACTTTAAACTTTTTTTTATGCATTCTTTAAATTGTTAAGAAAATCAGATAGAGTAACGCAAGAGGACATCAAAGTAAACAAAAGCAGTACATGGCAAATCGAGGTTTCAGTTTGTCGAGATCAGGCACATAGAAACATAGATGCAATCTATATACATTGTGAACAGAGAAGTGACATGCAATTATAAGTTAGTAATAATGCAAAAAACACATGAAAGTATGTACAGCCATAACAATACTATGGTCACGAATTGGGGGTGTATATGCTAACAAAATACCTTAAATTCAGGTTTTTAGTATAATATAAAATTGTGAAAAGAACTGAGGAAAGCCCATCCCCGATAAGAATTGAAAGTATTTTTAAGGTGGATTCCATGTACTGTTATGAGTTTGTAACTGTTTTGTTTGTTTTAGGAAAGTTCATTGAATTCATTTTTTTAAATTAATTTTATACTTTTTATTTTTTATGTAGTCCTACATTTATTAATTACTGTTAACTGTGTAAATATTCTGTATGTCAAATAATGAGTTTAAATGCATTGCACTTTATCATTCTGATTGATTTTGGTGGATTACATAACTGTTTATTTAATTATATCTTTGTATTATAATTATGAGGTTGTTATGTCCAATGCCTAGCAATATGATAAATTGAATGAAGCCTCAGATATTTGCACTGAATTGTGGTCAAAAAGCCCTGCAGTTTTCAAAGTATGCATATAGTGAAGTATACATTGTCCCACGAAGACATCTGTCACTGCATTCGATGTACGTATATAGAAAGAACTGTGCCCGTATCTAACACTATTAAACCCCCTAAATAACAAATATTTTGTGTAAAAAAAAAAAAGTCCCCCCTAAAGACTGCTATACTTAAATTGCAATATAATATTATGTGTATTATGGGACAGCATTAAAGTCCCTTCAATTTAAAATTCCCAATATAAATAACACCCTCTTTTTCCCTTTAATCCAAGAATTTGAAAAGAGAGGTTGTTTTTTTTTTTTATATTGTAAATTAAAAAAGGAATGGACTTTAACACTATCTCATAATTCACACATAATATTCTATGGCACTCTATGTACTTCAGACTCAAACTGCAACAATTTTGGCGCACTCTGCCCAACGTACCATATGTAACTGTCTGTTATCTATAATGGTTAAAATTTTAAGGTGTGATATCATTCATCACAGAAAATGTTGACCATTTCGGGGATGTTTTTTTGTTCGTCCTTTATGATACAAATCATTTATGTTTTCATGTTCGATACTTTGTATCACTGTTTATCAACAACTAAATAAAAACTTTTATTGCAAAAAAAAAAGAAAAGAAAAATGAAAATGTATAAATCAAAATATAACACAGTACATCTAGCATTTTATGCTGTCCCCTTCCAGGTGGTTTGGGATTTCTGCACAGTGTATTGCATACTAACACTAAAAAAATATAAATGCTGTAAGTATATAAATAAATTAAGTTTAGATACTGGTTTATGGAGTATTATTGCTGAAAAAATATGTGTAATAAAACTACTATATGATTATTATGAATAATGGTATCTTTACATAATTTTAGATATTTCCATATGGTCTGAGGAAATAGAAAAGATATGTAAAACACATAACCACCTCAGAATCAAAATACCATTGTAATCTTCAGAATAAAAGTTTGTGTGACTTAAAGTGGAGTTCCACCCAAAAATGGAACTTCCGCTTTAAGGGAAGGTGACCCCCCTGACATGCCACATTTGGCATGTCATTTTTTTTTGGGTGGGCAGCCGGTACCCTCTTTTTAGAGGGTTCCAGCTCCCACTTCCTCCCGTCGCACTGCGGCACCGGAAGGGAGATCACCTCACCCCCCTCCCTTCCTGCAATCTTCTGGGACACGTCATGCGCAGTGCGTGCCCGGCTGTGAAGCCACAGCCGGGCACCCACAGTGACAATGTCGGCGTCGCAGAAAGGAGGGGGAGACAAGCGGGGCTTCGTTCCCCCGCATCGCTGGACCCTGGGATATGTAAGTGTCCGATTATTAAAAGTCAGCAGCTGCAGTATTCGTAGCTGCTGACTTTTAATTATTTTTTTTTAATCGGGACTCCGCTTTAAATATCACAGTGATCTTACTGAATCCTGAGAGATAAATGTAAATGTATGGGAATATTATGCTATTTATTTGGCTGCGGTACTACTAGTGATAACAATACCCTACCCTTTATAGACACTGAGCAAAATTCTAAACGAAACACTTTTGTGTTTATCATGAGCTTTTGTGTTTGTGTTGTGTTTTGTGTTTATCATGAGCTGAACTAAAAGATCTATGACTTTTTCTATGTACACAGAAGGCCTATTTCTCTCAAATACTGTTCACAAATATGTCTAAATCTTTGCTCATGAGCACTTCTCCTTTGCCAAGATAATCCATCCACCTCACAGATGTAGCATATCAAGATGCTGATTAGACAGCATGATTATTGCTCAGGTGTGCTTTAGGATGGCCACAATAAAAGGCCACTCTCAAATGTGCAGTTTTACCGTATTGGGGGGGTCTGGGGGGTCCAAAAACCTGTCAGTATCTGGTGTGACCACCATTTGCCTCACGCAGTGCAGCACATCTCCTTCACATTGATTTGATCAGGTTGTTGATTGTGGCCTGTGGAATGTTGGTCCATTCCACTTCAATGGCTGTACGAAGTTGTTGGATATTGGCAGGAATTGGAACACGCTGTCACATATGCCGATCCAGAGCATCCCAAACATGCTCAAGGGGTGACATGTCCGGTGAGTATGAAGGCCATGCAAGAACTGGGATGTTTTCATCTTCCAGGAATTGTGTACAGATCCTTCCAACATGGGGCCGTGCATTATCATGCTGCACCATGAGGTGATGGTCATGGATGAATGGCACAACAATGGGCCTCAGGATCTCGTCACGGTATCTCTGTGAATTCAAAATGCCATCAATAAAATGCACCTGTGTTCATTGTCCATAGCATATGCCTGCCCATACCGTAACCCCACCGCCACCATGGGCCACTCGATCCACAAATTTGACATCAGCAAACCGCTCACCCACACAACGCCATATACACTGTCTGCCATCTGCCCTGTACAGTGAAAAACGGGATTCATCTGTGAAGAGAACACCTCTCCAAAGTTCCAGATGCCATCGAATGTGAGCATTTTCCCACTCAAGTCGATAACGACGACGAACTGCAGTCAGGTCGAGACTCCGATGAAGACGACGAGCATGCATGAGCTTCCCTGAGACGGTTTCTGACAGTTTGTGCAGAAATTCTTTGGTTATGAAAACCGATTGTTGCAGCAGCTGTCCGGGTGGCTGGTCTCAGACGATCTTGGAGGTGAAGATGCTGGATGTGGAAGTCCTGGGTTGGTGTGGTTACAAATGGTCTGTGGTTGTGAGGCCAGTTGGTTGTACTGCCAAATTCTCTGAAACGCCTTTGGAGACGACTTATGGTAGAGAAATGAACATTCAATTCAAGGGCAACAGCTCTGGTGGACATTCCTGCAGTCAGCATGCCAATTGCACGCTCCCTCAAAACGTGCGACATCTGTGGCATTGTGCTGTGTTATAAAACTGCACATTTTTAGAGTGGCCTTTTATTGTGGCCAGCCTAAGGCACACCTGTACAATAATCATTCTGTCTAATCAGCATCTTAATATGCCACACTTGTGAGGTGGATGGATTATCTCGGCAAAGGAGAAGTGCTCACTAACACAGATTTATCCTAGGTTCCCATTGGAGCGATTTGAGAGATCAAATCGCATGACAAGTCGCAGCCTATTGGAGGCAATGGCACTGTTCCAATCGATGTGACACTGATTTTGGGGCGCACTACTGCACTACTTTTGTTGATTTCAGGTGCGACTTCAGTAGACATCTGTGCATGAAGCCACACAGATGTCTATCAAGTAGCACCCGAAATCGCGCTGACCTTGCTACTTTGAAATCGCGCTATTTCAAGTGAAGTAGCGCGATTTCAAAGTAGCATCAATGTGAACCAGGGTTGAGACAGGTTTGTGAAGAATATTTGAGAGAAATAGGCCTTTTGTGTACATAGAAAAAGATCTTTTTCTCGTAGCTCTTTGAGTTTAGCTCATGACAAATAGGGGCGGACACAAAAGTGTTGCGTTTATAATTTTGCTCAGTGTATGTTTTATTAGAGTTTTGCATTTTTCTGTTTTTTTTTAAGCGGTATGAAAATAAAATTGATATCATTTTTTTAAATTTTGGTACATAGGTGTTATGTAATCAATGATGAAACACCTTAAAAGCCCCATTTTGGAGTTTGTTTTAATAGTTCTTGTTGCTTGGATGTGGTGCCTAAATGGTCATAAAGGGACACACTTCTTTATGTAATTTTATTATCTATAACTATCTATAATGGTACCAACCAGCATTCCTGAAATTTGCAAGCTCTGGAAAACACACAATAATGCTGATGTGTGAACAATCCTGAAAAGAAAATGGTTATTTTTTTTATACATTATGCTTAGTGCTAAAAAAATAAAAATAAAAATACATTTTAAAACTTGTCTTTCTTTCTTTGTATTTTTTAATTAAAGGGGGGGTCCACCTAAACCGCCAAAAAAAAAAAATATTAAAAGCCAGCAGCTACAAATACTGCAGCTGCTGACTTTTAATAAATGGCCACTTACCTGTCCAAAGGGTCCAGCGATGTCGGCAGGCGACGCCGAGAACCCGCTCGGTTCTCGGCAGCTGCCGCCGCCATCCTAGGTGAGGGAATCAGGAAGTGAAGCGTTGCGGCTTCACTTCCCGGTTCCCTACTGCGCATGCGCGAGTCGCGCTGCGCATCGTAACTGGTCCCCGCTATCTCCTGGGAGCTGTGTGTTTCCCAGGAGACAGCGCGGAGGGACAGGAAGAGGCATAGACTCCCATGGGAGTCTATGCCGGAAGTGGGTGCAAATACCTGTCTTAGACAGATATCTGCACCCCCCTCCCCCCTGAAAGGTGCCAAATGTGACACCGGAGGGGGGGAGGGTTCCGAAAAGCGGAAGTTCCATTTTTGTGTGGAACTCCGCTTTAAGTAAATCTTGACCTATTACACTTGGATGTCTCAATTCTGGTGAACTAGCTCTTTAAAAAAGCAATAGTTTGTGGTGAGCTGTTGAGCCCAAGCCATCAGGTTCAAGTAATGACTTTTTGTCTGTTTCTGTCACAAATTGCTAGTATAAGTTTGCTTTAACTTCAGACATGACCTTATACAAAAAGGTCCCTCAATGTGGTTGATAGACCCATGTGACCCTCTTTTTCCCCTCTTCTGATGTTTTTGGCCTTTTATAGACCTGTGATGGAAACTTAACATACTCTTGAAACATGATGCACAGTGGAACTTCATGCAGTGAACCAGCAACCCAGAGGCGGATGATAAAGATGGAAAACATGGGACTACATTTCACTATGACCCTCATCTATGAGCATTCCAAAAATATAATCTCAATAGATTGACGCTAGATATTAAGTGTCACATGACAGTTCACTTGTACTTGCATAAACCTCCCAAGGGGGACACCTTTCAACACAAAGCATATAAGCAATGGACACACCCTGCCATGCCCCTAGTTCCATAAACCACGAAGAGGCCACATGTAAAAAAATATTTGTTGACCCCGTGTTTTTTTTTCCACCACTTCTTTTTACAGGCTTTTCAAAATAACAAATCAATACTTTTAGGTTAAAATGTTGGTAGATAAAAAGTGCATTTTGTTAATATCAGAACAAAATAAGTAGGAATGGTCCCGATGTTCGAGTCGAATGTAAGTTCGACTCGAACATCAGGTGTATTTGTTTGCTCCCAGAACAAATGAACACATGGGGCGTTCACGGCAGATTCTAGCGCTGCGGAGCGCCCCATAATGCACTGCGAGATCGCAGTTAATTGACGCCTGCTTATTGGACAAAGCATGCACCTGACCTGCATGCTTTGGCCAATCAAAGCACGATCTGCTGTGAGAGCCATGATTGGCCAATTGCATGGTGCCTTTGGCCAATCATGGCTCAGGGGCTAAGTCCATGCCGCACACTATGTAAGGCTGCTTAACACATGGCCGTATATAGTCTTTAATAATGGAGATTAGGCAGGGTATTTAGTGTAGTGTAGTGTGCGGTCAGTCAGCTTAGTGTTTATATAACACATATATAACGTTTATATACTTGCCAACAGTCCTGATTTTCCTGGGACAATCTCGATTTTGGGACCCTCGTTACGATCGGAGCTCGTCCCGATTAAATTCCCGGAATTTTGCCTTTGTCCCGGGAAATCTGGAATGTTTTAGGCAAAAATGGCTAGCGGGTTACAAACAAAATGGCCGCCGCCACTGCGGCGAGGTATCTTTTCTCGTGTGTTCAGTGGAGAGGGGAGGGGCAGCCAATTGGCTTCTTTCTTCAGTGTACAAGTAGGCTTGTTGCGAGAGTTTGCTCAGCTCTGCCGTCTGCGTGTTATGGGGGAAGTCGGTGGACAGCCCAGGCCAGCAACACATGATCATCAGCTGTAACCCCCGCCATTACTGCAATATCTCCACCATAGATATGTATAGGGGCAGCGAGCATTGTCTTGTGTACATGGAGGATGCAATGTACAGGGGGGGTAATTATGTACAAGGGGTAACTATGTACAGGGGGGTAACTGTGTATGGGGGAGGGGGTAATATGTACAGGGGGGTAACTATGTACAGGGGGCAACTATGTACAGGGGGAGGGGTGATATATGTACAGAGGGGTAACTATGTAAAGGGGGAGGGGGTAATTTGTACGGGGGTAACTATGTACAGGGGGAGGGGGATAATATGTACAGGGGTTAACTATGTACAGGGGGAGGGGGGTAACTATGTACAGGGGGTAACTATGTATGGGGGGTATCTATGTACAGGGGGAGGGGGTAATATGTACAGGGAGTAACTATGGGGAGGGGGTAACTATGTACAGGGCGAGGGAAGTAACTATGTACAGGGGGAGGGGGGTAACTATGTACAGGGGGTGGGGGGTAACTATGGCTCTGCTTAGGACACTGAGGTAAGGACTGGGGCTCCACTGTGGACACTGATGTAAGGACTGGGGCTCCACTGGGGACACTGATATAAGGACTGGGGCTCCGCTGGGGACACTGATGTAAGGACTGGGGCTCCGCTGGGGACACTGATGTAAGGACTGGGCTCCGCTGGGGACACTGATGTAGGGACTGGGCTCTGCTGGGGACACTGATGTAAGGACTGGGGCTCCGCTGGGGACACTGATGTAAGGACTGTGCTCCGCTGGGGACACTGATGTAAGGACGGAGGCTCCGCTGGGGACACTGATGTAAGGACTGGGCTCTGCTGGGGACACTGATGTAAGGACTGGTGCTCCACTGGGGACACTGATATAAGGAGGGGCTCCGTTGGGGACACAGATATAAGGAGGGGCTCCGCTGGGGACACTGATGTAAGGACTGGGCTCCGCTGGGGACACTGATGTAAGAACTGGGCTCTGCTGGGGACACTGATGTAAGGACTGGGCTCCACTGGGGACACTGATGTAAGGTTTGGGCTCCACTGGGGACACTGATGTAAGGAAGCACCGGGGCTCCACTGGGGACACTGATGTAAAGACTGGGTTCCGCTGGGGACACTGATGTAAGAACTGGGCTCCACTGGGGACACTGATGTAAGGAAGTACCGGGGCTCTGCTGGGGACACTGAGGTAAGCACTGGACTCTGCTGGGGACACTGAGGTAAGCACTGGACTCTGCTGGGGACACTGAGGTAAGGACTGGGCTCTGCTGGGGACACCAGATGTAAGAATGGACTCTGCCGGGGGCATCTGATGTAAGAAGGGACTCTGCTGGGGGCACCTGATGTAAGGAGAAACTCTGCTGGGGGCATTTGATGTAAGGAGGGACTTTGCTGGGGACACCAGATGTATGGACGGACTCTGCCGAGGGGCACCTGATGTTAGGAGGGACTCTGCTGGGGGCATCTAATGTAAGGAGGGACTCTGTTGGGGGCACCTGATGTAAGGAAGGACTCTGCTGGGAATGCCTGATGTAAGGAGGAACTATGCTGGGGGCACCTGATGTAAGGAGGGACTCTGCTTGGAATGCCTGATATAAAGAGGGACACTACTGGGGACACTGATGAAGGACGGGGGCTCCACTGGTGACACTGATGTAAGGACTGGGCTCTGCTGGGGACACTGATGTAAGGACTTGGGCTCTGCTGGGGACACTGATGTAGAGACTGGGGCTCCGCTGGGGACAATGATATAAGAAGGGGTTCCACTGGCGACACTGATATAAGGAGGGGCTCCGCTGGGAACACTGATATAAGGACTGGACTCCACTGGGGACACTGATGTACGGACTTGACTCCACTGGGGATACTGATGTAAGGAAGCACGGGGGCTCCACTGGGGACTCTGATGTAAGGACTGGGCTCTGCTGGGGACATTGATGTAAGAACTGGGCTCTGCTGGGGACACTGATGTAAGGACTGGGCTCCACTGGGGACACTGATGTAAGGTTTAGGCTCCACTGGGGACAATGATGTAAGGACTGAACTCCACTGGGGTCACTGATGTAAGGACTTGGCTCCACTGGGGACACTGATGTAAGGAAGCACCAGGGCTCCACTGGGGACACTGATGTAAGGACTGGGTTCCGCTGGGGACACTGATGTAAGAACTGTCCTCTGCTGGGGATACTGATGTAAGGACTTGGCTCCACTGGGAACACTGATGTAAGGAAGCACCGGGGCTCCACTGGGGACACTGATGTAAGGACTGGGTTCCGCTGGGGACACTGATGTAAGAACTGTCCTCTGCTGGGGATACTGATGTAAGGACTTGGCTCCACTGGGGACACTGATGTAAGGAAGCACCAGGGCTCCACTGGGGACACTGATGTAAGGACTGGGTTCCGCTGGGGACACTGATGTAAGAACTGTCCTCTGCTGGGGATACTGATGTAAGGACTGGGCTCCACTGGGGACACTGATGTAAGGAAGTGCTGGGGGTCTGCATGGGACACTGATGTAAGGAAGTACCGGGGCTCTGCTGGGGACACTAAGGTAAGCACTGATGTAAGGAGGGACTCTGCTGGGGGCACCTGATGTAAGGAGGGACTCTGCTGGGGGCACCTGATGTAAGGAGGGACTCTGCCGGGGGCACCTGATGTAAGGAGGGACTCTGCCGGGGACACCAGATGTAAGGAGGGACTCTGCTGGGAATGCCTGATGTAAGAAGGAACTATGCTGGGGGCACCTGATGTAAGGAGGGACTCTGCTGGGGGCACCTGATGTAAGGAGGGACTCTGCTGGGGGCACCTGATGTAAGGAGGGACTCTGCCGGGGGCACCTGATGTAAGGAGGGACTCTGCCGGGGACACCAGATGTAAGGAGGGACTCTGCTGGGAATGCCTGATGTAAGAAGGAACTATGCTGGGGGCACCTGATGTAAGGAGGGACTCTGCTGGGAATGCCTGATATAAGGAGGGACACTGCTGGGGACATCTGATGTAAGGACGGGCTCTGCTGGGGGCACCTGATGGCATCTGGTGGCAGGCGATGTGGCAAGTGACACACTTAGGGCTCCCACTGATTCTGCATTATGGTGAGTTGAATGATTTAATTTTATATTACAATGTAATAATAGAAATAATGCACTTCAATCATCCTGACACCATAACAACCATGGTGCCGGGACGATTGAAGCGCTAACACCAGGTGTTTGGAGCATCTTTATCTGCTGATTGGTAAACTTTCTGGAATACACATATTTCTATTGTGGTATAGGATCTGGGTCTGCTGTCCCTCCATCCCTCTTTCTTTCCTTCCTTTTCTCTCCTTCCTTAAGTCACTATCTCTTTCTCTCTCTCTCTCTCCCCCTAGTTCATCTCAGACTCTAACCACACACCTTTTGAGCCACGCCCCTCCAAGCCACGCCCAATATCCCGCTTAAACCACGCCTATTTTTTTGCCACATTTTTCTTTTTCTGTGATGCCACACCTACAAATGAATGGCCCGCCCCCTGATTATAATAAGACTCCACCTACAGGCAAAAACGTGTCCCTATAAATTTTTTTACAATGTTGGCAACTATGATAACAGTGTAAGGCAGAGTATATATGACAGTGTAGAGTATATAACAGTGTAGGGCAGAGTATATAACAGTGTACTGCGGTGTATATAGTACAGTGTAGGGCAGAGTATATAACACAGCGTACTGCGGAGTATATAGTACAGTGTAGGGGGGAGTATATAGCACAGTGTACTGCGAAGTATATAGTACAGTGTAGGGCAGAGTATATAACACAGTGTATATATAATACAGTTCAAAGTATATAGTGCAGTCCGTATATTATATATAAGGCAGTTCAGAGTATACAGAGCAGTCCGTATAGTACATATACTGCAGTTCACAGTATATAGTGCAGTCTGAATAGTCTATATAAGGCAGTTCAGAGTATATAGTACAGTTCGTATGGTATATAGAAAAAAGAAGAAACGAATAAGAACAGCGCCCTCTAAGTGCAGTATACAGGCTAGTTTAATCGATAAAAAATGGTTTTAAAAACACTCACAAAGGTGAAGATCCAAGGCTGAGGAAGGGACACGCATGTCCCGAATGCGAGCACCTCCCGCTGACCCGACCCGGAAGTGACGTCCGCTACAGCGAGCAGTGTCAACCACAGATCCTCTCTCCTATTCACCGGACAGCACAGTGAACCAGCGGTGTGACCGGCATAGGATCTGATCCAGGAGACACAGCCACCGCCACATCTCACGGACCTCCCCCACTCTCACCCGGCCATCGGGAGTGGATGAGAATTCATGCCTATTGTTTCTTCACCTTTGTGATTGTTTTTAAAACCATTTTTTATCGATTAAACCAGCCTGTATACTGCACTTAGAGGGCGCTGTTCTTTTTCGTTTCTCCATTCCAGAGTTCTTGTTCATTCTTACTCCGAACTGGCAGCCCTCTGTGGACAGATTTATTTTCTTTGTATTTTGACATTTGATTCCAACTGTTTTTATATCGTTTTTAACCATTGTGTAGTGTCACTGTTCACCATACAGTGGCAAAACACTATCGGTACACTGCTGTCACATTGCTTCATGATTTTTATATATATGATTGTTGTAACCCGAGAGCGCCGTATTATTCAATTCTTTTTTCGTATGGTATATATACTGCAGTTCAGAGTATAAAGTGCAGTCCGTATAGTATATATAATGCAGTTCAGAGTATATAGTGCAGTCCGTATAGAATATATAAGGCAGTTCAGAGTACATAGTGAAGCCCGTATAGTATACAGTATATAAGGCAGTTCAGAGTATATAGTGCAGTCTGAATAGTCTATATAAGGCAGTTCAGAGTGTATAATGCAGACCGTATAGTATATATAATGCAGTTTAGAGTATATAGTGCAGTCAGTGTAGTATATATAATACAGTGCAGGGTATATAGTGCAGTGCAGAGTATATAATACAGTCTATTGGAGTGGTTAAGGGGAACCCTATGATAGAAATAAGAAAAAAAATGGCATGGGGTCCCCCCCCAAAATCCACACCCGGCCCTTAGGGTCTGGTATAGATTTTAAGGGGAACTCCAAGCCAAATTTTAAAAAAAATTGGCGTGGGGTCCCCTCCAAAATCCATACCAGACCCTTATTGGAGCAAGCAACCTGGAAGGCCAGGAAAGGGGGGGGGGCGAATGCCCCCCCTCTAAACCATACCAGCCCACATGCCCTCAATATAGGGAGGGTGCTTTGGGGTCCCCCCCAAAGCACCTTGTCCCCATGTTGATAGGGAAAAGAGCCTCTTCCCTGGCCATTGGTTGTGGGGGTCTGCAGGAGGGGGGGTTTATCAGAATCTGGAAGCCCCTTTAACAAGGGGGCCCCCAGATCCCGCCCCCCCACCATGTGAATGGGTGTCGGATACATTGTACCAAGTGTCAAGAACTAAAAACCACAACAGACAGTTTTTGACAATTCCTTTATTAAAAAAAAGTATCCTGCGATGTCCATCAATCTTCAATTACGCGGCCCGATGGACCCAAAAATAGAAAAAAATTAAAAAGTTCCGCCTTGATGGTAGGCCTCCCGCCGACTGCTGTCTCTTGGCTGTAACAGCTGTTAAATAGGCAAGGGTGGGGCCACCCGGTGATGTAACCGAGTGACCCCACCCCCTTCTGACATCATGCAAAAAGACAGCAGTCACCGGGAGGCCTCCCATGGAGGCAGAGTTTTTTCTTTTTTTTTTCTAGGTTTCGGGTCCATCGGGCGGCATGATTGAAGATGGATGGACATTGCAGGACACTTTTTTTTCCTTTTTAATAAAGGAATTGTCAAAAACTGTCTGTTGTGGTTTTTGCTTTTTGACACTTTTTTTGGTGAATGTGTCTATGGGAATGTTTGACCATCCTTCCAAAAGCGCATTTGTGAGGTCAGGCACTAATGTTGGACGAGAGGCCTGGCTCGCAGACTCCGCTCTAATTCATCCCAAAGGTGTTCTTTCGCGTTGAGATCAGGACTCTTTGAAGGCCAGTCAAGTTCCTCCACCCCAAACTCGCTCATCCATGTCTTTATGGACCTTGCTTTGTGTACTGGTGCGCAGTCATGTTGGAACAGGAAGAAGCCATCCCCAAACTGTTCCCACAAAGTTGGGAGCATGAAATTGTCCAAAATGTCTTGGTTCCTTTCACTGGAACTAAGGGGCCAAGCCGAACCCCTGAAAAACAACCCCAAACCATAATCCGCCCTCCAGCAAATTATTTGGACCAGTGCACAAAGGAAAATCAATAAAGACCTGGATGAGCGAGTTTGGGGTGAAGGAACTTGATTGGCCTGCACAGAGTCCTGACCTCAACCCGAAAGAACACCTTTGGGATGAATTAGAGCAGAGACTGCGAGCCAGGCCTTGTCGTCCACATCAGTGCCCAAACTCACAAATGCGCTTCTGGAAGAATGGTCAAACATTCCCATAGACACACTCCTAAACCTTGTGGACAGCCTTCCCAGAAGAGTTGAAGCTGTTATAGCTGCAAAGGGTGGGCCGAATCAATATTGAACCCTATGGACTAAGACTGGGATGCCATTAAAGTTCATGTGCGTGTAAAGTCAGGTGTCGCAATACTTTTTGCAAAATAGTGTATATATTAAATAACTCAATGAGCTTGATTCTCATTTTCTTGGCTCAGCCTGCCAAGGTCTGTATCTTCTATATAAAAAGAGTCAATTTTAAATTAAAATATGAATTTTGTTTTTTAATAAACACACAATAATACTAAGATACAATGGAAAGCAGCACAGCTGCAATAAATAGAGAGCAATAAAGTCCTTTAAGCAGCACAAGTCAGTAAGGATTGACCTGCAAAATCTTGCTGAACAGGTACCGAACCAGTTAAATATCCTTTTTTAAAGTTTGTTAGTTTTTTTTTTAGAAACTTCTCATTTTGAGAAAAGTGATCACAGTGTTATCTCCCAGTCAATGAAGTGGCTTGACAGAACTGTAGCAGAGGAAAGTAGTCTCTATGATTTTTTCCACCGATGTTTTCTCTCTGTTGGCTTTGAGTCCTTGTCTTCTGTCATTAACATGTATGAGCTGACCGCTTCTCTGAGTCCTATGCTGACCGGGCAATCTTCACTCAGGTCGCTGTTCTCAGTAAACAACGAGGAGCTGAATAATGAAAAAAAAAAAAAAAAAAATATGTTATAATTTATGATTTCTATCTGTTGTATGTATTATTTTTAGTTTTTAAGGTGGAATATCATCGGGTATATTTTTTCATGTTAAAGTGTTACTAAACCCAGGACTCTGCATTCACTATATCTGGTCTACCACAGTACACAGAACATGGAAATGCAATTATTTTAGTAAATGTAAACTGCTAAATACCTTTTCTCCTCAGCAGTATATAGCAGTCTTGTGAGTGACTTCTATCAGTGTCCAGTTAAAACTTGTAGGAGAAGTATTCATTCTGCTCTGACTGTCCTGCAGGACCTCTGACCCTCTGTCAGGACAGTGCTAATTGGCCCTGTGCTGATCACATGCACCCTCCCCCAAAACAAAAAAAAACTCCCTAGCAATGCACACCAAACTGGGCATGTGCAGAGTGCCCCCAAGGCTCTGTACTATCAGCAGATGGATTGGGGACAGTGGAAGAAGGGGAACATGAGAGAAGAAGGGATCAAACAGCCTTTTTACACAATGCAGAGGATTAACCCCTTAGGTTCCACAGAGAGTATAAGAAGCATGCTTTACTGAATTATACAGACTGATTTTACTGTTGTGGGTTTAGTAATACTGTAAAGTGGAGTTCCAGTCATTTTTAAGTTTATTAAAAGTCAGCAGCTACAAAAAGGGTATCTGCTGACTTTTAATAAACAGGCACTCACCTGTCCCATGGTCCGCCGGAAGCCTCGCTCCTCTCCCTCTCCTCTCAAGTACATTGCAAGTGTGGGCACGCACTGTGCATGCGTGAGTCGCACTGCGCCGTCTCAGTGGTCGGGCAATCTTCTGGGACCTGTGACGTGTAACAGAAGATTGCAGGGAGAGAGGGAAGGAGGAGGAGTTGCTTAGGCGGCGAGAGCGGAAGTGTGAGCTGGGTACCTTTCAAAACTAGGTACCCGCTCTCCCCCCCCAAAAAATGACATGCCAAATGTGGCATGTCAGGGGGCGAGGAGTGCTTAAAGCAGAAGTTCAACTTTTGGGTGGAACTGCGCTTTAAGTTCATGCATGCTACATAAAATGTAAGCATAAAACTAGCCGTACACTATTAGAATTTTGACTGATCGTTCATATGTATTTCTGAAAAAATCATTCATCAGAGCATTCAATCATGGCATCATTTATTCTACAAATTTCATTTTAAAAGCTGTAATTTTTTTTTTAATTTAAATCCAATGCCGATGTTTTAAATTTTAATGTTCAATATTATTTCAATGATACAATGGAATAAATGTAATAGAATCCAATGGGCTGCACAAATGAGAACTGCATCCACATCAAAATCTTTAACATGCCATATACAGCAAACATAGACACCGTGGGAGCAAGGAAACACAGTCAACACATTTTGCTAAAAATGTATTCATGACTAAAAGGTAGCAGCACGAAACGCGTTGACTGTGTTTACTTGCTCCCACAGTGTCTACTGTTGCTGTATATGGCGTTTTGAAGATTATTAATAAAGTGGATACCCATTGGATCCTATTGAACTTGTTCCATATGGCTGGATGAGAGGTTCTTGCACCTAAATACACAGGAGGTGAAAGGGACTGTGTGGTGCCATCCAAAAGAAAACCAAGAAGAGAAATAAAACCTGGAGAATGTGGAGCGAGGAGTGGTCAGAGAACCGCTAACACTTTCAGGTTTTGATTACCTCTCACAGAGAGATCACACTACTCCTCCTGACAATGTTATATTCTGCTTTTCTCTCCAAAAAGACAGCGCCATCTTTATTCAGGCATCATCCAGGGTCAGCATCTAGTACACGCAGGGGCGGGACAAGGAGTGCAGGAGGGGAAGCTACCCTGGGTGCAATGGTTTATTGCAGGGATGGGGGCACCCTGACCCTAACCCTAAGGGAAAGGAGGGGGGCGCAGTCTGGCATCTTTGCCCTGGGTGCTGGATGACCTTGTCCCGGCACTGAGTACATGCACTGAGATACTGGCTCATAGATGGTACATTCATTTATATCCTGATGCCTGTGAAGTTATTGGGTGTGCCAAAAATGTCTGACATGGATCAGTCCCTTTTGCAACCCCTCACCTTGTCATTTGCTACAAATTTACAATGTTGTAGTCCGATGAAGGAGATAAGACTAAGGGAGCGCTGTATGCCGGTGTTTTGTCAGATTAGGTGACCCGTCAGATTTTGTAATGGAGGTGATGTTCCGTCGCCGCCATCTTGATACACCCCACACTCGTCTACAGTAAGGATATAGCGAGAAGGCGGCAAGTGGACATCTTGTTACACCCACCAGAGTCTTGCATTTCACACTTATTTTTAACAGTAAACTCAGCTTATATAGTGAAATACAGTATTTAAAAATCCGTCTGACTATTTAGATGTTGAATTTTAAAAGCAGCGGCAAGCCTGCCGATCTCACAGGTTTGCTGATCTGACAGAGCACTGCTGCTTTGAAAAATGAACATCAAAACAGTCTTATGGATTTCAAAATACTGTATTTTACTATATAAGCTGAGTTTACTGTTAAAAATAAGTGTGAAATGCCAGACTTCGGTGGGTGTAACAAGATGTCCTCTTGCCGCCTTCTCAATGTATCCTTAGTGTGGACGAGTGCGGGGTGTAGCAAGATGGCGGCGACGGAACATCACTTCCATTACAAAATCTGACAGGTCGCCTAATCTGATGAAACACCTGCCTGGAGCAGACTGATGACATCATCTCAGCCTAGACAATGTCAGCGGATTGGAGCTCAAGGACTGTTTTTCAAATTGTAGAATTTACAGCTTTTTTTTTTTTTTTTAAATAATACTGTCGCTGTACATTGTGAAACGTCTGGATTTTTTATCTTTTTGCAAACGTGCAGAATTAGTGAAAATTCCACTTAAAATCACAGCACTTACCTATCTAGGTCTCTCCAGTTGAGTGTTGGTTTCCTTACGATGATTGGCTGAGAGATTGGAACTACTGGAGGGATGAAGCCTTGTATGATACATGGATCCTTTAAGACGCAGCAAATACCGTCTGACATTTCTATAAAAAGATCAAATAAAAGCAAAAAGAATTTAAAATAATGCTTCTACTTAAAGGAAAATTCCACTTTTGTAAAAAAAAAAAAATCGATATATTTTACAATGTTAGATGTACACGTTTGTAAAATGATTTAAAGAAACTTTCCATGTAACTGCAGCCATTACTAATTCACTCCCTGGTTATCTCTCGCCTTGACTACTGCAACTCACTTCTCATTGGCTTACCTTTAAATAGACTATCCCAACTTTAGTCCATCATGAATGCTGCTGCCAGACTCATCCACCTTACAAACCACTCAGCGTTTGCTACCCTTCTCTGCCAATCCCTCCATTGGCTGCCACTCACCCAACGAATTAAATTCAAAATACTAACAATAAGTTACAAAGCCATCCACAACTCTGCCCCCAGCTACATCACTAACCTAGTCTCAAAATACCAACCAAATCATCCCCTCGTTCCACCCAAGACCTCCTGCTCTCTAGCTCCCTCATCACCTCCTCACATATCCGCCTCCAGGACTTCTCCCGAGCCTCTCCCATCCTCCGGAATTCCCTACCCCAATCTGTCAGACTATCTTCAAAATCTATGCACTTTTAGGCCATCCCTTGAATACCTTTCTCTTCAGAGAAGCCTATCTGGCCCCTACCTAACAACTGTACTTTCATTTTCTTCATCAGATCATCCCCCACAGTTATTACCTTTTTTATCACTTGACCCTCCCTCCTAGATTGTAAGCTCTAACAAGCAGGGCCCTCTGATTCCTCCTGTATTGAATTGTATTGTAAGTGTACTGTCTGCCCTCATGTTGTAAAGCACTGCACAAACTGTTGGCACTATATACAGTAAATCCCGTATAATAATAATAATGATAATAATGAATCTTATGTGAAAGTTGGATTAATCTGGTGTGAAAACATTCATAAATTGACCCATAAGCAATAGACAATGCTCTCTTTTCAATCTTCAGCCAAATCCAAAGCTTGCTCTTACCAGAATAGTAGTCCACCATGTCCTGAAGAGTAGGGAATGTTAGACGAGGAGATATATACAGCCACCCATTCTCTAGTTGATTGATACGATAATGTTTGATGGAATCCCGAGTAACTTGGTTGGATCTTCTAACTGACAGACTGTAACATCCTATGGGGAAACCAAAAGATTAAATGTATAAAATTGACGTAGAAGGTATGTTCAACACTAGAAGTGTTTTAGTAAATCTGGTTATTACATTGCTTAAAAAGCTGAAGGGCTTACCAACAAAAAACTTAAAGTCTATGAAAATCCTAACAATGAACTTCTCTTGTCTGCTTCATTTCGGTCTGATGAATAGACCTTTCAAAGCATTTAATTTTTATTATTTATATTTATTACTTTAATATTACAATTCAACAATGTGTCCCTTTAAATGTTAAAATTGTGTATTTTAACCCTTTCATGACTAAGCCTATTTTTGAAATTTGGTGTTTACAAGTTAAAATCCGTATTTTTTGCTAGAAAATTAATTAGAGTACCCAAACATTATATATATTTTTTTAGCAGAGAATCTAGAGAATAAAATGGAGATTGTTGCAATATTTTATATAACACGGTATTTGTGCAGCGGTGTTTTAAACGCAAATTTTTGGAAAAGGGACACTTTCATGAATTTAAAAAAATCCAAACAGTAAAGTTACCCCAATTTTTTTGTATAATGTGAAAGATGATGTTACGCCGAGTAAATAGATACCAAACATGTCACCCTTTATAATTGCACGCACTTGTGGAATGGCGACAAACTACGGTACCTATGAATTTCCATAGGCGATGCTTTAAAATTTTTTTACGGTTACCAGGTTTGAGCCCTAGAGGAGGTCTAGGGCTAGAATTATTACTCTTGCTCTGACGATCGCGGCGATACCTCACATGTGTGATTTGAACACCGTTTACATATGCGTGCGCGACTTCCGTATGCGTTTTCTTCGCTGCGCGAGCTCGTGGGGACAGGGGCACTTTAAAAAATTTTTTTTTTTTTTTTTTTTTTTTTTTTTTTTTTACTTTATAAATTGTGTTTTAAAAAAAATTTTTTTTTTTACTTTTATTGCTGTCACAAGGAATGTAAACATCCCTTGTGACAGTAATAGGTGGTGACAGGTACTCTTTATGGAGGGATCGGGGGTCTAAAAAACCCCCCATCCCTCCTTTACACGGCGATTCGCGATACACGGCGATTCTGAATACTGTGTACTTTTTTAAATTCGGCGCCATTGGCAGCCGAGTAAACGGGAAGTGACGTCATGACGTCGCTTCCGCGTTTACAACGAGAAGGCTGGAACGAAGCCGCCCACAGCTTCGTTCCAGCCCGCCCCCAGCTGCCGAAGATACCCGATCGGACACCAGGCCTCCCGATCGCACGGGAGGCCCGGTAACAGCGGCGGGAGGGAGGGGATGTCCCCTCCCGCTCCTCCGGTATAACAACCGAGCGGCTTTTAGCCGCATCGATTGTTATACTTGGGTAGCCGATCGCCCGCTGGAAACAACGGTACCGGGATGATGCCTGCAGCTGCGGGCATCATCCCGGTATAACCCCGGAAAGCCGAGTACGCATATCTGCGTACGGTCGGCGGGAAGGGGTTAATGTCACATTTTTTGTTTTATTTTTGCATCTGATTACTGGTTGATCCTGCCAGTTCTCCTTCTTCCTGGTTGTAAACTGACCATGCTAAGCAGCACGGAAGCCACTGCCGAAATCAGCCTTTCTTACCCTTTTAATCATAGAGGAACCATTGAAATAACTTTACAGTCTTAGGGAACCCCTGCTACAAATTGTTATATCTACAACTCAGGGTACATTAATGTAGTGGTCAGTGGGAGGAATGCTCCTTACACATGTGGTCATTGGGAAGAATTACCACCTTACAGATAGCTAAAAAGATCAACGGTGTCAGTGGGAACTTATATGAGAGGCAAAAATTGCTCATTGCCCAAGGAACCCCTGGCAACCTCTGGAGGAACCCTGGGAGACCCTGGCTTAAATGAAGGACGGGCAGCTGGAGAGCTGTCAGCATAGGCAGCACACTACAAGGGGGCAACACTATCTATAGATATTATACTTGCAGTGGTAATAATAATTATAATTATACTAGCTGTCCTATAAGGTTTAATCAGAGGAGAAACTTTGGGATTTTTGACAGCATTAGGCATAGGGTAAATTCACTCTGTATCAGAAGTTCAGAGGGCAATAAATCTACAACTAAGACCAGGGGCATAACTACGGTCAGATCATAGTGCCCCATAGTAAAATTTTGATGGTGCCTCCGAAAAACCTCTCTACTGTCGATCATAACATAAAGTATATCTAAATCAAAGCCAGGCAGCATGAGAGCTGTCCATCAGTATATTACTATATTACAGTGCTGTGTATAGATGTGGTCAGGGAAGAGTGGGGCAAAAGTTCAGGGAATTAACCTGAATTTCCCAGATAACCATTCTGTCTTCAGGAGCTCACCAGTCTATTCAACATCTCAAATATCAGGGCCTTGATGTAACTTCTAAGCCCTCTTGGGGCCCCTTCCACCCCTAGACCCCATAGCAGCCCCCAACCAGTGTTGCCCCCTTCTCCGTGCTCTGGGTGCCTCCTTAGCAAGCGGAGTGGGTACGTTCTCCTGACCCAGGTTGTGTGCTTATAAAAATGCACACAACTCCGGTAAAACAAACTCCGCCCCCTCCATACAGGAGTTTAACTAACAGCAGCAGGAGCCTATAGCTCCGCTGGCCTCAGTGTCTCCTGTGAAAGCAAGAAACGAGGGGAGCGGTGCTGGAGCCAAGACCGGAGCCGGGTAAGTGTTTTGGAATAGAGTGGGCTAGGAATGTTTTGTACTTTAAGGGCTAGTTTACACTTGCTTCAAAAGAAGGCTTCGGGCATGCTTTGTTAAAGCTCTGTGGATGCCAGTCAAAGCTCCTGTCACTAAATAAAATGGTTAGCTTGCAATCCTGTTTACACCTTGCATTTGCTTGGTGCTTCGATGAGGCTTTGGTGGGGCTTTGATGAGGCTTCGATAAGGCCTCAGTGGGGTTTTGGTGGGGCTTCAGTGGGGCTTCAAGTGAGCTTTGCAATAGATTTCTATGGAGGCTTTGAAGAAGCTTTGAAGCACAACTAAAGCAACATGGGGTATCATTTTTGAAGTGAAGCACCAAGAAAAAACAAGGTGTAAACAGGACTGTAAGCTAACCATTTTATTTAGTGACAGGAGCTTTGATTGGCGTTCAGAGAGCTTTAACAAAGCATGTCCGAAGCCTTGTTTTGAAGCAAGTGTAAACTAGCCATTAATGTGTGTTGAAGCCGAAGCAAGTGTAAATGAGGCGTAAAGGATAAGTTCACCTTGGGGAACATGTTACGTGTTCCACCTATTTTTAGGGTGGAAAATGTAACATGTTCCTGCTGCTGCAGCCTCTCGGGGATCCGGGTGCGGGGAGAAGTTCCCTGCACCCGCTGTCACTTTTTTAAAAGAGTGCGGCCATACGGGGGCTCCGCCCACACAGCCGTGTCATTAATTTACAGAGTTCTGTGAATGAATGAACTACAAGTACTAACATCCTTTGTGGCTGTCGGCTTGTAGTTCTCATGGTGCTGTTGAGCTCTGTAGTAGTTCATTGAGTATTGGGCAGACAGATACACTGACAGTCTGCAGGAGACCGGCATGGCACTAGCGATCTGCTGATCACTGGTGCAATGCTTTCCAGGCTCCTAAAAAAAATAAAAAAAATAAATAGTAAATGCACATTTTTTTACCTGCAAAAAAATGTGCATTCATTTTTATTTTTTTTAAAGGTGAACTTATCCCTTAATGTAGAGAATGCATTAAGTTAACAAAAAACTTTAAAGCCAGGTTTACATATGTGCGGCCACATGTGTTGTGCCCGGGGTCTGGTGCGTGTTTGTTCACCAGTTCAGGTCCACATTTTTGCCTGAATTCACACCTGAACCGGTCCCAAAAACGCACAGGACCCTTTTGCAATCCGCTCTGTGGTTGCGCCAGACCTGTGGATCCATTGAAAGCCGGTCACACTTGCATGTCATGCAAATTAGATGCGGGGAAAACCTCATCCAATATGTAAACCCAGCCTAAGACTTCAGAACCATTTTAACAACCTCCCTAATGGGGTCCCCTTCCACCCCAGGCCCCATAGCAGAAGGTGCAGATTGCAATGGTTATTGTTATGGCACTGGGTGTAAACATTTCTACCTCCAGAGTTGTGAAGGTTGTGCTTAGTAGTAATAGTGAATGAGGGAGATTTACTAAACCTGGAGAATCTGGCAGCCAATCAGCTCCTAACTTCAGTTTCTTAAATTAAAGAGGTTGTAAACCCTAATTTTTTTTTTAAATAAAAATAACAAACATGATATATTAACCTGCACTGTGCAAGTTTTGTTAACTTCTGGGGTGCCCCCCTCCCGGCGCTCCTGGCTTCTCCCCTTTATCGGGTGCCCATGCGGGCACGTTCCCAATTTCTGCTGCTGCATCCATTGACACAAACAGCAGGACTTGCCCCCCCCCCAGTCCTGTGTCCATGGATTTGATTGACAGCAGCTGCTGCTATCAATCTGTCCAATGAGAAGAGCGATAACGGCTGGAGCAGCTGGGCTCATGCACATTGCTGGATCGGATCGGGGCTCAGGTAAGAAAAAAGTGGGGGGGTCTGGGGGGCAGCTGCAGCACAGAAGGTTTTTCACCTTAATGCATTAAGGTATAAAACCTTGAGGCTTTACAACCATTTGAAGCTTTGACAATAAAACCTGGAAGCTGGTTTCTATGCACAGCTGCAGCAGATTTTGCACGCTCCGGTTTTAGTAAATCTCCCCAATTTATAGTACAATTCTGAGCTCGGTGAATCAATATTCTTTAGCAGTTAGTTGGGATAATATCCAGTAATGTACAACAAAGGGACAGCAGAAAGAGTCGGCATACTGAGACAAGATTACACAGCACCTGTGTATATACACCAGGCTATTTGGTTTCCTGTTACCAATGTCTGCAATGCATCATTTCCACAACTCGCACCACATATTGTGTGACAGGTGTGAGGACTTCCTGAGGGCAGATGACAAGTGTGAAATGTTCTGTATAAAGTGGAGCTTTTAGACCCTTTGTCATATCTAAGTCAGATCTCTGTACACAACTGTCAAAAATTAACTATTATTATTAACTATTTTTTTTTTCAATGTACACAATAAAATGCACCTACAGGCATCCCATAACTAGCTTTAACCTGCATATTCCTTAAAAAAAATGCTAGCTGTCTGTCTGTCTTTGTTTTTTTTTTTACTTCTGAGACACTGACCCAGGACAAGTATAAGCTAAATCCAGTGGCGGCCGGTGGAATTTTTTTTTGGGGGGGCAAACAGTATGCCCCCCCCCCACCCAGTTGGTAGCACTTGCCCCATCACCAGCGGCTTCCCTGCTTGGCGGCAGCCCCCCGTTCTGCTCTCCGCGGGTCATCGCGGCTGCTTCCGTTTCCTCCCTCCTCCTCAGCGGCCAATCGGAAGTCTTCTCTTTTTGGCCAATCGGAAAACGGGTCTCCCACCCGCTTCTGCTTGGCTGGATTGAGGGTCAGTGTTTCAACAGCGATTGACACCTGGGTGGGATCGGAGCGCATTCTCTGCGACCCGAGCCCACCCTATTTTGAAGCCTATTAGAACCTCTGGCTCTGTTTCAATGGTTTTTATTGGGGTTTTAACAGATACAAGGTAAAGAGTATATGACATTTGTATGATGCAGTAGATTTGTAGATCATATAATACAACACATTAGAACAAGAGGCATCTAGGGAAATAAATGCGCCGAGTTTAACGGCTAACTGTAACAAATGTTTTCTCTTAAGTCAAACATGCCCCTGAAGGCTGGTACAAAAGTATTTTCATCAAGAACCTCTGGCTCTAATCAGGTGCTTCAAAAAAAAAAAACCTGGCTGCTATAATTCATGCTCCAGTGCCCTGTTTTTTTCTGGATTTTTGGTTGATATTCTGTCTCTATCATTTAAAATACACCTATGATAACAATTAAAGACCCATTTCTTTGTAGGTGGGCAAACGTACACAATCTGCAGAGGATCAAATAATTATTTTCCCCAATGTATAGCGCCAACAGTTTACGCAGCGGTTTACAATATAAAAGCGGGGGCAGTACGATTACAATACAGTTAAATACAGAAGGAATAGGAGGGCCCTGTTCATGGAGCTTACAATCTAAAGGGAGGGGGAGATATAATGCAGCTTAACCACTTGCCGACCGCTGCATGCCGATATACATCGGCACAATGGAAGCAGTGGGCAAATGGGCGTACCTGTACGTCCCCTTTAATTGGCGGGGCTAGCAGGCGGTGCGT
This sequence comes from Aquarana catesbeiana, assembly GCF_042186555.1. Lineage (NCBI taxonomy): Eukaryota > Metazoa > Chordata > Amphibia > Anura > Ranidae > Aquarana > Aquarana catesbeiana. The sequence continues at coordinate 210,495,223 of NC_133335.1, forward strand.
GCGCACCCACTGCGTACAGCGTGACCATGCCCGTGGGTCCCGCGGACTCGATGTCTGCCGGTGTCCCGCGATCGTGTCACAGAGCCGCAAAACAGGGAGATGCCTAAACAAGGTATTACCCCATTCAGCCTAGTGACATGACAGGGATCTACTGCTCCCTGTCATCGGAAGCAGTGATCGCTTCATGTGAGGTGTAGCCCACCCCCCTACAGTTAGAATCACTCCCTAGGACACACTTAACCCCTTGATCACCCCCTAGTGTTCAACCCCTTCCCTGCCAGCGTCATTTACACAGTAATCAGTGCATTTTTATAGCTCTGATCGCTGTATAAATGACAATGGTCCCAAAATAGTGTCAAAAGTGTCCGATGTGCTCGCCATAATGTCGCAGTCATGATAAAAATGGCAGATCGCCATCATTACTAATAAAAAAAATTAATAATAAAAATTCCATAAAACTATCTCCTATTTTGTAGACGCTATAAATTTTGCGCAAACCAATCAATATATGCTTATTGGAATTTTTTTACCAAAAAAATGTAGAAGAATACATATCGGCCTAAACTGAGGAAAAAATTTGTTTTTTTTATATAATTTTGAGGGATATTTATTATAGCAAAAAGTCAAAAATATTGCTTTTTTTTTCAAAATTGTCGCTTTTTTTTTTTGTTTTGTTTATGGCGCAAAAAATAAAAACCGCAGAGGTGATCAAATATCACCACAAGAAAGAAAACAAGGGACATCAATTTTGTTTTGGTGTAACGTCGCACGGGCGTGCAATTGTCAGCGACGCAGTGCCGAATCGCAAAAAGTGCTCTGGTCAGGAAGGGGGTAAAATCTTCCGGGGCTGAAGCGGTTAGAGTCCTTAGATGCGGTAGCTGCATTCGTTTTCTTTTTTTCAGGCTTTTCTCAATTCTGCCAGTAACATACATCTGGTCACCCTAGGACAGAACACCTTCCCCTCTCCTCATCTCCATAACATAGATGGGAGGTGTTCTGTTGTCCACAGAGAGCCCTTCGGAATATTGCTAACTGGTAACAGCACAGGCAAAGAGCACAAGAAGTTATCGGCTCACAAGATCTCTGGTAGATCATCAGGTTTTTTTTTTTTTTTACTCATCAAACAGAAATGAGGAAACGATTACGATGGTATATAACACTAAATGGTATATAACACTAACATGGCAAAAAAAAAAAAAAAATGTTGGTGAGTTGGAGACATAATTTCTGCAAAAATCTTCTATGTGCACTGTAGTTATCATTGACCGTATTAGGCTATATTTGCATCGCATTCACACCGAAATGGTGCAGGACCTTATACTGTATGTTTTCTAATAAATATAGTAATAATCATAAAAATGGTTGTGTCTTTGTAAAGTAAGTAAAATATGTTTTTTTTTTAGAAAAGAGATAGTTACTACTTTCTTCAGCTAAGACTTGTTAACACATGAAACTCTGCCTTGAAAACCTTGGTCTGATACGATATACCACTGTGTGGGTGTGTGGGGTCTCGAAGGTAAGTTTATTCTTTTACACATAACACATGTTAATGAATGTGCTTAAGAAAAAAAGAAAAAAAAAAGAAAAGAAAAAGTGGATCTGCGTAGGAGTGTGCAGCTGTAGAAGTAATAATTGTTAGCGCAGAACTGAGAATCTGCACACTTTTGCAGAAGAACCATATCTAAGCGTGAAAATAAAAATGTATTATACTGTCGTTTACCAGTCCCTAGGTGTGGTGGCTGCCTTCATTTTTTTTTTCCTTTCTTTTCACCCAATGATCTGGCCAGAAATGCACTTGCTATTTTAGGGTGGGACAAAGTCATCTAAGGCCCAGGGCGAACATGCTAAACTGCGCCCCCCCCCTCAAGATGTATAAGCATTATGTGTCAGCAAAAATTGCCCCCCCCCCTCAAAAAATTGAGCACTAATCTGCATGCTTAGCCTCCAAGCATAAATTCCCCCAGTACAATTTCCCCCCTCCCAGCACAAATATTTTCCCCCATCCCCAAATCTCCCCAACACAAATGCCCCTCCCAGAAAAAGTCATCCTTCCTAGCACAAATCCTCTACCCCTCAAATTTCCCCTCCGAGTACATATCCCCCCCCACTCCAAATCCTCCCTCCCAGCACAAATATTTGCCTCATCCTGAAATCCCCCAACACAAATGCCCCTCCCCCAAAAAAGTCATCCCTCCTAGCAGGAATCCTCTACCCCTCAAATTTCTCCTCTGAGTATATATCCCCCCCACTCCAAATCCCCCCTCCCAGCACAAATATTTGCCCCATCCTCAAATCCCCCCAACACAAATGCCCCTCCCCCCAAAAATTCATCCCTCCTAGCACAAATCCTCTACCCCTCAAATTTCCCCTCTGAGTACATATCCCCCCCCCCCCCAAAGTACAAATATTTGCCCCCATCCCCAAATCCCCCAACACAAATGCCCCTCCCCAAAAAGTACCCCTTAAATGTCCCCTCTGAGTACATATCCCCCTCACTCCAAATCTCCCCTCCTAGCACAAATTCACCCCCTAAATTTCCCCTCCTAGCAAAAATACCCCCAAACAAAAATTCCCCTTCCTAGTATAATTCTCCTCCCCTTCGTCAATTTACCAATTCTAGCACAAACACACCAAATTCCTCTTAACACAAATCCTTTTTCCCCGTCCCCCTCCCAAAACAAATCCCCCTGAATCACCACTCCTAGCAATTCTTACCCCCTGCTGCCCTCCCAAGTTGCCCCTCTCAACACAAGTTCCCTCCCCCTCAATATCCTAAAGCCCCCCCCCACCTTACATGAAACCACAGTGCACAGGGCAGACACCACTTCTGCCTACCCTCTGTCATCAATTGCATTGCCCTCAGCTATCTCTGCTGACTATAGAACCACACCCCTCCAGCTTATGGACAAGGGGAGAGGGGCAGATTCCTGTAGTCCTATCCTTTTTCTGTTGCCCTCATACGAATGGGGGCGAATGAGTGTTGTCATCCTAGGCAGGGCCGTTGTTAGGGGGGACCACCAGTCCTCATGTAGGGGGCTCAGGCACCCAGGGGGGCTCGAGCAGCAGAGGGAATCAGCCCACCCCCCCAACCAAAGCTGCTGGCTTCCCTGTCCCATAAAAAAATAATACATTGTGAAAAAAATAATTTTTAAAAATTGTAAAATAGAATAATTTTAAAACTTTTACATTTTGATTTTTAAATTATAAAATGTTTTTTTCAAAATTGTAGAAAACAATTAAAAAAGGTCTAATTCACACAGCTTCTCTTGTGTCTTTGTGTCCACTAAGAATGAATTTTTTATATTTTTTGTGAAAATTTTGTTTTGATATATTCTATGGGGGGCCTGCCAGGTAGGCTGTATGGGGCCCCATGATTTCTAACAGCAGCACTGATCCTAGGACTAGAAGTTTGTTACTGGCAGAATCATCAGATGAAAATAAATTTACCAAAATTAAAAAGAAAAATTAATTCTATATATAATGTGTTCCTGAAATTAGGAAACCCCATTTTGAAAACATCACCTTCATAAAGGACTTTAATTTATTAACGAAAGAGAGCTTTTCTGTTGAAAAACAGTAGACTTACTGGTTGGATCACCAGGTGAAAATGAAAGAAAGTCTAAAAAAAGACAACTAATGCAGCAATCATATATAAGAATTGGTAAGCTGCAATATAATAAATGTTTGCTTTTGGTTTAATACTGCTTTAAAGATTGACTAAACCCAAACCCAGTGAACAAAAATGTAATATATAGCATCTTACTGGTTCTTACATGTGGTGGCTATATTAGTCATTTATTTTATTTTGTTGTACATTTTCTAGAGGTAATGAAATATTCCAGTTGATCCCCTTCACAATTCTTGTGTCTTTGTTACCTCCCATTACTTGGGAACTGAACTGAAATCTCAAGCACCATTGCCAGCTTTATTATCTATCCTTGTGAATGATAAAGCAACATCTTTAAATTTAATGGATATGAGGGATGGGGAGGTGTTTGTAGTCCAAGTCAGAACAGCAGCCTAGTAAAAATGCTGTTCCTCTATGAATACAGAGCAACAAGTAAGCGTTGTCACAGTAGGACAGAGAGTGTGTAATTGGCAGATTTCTCAGGTCAAAATTAAGCAAAAAAAAGGACTAAAAACACTGTAACCACCACATCTAAGGTTTGGTATGCTGTAATATATTACCATATACATTTTGGGTTTAGATATCATTTAAGCAGAATTTACATTTAATTTACATTTTATGCGAGGATTTTATGTATTGGCATATGAAAATAATAAAAATTCTAACAAATCTTCTCTAAGTTCCTCCATACCATCTTTGCAGACATGCTAAATTTACAAAGTGCACATTTATTCTGTAAAGCCAAGATCTGAACTTTTTGGTGGGTTTTGGTCCACCACCTTTATTTATAGCTTTTTTTTTAATAACATACTTTCTTATTTCTACAGTTTCTTTGACACCATCGAATCTCTGGATACCACAAAGACCGAAAAATGAAGTGAGCTGCTGTATAAGTGCAAATTGATCTGTGAAAATATCTTGCTTTATGATATTTTGAGTTTCCTCTGTCATAACAATGTTAAATAATGTGTTGGGGTGAGGGAATTGCACTGCACCCATTACCGTACCCAATTTCACAAACTAAACCCACAACTATAGCAATAAACAATAAGCAGCAACTCATTATTACCCTGTAAAAAATAAGCATTTCTGAGACTTATATTAAATATGCTATTTTTATATGTCATACTTTTCAAGTTGAAATGTTTTTAAGAGGAAGAACAAAATGATAAAGGATTTACCTCTTCTGGTTTCACTTTCTCGGATCAAGAAGGAACCAGTTCTGTTGCTGCTCATCAAGAGCAACTCTTCTGCTTTTTCACGATTTATACCTTTGAAAAGCCACCTTAAAAAATAAGGAACTTGTGGTTAGGTATTATTCTGTCCCCTGCATTGGACATGGTACTTTTTATATGCCTGTCCAAAACAAATGTGGATGTGGTAATCTTCTATTCCCTTTTTTCGGCAGTCACATTTAAAGGGAATGCATAGAAATAATGTTTATATAGATGAAAAAATAGCTCAACTTGATGAAAATAATCTTATGAAGTTTAAAGCTTTATAATGTAGTTTTTACATATACAGTTCTGCTCCTCCATGATCAATACTGACAATCAATAAGAGTTATGCCCCATGCACATGGTAGGATTTTCAGACAACAAATGTTCAATGGGAGCTTGTTATCGGAAATTGCGACCGTGTGTAGGCTCCATCGGACATTTTCCGTCGGAATTTCCGACAAACAAAATTTGAGATCTGGATCTCAAATTTTCCGACAACAAAATCTGTTGTCGGAAATTCCGATCGTGTGTACACAATTCAGACGCACAAAATTCCACGCATGCTCGGAATCAAGCAGAAGACCCACACTGGCTATTGAGCTTCATTTTTCTCAGCTCGTCATATGTGTTGTACATCACCGCGTTCTTGACGTTCGGAATTTCCGACAACATTTGTGTGACCGTGTGTATGCAAGACAAGTTTGAGCCAACATCCGTCAGAAATAAATCCAGGATTATGTTGTCGGAGAATCCTATCATGTGTACGGGGCATTAGTGCAAATGGTGAACATGGACAAGGTTTGCAATGGTGCTGGTCCTGGATACTGCAAAGTATGAACTGCTTTTTTAAATTAAACCAGAATTCTTTTTCAAAATGCAAGTATTTTTTAACTACAAACTTACCTGTTATATACTTTAGCAACATAATCCCTAGGCATGTAGCACTCTCTTCCACTTGTAGCAGACATCACTTTCCACCATTCTCCATCCCTGGAAAACATTGCCATTGAAGTAAAGTATTAATTTATTGAAAAGGGTCAACCAAAATAACATAAATATAACACCAGACTGTCCATATTTCCTGCAGCTAAAGAAACAAGTCAATGATTCTGACAAAGTTGGTTCAGGAAGCCAGTTAGGTAAAATTACCAACTTTCTAGGTAATAGGTTTTGCCTCTTTTCTTGGTTGGACACAGAAAAAAAACATTATGGTTTTTGAGAAAAGTGCAGTAGTTTTTTTCTATTTCAGTTAGCATTTTTCTATAGTCTATATTAAAGCTGTCAGCTATTGCCCACTTTTGACTTCTCAATTGACCGAAATCTGGTGGTCGCTCAAACCTGTAGGATTGTTTTGTTTCGTTTCTGATTACCTGCTTAGATATGTGCATATGTATGGCCAGCTTTAGTTTTTTCTACAATAACTCTTCAGGTTTCACTGCCTAAGAACACCAATACGAGCACTGTGGTTGCCAAGAAGAACATTATAAATATTAAAGGAGATTTGTCAGATGGTGGTAAAGAGGTAGTTGAGGTACCTAAAAGGACAGGGGCAGACTTGAGTCCATAGTGTATTGGGCATGGCTATTTTGTCCTAGGCCCATGAACCCTGGAGCAGAGAGATTGTGGAGGGGACTGCATCTTTTGATGATCTAGGCCATCCATAGCCCCATGGGGGTGTGGGAACCGAATGATTGGGTTATACGACTGGATGAAGAATTTTACGAAATGTTATTAAACTAAATTATTATATAGTATGGATTGAGGTCATGAGGCTAATAACTAATCAGTGATCAGCCCTCTATGGACATCTTCCTCTTCACAGTATAGCCAGTTGATATGTTGGTATGGTTGGAGAACATTGTTAGCATCTGTACTTGAGTTTCATGCTTGATTGCACAAAAGCCACAGTGAAAATTTCTCTAGCCATAGCTAACTTGTGTATTTGCGATTTGCTCTTTTTATATAAATAATAAGATAAACTGCTTATGTGTTTCTTTCAGTTGTTCTGTTCCTAAGTACCCATACGTTAAGTAAAACCAAACTATTGACATTTTTTTAAGTTATACAGGTACCTAATAGAAGTGGTGATGATGAATTTGACAGTTTGCTGAATGGGGTATGGTGACATATTGTACAATCCAATTGGGGTTTGTAATTGTATAAAAAAAAAAAAAAAAGTTAGGAACTCCTGAATTTAACGATCTGCAATCTTTTATCTAACTTGCAAAGATCGGTTCATCTGCTAAATCAAAAAAGATCTGTGTGTTCTGCTAATTTAAAATCTGACTTTCTATAGAATATCATTTTGCAATATCATTGTCTGGCTTCAGAAGAAAAACAAACTGACGTACGTTTGCTAAATAAAATAGAGATTGTTTACTTAAGCTGTGCCTAGGTGATAAAACTTGTTTTTTGATTACACCTCATCCAGGCTGGTCAGGAAAAAACAAGAACATTTGAGGTCACTCACTCTGAGAGAACGTTGAGCTGCTCGCCAAGTCGAACACTTAAATCGCTTTGACCACCGGCTGGAAAGTTGTACAAAGCCACAAATATGCACTTGTCCGCTACTGAAAAACAAGTAAACATCATTTGCACAGTACTTGCTAAAGTTGTGACGTACAAAATGTACAGAAACTCAGTTTGACAACAAATTATGCAATGTCTCTCTATACTAAAATAAGGGGTTAAAGCTTGACTCCAGCCAAAACGTTTTTTGAGCCTTGAAAGCAATTTTGAAGGGTTATAATCTTTGTTTTATTGAACACTGGGCACTATTAGTTCTCAGTGTAGAGCTTTTAACACCAACGCAAGTGCCGCTAAGAGCTTATTCACACCAGAGTGAAAAATTGCCCCACTGCAAGTAATAAATTCTCATTTTGTCTAGAGGTAGAGGAAAAGCAGTGCTGTAACTACATTATTCCTTCACCCACACTCTACAAAGTCCCCCAAAGCCTCTTCCCTTGACTACCCCACTGGTCACAGGCTTCCAACATCATCACATACAATGCAGGACTAAAAGTCCTTCAATATACATGAGGACATGGCGAGCCTGCCCACATCTCGAGGCGTTGGAGAAAAGAGGAGAGCTCCAATTGCCAGGAGAGTGAGGAGTAAGGCAGTATAGCTGTTTATTCCTCCGACTTTCACTTATACAGTAACTAGTAAGTTAAATATTCAAGCTAAAAAAACACATGGCTATCAAGCTCAACCAAAAGACAAAAGATAAATACAATATAAAAAACAAGGAGCACAGACATTAATACAAACCTTAGGATGATTAACACTTCCCCATCTTAATGTTGTGAGGATTGGAATTGAAACGCCACCCCACTGCTAAGAGGCCCAGATACAACATTATTCCATTAAAAGTCAGGGGTACAATCCAAAAAAGTAGCCAACATGTTTCGGGGGTCCAAGCGCCCCCTTCATTAGGGCTTAACTGGCAACTGGCAACAATGTGAACAAGCCAGAAGTGAACTGGACCTACAATGGTAATTTTTCCAATCTGAAATACAAGCACAGGCCAAACAAGCTGCTGATAAGGCCTGTGCTTGTATTTCACATTGGAAAAAATACCATTGTAGGTCCAGTTCACTACTGGCTTGTTCACATTGTTGCCAGTCAAACCCTGGAGAAGGGGGCGATTGGACCCTCAAAACGCATTGGCTTTTTTTTTGGATTGTACCCCTGACTTTTAATATTATTTATTTATTTTAATAGAATAAAGTTGTATCTGGACTTCGTAGCAGTGGTGTGGCACTTCTCTTTCAATTCTGGTTACTTAACACTACAATCCAAGGAGACTGTGGGGATCCTCTGGGGTGTAGAAGCTGACTGCCCAGGAACCAGATCATTTACACCAACATCAAAACCTTAAGGCCTGGTTCACACCTATGCATTTTTTTGTGCATTTTCAGTTTTGCAGAAACACACTACAGTCTGTTTAACATGGCTTCCTATAGGTCACGTTCACATCTGTGCATTTTATGGAAAGGGCCAGGAACTTTTTTCTGTTTTTTGGTTCCACAGACTTCAAATGCAAAATGCACCTGGAATAAGCAAACTGCAACCTGCATAGGTGTGAACCAGGCCTAAGATAACAAAACAAATAAGATAAACCAATGAGTCCAGCACTATCTTTCCACCTTACTCCACCACAACATTATTGAACAGACTTGTCCTTTCTTCCCAGCAGGAAACAGCAATAAAACCCCTAGAGAGATTAAAATGCTTCACTACGCTTTAAAAAAATGTAAAAAGCATTGGTTGGAGTTAGGTTAGTATGAGAAGAGAAGGCTCAGAGCTGTAGTGGAAACTCTTCTCTCTTCACCCAGACCCCCAAATCAGAAAGCAAACAAGTGCAAATTAAGGCTATCAATACAAGAACCTGAATATGACTTAGTAGCAGCTGTTTGCAATCCCCTGTACAGTAGAGCTCAGACTGGGAGATGAAGAAACAGCAGTCAGTTGTGCTGCAGTGCTCATGTGCTAATAAACGGACATGCTGCTCCCGTGCTTGTTCCCTGCTACCTCAGTGCCCCTTGTCCATTGCTCTTACGGAGTTGAACCTCCAAGGTTAGGGGGGTGCATGTGACCTCTCCCATATGACAGTGCTCAAGCCTGAGGGACTAATCTCTTGGCCCTAACACTGTAATATGAGGAGGGAAGGCGACCTCATCAACCTAGGTAAGCTGTGACACTATCTGACACTGTAGCTTACCCTCGTGGACTCCTGCAGTGGGGAGGGAGTGGGGAAGGGGGGCAAAAATGCTTTAATAGGAAAGGTGGGGGGGGGGGGGGGTATTAGCAGACACTGTTGTCTCCCCTTGAACTGGAAAAGTGATAATGGGGTTGATTTACTAAAACTGAAGAGTGCAAAATCTTGTGCAGCTCTGCAAAAGTAATCAGCTTCCAGGTTTTGTCAAAGCTTAACTGAATAAGCTGAAGTTAGAAGCTGATTGGCTACCATGCATAGCTGCACCAGATTTTAGTAAATCAGCCCCGCTGTGCCTTTAAGAAGTTTCTTTAAGGTGAACCCTACAATAATAATAATTACATTGGTGTGCTCTTTTTTTCATTTAACAATGCATAGTTGCCTCATATTCTCCATCACTTTGAAACATATTCCTTTTGTAGGCGAATATGTTTTCTTATGCAAATCCTGATACAAAAACTACGGGCAAATATTACCATCTTCTACCCAATTTGCATATTGAGCCAACGTCTTTCATTATGACTACTCGAAAACATGAGTCAATCATTAAAAAGTTGAGGAATAAAAAAAAGCCTAGGATTTCCCCGGCTCTGTGAATGGGAGATGGAAATTATTAGGCCTATTTTATCAATTGGAAAAATAGGTTCCAAAAAATAGGTTGGGTGGATTCAAACATCATCTCAACATTCATTCCTTGCTCTATCCCAATGATGCAATTATTATCAGAGGTCCCTCTTTCCTTCTCCACAGCAGGACATGGAAATACAATGAGAAGACCCCAAGAGATAGAAGAGGTGATTAGGTCCAACAGTGTTATACAAAACTAAAATATTATTATCAGGAGGACTTTTTAAAGAAAATTCTGAGGCTGCCATTGCTGACCTCTCGCTCTGAAAATGCTTTTTGAATGGTTGTCGTGTTGACCCTCTGGCTTTATACTTTGTGGGACTGTCCCAGAACATTTATGAAGGTAAGAACCTCTGTCATTTATGATCTGCACACTCATACCAGGACAGCCACTCAGAACATATTGAAGTCAGAGGATCAATATAACTTCCAGGAAACTAACATTTTCAGAAAGAGGTCAGCCAGCGCAGGTTTTTTTTAAAAACTAAGATAAACCTAAAAAGTAACATTTATATAGAACTACATGGTATGGAATATATAGATATGGCAGAGATGTAATAGACTTTACCAGTGATTTCTTTAGTTATCTTACCAGCAATGTTTGCTTGAGAGTTGACCAGAGTCGTCTGAATTGCTGAATATCCTCTTTTGCTGGGTAAGCTCCCCATTGATCTCGTTGACTCAGTTGTAGAAATTCTTAAGTAATATAAATCTGTCAAGAATCAGAGGCATGTTAATATACAAATAAACCCATCTCAGTTTTGTCTTTTAAAATGTGAAGTATACATGAGGGGCCTTCAAAAAGTTTTTGCACTTTTATATTTTCATTGGAAACATTGAGGTCGGGAGGAGTAGTAATTGGTCGTGTCTGAGAGTGTCATGTGACTAGTCTGTCTGGCAAGCCGGCTGACCTTGCAGTTTAGTATAATTAGTGTAATTTGTTTTTCAAATTCTTAATAAAAAGAGTTTTAAAAAGAGCAAAAACTTTTTGAAGAACCGTTGTATAAAGACAATTTTTTTGTCTGCCCACTGGCAAAATCAACTGGTAGAAAAATTATTTTACAGTGCTGTGGTTTTGCTAGTTTGAGGAATGTGGATATGAGGCACTGGATATTTGGTTGTTTCTAGTCCATTATCAGGGGAAATGGCTAATAATGCTCTGGCTCTGGCTATGGCAATTCACATACAACAGGGGTTTCAGGGAACAGCTCAGGAAGAATCCAAAACATCTAGGACAGACACTTTTAACAAGGTTTCCTCCAGAGTTTGTTAGGGGTTCCTTGAGCTGTAATAATTGGCTGAAAGACATTTAATGGTGCCTGCTAAGTTCCAGGGCCAATAGCACTTGGCATAGTCAGTAGCGTGGCACCAATGATCTCTATTTGCAAGAGTTTCATTCTGATCACCACTGCAAGGGAGACATTCTTTCCACTGACCACCAACATAAGGGGCATTTTTTCCCACTGATCCCTAATTCATTGGTATTAGCAAGGGTTCCCCAAGTCCTGAAAATTATTTCAAGTGTTCTTCTGAGAAAAAAAGTTGAGAAAGGCTGATCTAGGAGCACAAAAAGAGCACCTCACCAATTTTCATTGTCCAAAGATATAAGTTTATAAATCCTTAATCAAGATGACAAAAGATGTAACAGCCAATGCATTTTGCAGATGTCCCCCTTCAACAGGAAAATTGCCTTTAAAATCTGGAAATGTTACAGCAATCTAGTGGATTTACTAGACTGCTGTGCCACTGCCACATATTCATCATTTCCCTGATGGAGGGGGACATGTACAACCCCTGATGTATGTTGGGTGCCACATCTTGTGGCTTAAGTTAGCTTTAAAATAAGCATCAAAACAAGCCCCCACTGACCTCTGTAGCTGCAACCACTGTGCACCAAGAGATTGAAAAAAATGTCTTATCTCTATACTTGTTTTCCGGTCAATGACTCAAGAAAACCTGAAGCTAATGCATCAGCATGACAGCCAGGGAACGAACAATTTCAGTAGGAATGGTCAGCGATGGCAACACTCTTGTTATTCTTATAACAGATTTCCTTTAAAGAAAACCCCAAATTAAGACTCTACTAGTCTGTCTGCCATTGTTGAACCTATATGTTGCCTGGTTGACAATCATTCTCCTGCCTAAATACTTTTTCCACAGTCCAGGAAAAAGTAAGACCTGGACTTCCGAGTGGACAACGATTTGACTTGCTGCATGTTTGTTCTGGATCAGTGATTTACCAAACTCTGAAGCCCCAGGCAGCCAAGGAAACCAACATTTTCAGAAAGACATCAGCAATTATGACCTAAGTACTCCTCTCGGTAGAGGTTTCCTTTAAAGCAGAATAATAATTTGTTGTCAAATATAGGATTTCCTACCACACGCATGCAAAACTGAAATTTTACATGAAACCCGAACTGCACATTAGTAACAAAACAGGCGTCCTATCTTTTTTATTTTCGGTGGAAAATGAATCATAAATTTTCCCAGGTGTGTGCTGCATGTGTTCCACATTACCAGCTAGCTTTAAAGTTAAGATTTGTGTGGGCGATGGGGGAGAACCGTCATTTGATAATGAAGATCAGGTTGTGATAAGTGAATGGAACAAATTTTACAATTTATATGAAATAATATTAGGCTGGTCATTAAAATGTAAAAGAAGAATAGAAAAAAAAAAGCAATCTACAAAGCTGCCCATCAATACAAATGGTCAAAGCTGTGTGGACTGGACATCTACCCATTACACCGACAGTATATAAGCTTGTTGAACATTCCATTCTAAATATATAGGCAATATACAGTGTGTATAGCCAAAACTTTTTATTTTGTTTTGGATAGAGTAGGGAAGGGTTAAAACCTCTATCAGTTGATTTTTGTTTTGCAGACTGTATCCCACTGAGGAGGTTTTCCTACACTTCTTTCTCGGAGACACAACAATCAGTGGTATGAAATCTCTCCAAAGTAAGGGAAGATCCCTTCCTAGACAGTTGTCACTGGAACACCTTACTTCTATTTCTTTCCCATCATCTTCAGTCTTGGTGACAATGGCCACCAGGATAAATAGAGAAGATTTAGCTGCACATACACTTTAATGCATATGGAGTTGCCCCCCACTCCCATTTGAAGCTACTTTCCTGTTAAGGACTTCCTCATGATTTTAAAATGTGTCTGTGGAGTGTGAGTTCTTTTATAGGTCTTTAGCACAGGCCAATATGGACACCTATTTGACCTCGTTGGACATCCCATTCCAAAACCATGGGTATTAATATGAAGTTGCCCTCCTTTGTAGCTAAAATGGCCTCCAATCTTCTGGGAAGGCTTTCCACAAGATCTTAAAATGCATCTGTGGGAATTTGCGGCTATATTCCAAATCCGTTTGGATTTTGCTGGGTTGGATCGAAGGTAGCCGGGTGTAGATGAACATAATTCGGTTTACATCTGACTGCCCATAGAGGAGAATGGAGGGTCAGATAGGGTCCGAAAAACGAACAGGCGGACCAGATCGGACCTCTAGTATGAAGGTGACCTACAGAGATCAGTAAAAGATTTGGAGATTTGGTACACCAGCATCTATCAATTTAGGGTGGGCTGACTCTTTATTAATAGCATCATACTTAAAATATTTATTATCTTAAGCAATGACAACTCCTGGCCACCAATCAGAAATCATTGTTCTATTACTGAGCCGTGTTCGATGTGCTATAGAGCACTGGATGAAGTGACAGTAAAACGCACTATAAGGAGGGCCTGTTAAACATATGAACGAATTTGGTGGGTTTCATCATTTGCTGTTCATGTTCTTAGAATTGAGTTATATATAGAGTATTCCTCCCACCTGCTGCCGGAGTTTAACCATAGGAAAAACAAGTGGCTTAGTTGCAGAGAAAGTGTTACAGCCCCTTCTCAAATACCGTATTTTACTTTAAAAAAGGTCTTCAGTGATTTAGAATAAAGATTGGAAATTCATCATAGCATCATTAAACCAATTCATTAAGGTGGCACAATAGGTAGATACTGTATATATCCTATCTCACCGGTAACCTCCCTTCTAATGCTTACTATGGTAGGCAGTTGCCATCTATTAGCCTGATTAAGACTAGGATTCCCAGAGAAAAAGGGCTATCTTTAGAAAATGGGAATCTCAGTATTCAGTACACAGGCATTGTTGTAAACTGTTTCAATCAATGCCGCAATGACCAAACGTGTTTGAACCCAAAAAGCTGCATTTCACTTGCTTTACTGGCAATGTAAATGCAACTCTTCTCTGTCCAAAGAAACGCAATACAAAGCAAAGCAGGTCAAATGCAGCCAACGCAGTGCCCCTAATACTCTCTGAGTTGATTGGAGCAGTGGGTACGAAACATGTTGGTCCACTAGAGACCATTGTGCTCTGTCTTGAGCAAATGTCTGATTCTGGAGCAGGGGATGTCAATTCTGGGCTGTAGCACAAAGTAAGTAAAAGGAAAAAAAAGGAAAAAAAAAAACCTGAACATTATTATTGTATATGTAGCCTGACTGCATTACGGGAATATATGTTTAAGCTGCATTTGGGCTTCAAACTGAATACTGATAAGACCAAGAACAGCATGTACCACACCGGAAGACAGGAGACAGAAGACATGGTGGTTAAGTGGCTAATGGGGTTCTGTGTTTAAATCCCACAAGGGATACTATCTGCATGGAGTTTGTATCTTTTTCCCATTTTTTGTATGCTCTGCTTAGTCCTACAACTCACAAACTACATTCGTTATGAGTGTAATTCAATGACGGTGGCGGGAAGATCAGATTATACAGTGCCCTGAAAAAGTATTCACACCTCTTGAAATTTTCCACATTTTGTCAAGTAACAACCAAAAACGTAAATGTATTTTATTGGGATTTTATATGATAGACCAAAACAAAGTAACACATAATTGTGAAGTGGAAGGAAAATGATAAATGGTTTTCAACATTTTTTACAAATAAATATCTGAAAAGTGTGGATGCATTTGTATTCAGTCCCCTTTACTCTTATACCTCTAACTAGAATCTAGTGGAACCAATTGCCTCCAGAAGTCATTTAATTAGTAAATAAAGTCCACCTGTGTGTAATTTAATCTCATTATAAATACAACTGTTCTGTGAAACCCTCAGAGGTTTGTTAGAGAACCTTAGAGAACAAACAGCATCATGAAGACCAAGGAACACACCAAACCGGTCAGGGATGAAGTTGTGGAGAAGTTTAAAGCAGAGTTAGAATATAAAAATATCCTAAGCCTTAAACATCTCACAAAGCACTGTTCAATCCATCATTCGAAAAATGGAAAGAGTATGGCACAACTGCAAACCTTCCAAGACATGGCCGTCCACCTAAACTGACAGGTCGGGCAAGGAGAGCATTCATCAGAGAAGCAGCCAAGAGGCCCATGGTAACTATGGAGGAGCTGCAGAGATCCACAACTCAGGTGGGAGAATCTGTCCACAGGACAACTATCAGTCGTGCTCTCTACAAATCTGGCCTTTATGGAAGAGTGGCAAGAAGAAAGCCATTGTTGAAAGAAAGCCATAAGAAGTCCCGTTTGCAGTTTGCAAGAAGCCATGTGGGGGACACAGCAAACATGTGGAAGAAGGTGCTCTGGTCAGATGAGACCAAAATGTAACTTTTTGGTCTAAAAGCAAAAAGCTATGTGTGGGGGAAAACTAATACTAAACATCACCCTGAACACACCATCCCCAGCCTGCAAAAGACTTGAGACTGGTGTGGAGGTTCACCTTCCAGCAGGACAACGACCCTAAACATACAGCCAGAGCTACAATGGAATGGTTTAGATCAAAGCATATTCATGTGCTAGAATGGCCCAGTCAAAGTCCAGACCTAAATCCAATTGAAAATCGGTGGCAAAACTTGAAAATTGCTGTTCACAGACGCTCCCCATCCAATCTGACAGAGCTTGAGCTGTTTTGCAAAGAAGAATGGGCAAACATTTCACTATCTAGATGTGCAAAGCTGGTAGAGACATCCCCAAAGACTTGCAGCTGTAATTGCAGTGAAAGGTGGTTCTACAAAGTATTGACTCAGAAGGCTGAATACAAATGCACACCACACTTTTCAGATATTTATTTGTAAAAAAAATTTGAAAACCATTTATCATTTTCCTTCCACTTCACAATAATGTGCCACGTTGTGTTGGTCTATCACATAAAATCCATATAAAATCCATTTACGTTTTTGGTTGTAACATGACAAAATGTGGAAAATTTCAAGGGGTGGGAATACTTTTTCAAGGCACTGTAGGTACCATCATAGCCAGCACAGTGGCTTAGCACTTAGCACTGGGGTCCTTGGATTGAAAACCAGTCAGGACACTACCTGTATGGAGTTTGCATGTTTCCTGTATGCTTGTGTGGGTTTCATTCCACACTTTAAAGACATACTGGTAGGGTAATATCTGGTAGGTCACATGCATACTCACAGTCTATGTGAGTATGCATGTGAAATAGGGACCTTCGATTGTGAGCTCCTTGAGGGTAGGGACTGATGTGAATGTACACTATGTAAAGTGCTGTATACATTGTCGGTGCTATATAAATACCTGTAATAAATAGAAAAAAAAACATTGGGGCAGGCTCAGATATTAATAAAGTTATAGCCTTTATAGCTGTAAAACTGTATGTGTATAAGTACATATAAATGTATATATAAGTACATGTACAGTATGTATATATTTTTTATAAGTGATCTCTGTCCTCAGTTGCATAAGGGGCTTGGAGGGATGGGGGTGGAGAAACAGCAGTACACTGATCACTCTAGTGAATGACTGTGCGGAGGCATGCCAGCAGAAGTCTGATCAGTGGAGAACAGACAGGCTATTCTCCCAGCACAGCCAGAAAACTGGTCACACTGGGATAGATGTGCTCTAACGTCTAGCGCGGTCAGTTTGAAACAGGAAAGCAGAGAGGCTGGCAGGATCACCAGAGATTTCATGCAATGGAAGCAATGCAAAGAGAACAGGATACTTTTTTGTACAAGTACATGGTACAGGAGGCACATATGAGGAATATGAAATTTTGGCGGTAACATTTCTCAAGCTGGCTGCACAAGGCATTGTTAAATGCACAGACAGCATTAGAAGGTGCTAAAGAAAATATGAAACCGTTGCATGAAACTTGATGAAAAAAATCCAGAATGCAATGCAGTGTCCTGATTGGTTCTAAATGACCACAAGTAGTTTAGTATAAATGCTGTAGCCAATGAGGTTAAGCTTTTACACAGCCTGTGTTATTGATGGGAGATTCTTAACAGTACATTTTTCTTTCTGAATACAATATGAACACATTCTACACAATGGCTGCTTGTAGGCTGGCACTGAGGCTCTAAGGGGGTTTCCTTGCCTATCACTGGGGGACTGAGGAGGATGCTGAGTAAAACAAATTTGCAATTGGGGTTTATCAGAAGAAAACAGACTGCTGAGAAAGTAATAGTGATACTGAAAACACGCCTGGGACTCCAGCTCTAAACGCATGAAGGAGCACAACCATAAACAACCTGTGTCTATAGAAAGCTTCCCATTTCTGATTATTAAAGGAGAACTTCAGACAGAGCGCAAGCTTTATGCCTTATTCAGAGCTACGTACCTGCATTTTTATTTAATTACATTTATAATGAAACTAATTAAAATGTATAATTATTTATTTATTTGCATTTTCTTTTCTTTTTAGGGACAGGCACTCTCACATTTGCACATTCATTAGCTCATTAATTAGATAACAGATGAGTTCCCACCAATTCTATGAGTTTATGAGTTAAAGCTGAACTCCAGAAAGTGTTCTTAGCCCAGAACAAGAAAACAAATGCAGCCAAAAAAAAAAAAAAAAAAAAGATACCTTTGGCTTGACTTCGAAGGAACTCATTCTTAGGCATGACATACGTTATACATTTTTTTTTTTTTTGTTCAACTATGTGGTTGAACAAAAGAAAAGTACTGCTTCCCCGTCCACACATTCAATGTGGATGGGAGAATTACTCCACCGAGCAGTTGTGTTCTCACTGCACTTTCACATTTAATTATATTACAGCCTTATTCCAAAATGAATGAAATTCCATATTTTCCTCAAAATTCTACAAACAATCCCCCATAATGACAACGTGAAAGGGTTTTTTTGAAATCTTTGCAAATTTATTAAAAATAAAAAATGAAAAAAAAATTCCCATGTACATAAGTATTTACAGCCTTTGCTCAATACTTTGTTGAAGCACTTTTGGCACCAATTACAGACTCAAGTCTTTTGAGTATGATGCTACATGCTTGGCATACCTATTTTTGGGAAGTTTCTCCCATTTTTCTTTGAAGGACCTCACAAGCTCCATCAGGATGGGCCGCGAGCGTCGGTGCACAGCCATTTTCAGATCTCTCCAGAGATGTTCAATCGGGTTTAAGTCTTGGCTCTGGCTGGGCCACTCAAGGACAATAACAGAGTTGTCCCGTAGCCACTCCTTTGTTACCTTGGCTGGGTGCTTAGGGTTGCTGTCCTGTTGGAAGATGAACCTTCGCCACAGTCTGAAGTCTAGAGTGCTCTGGTGCAGGTTCATCAAGGATGTCTCTGTACATTGCTGTATTTATCTTTCCCCCAATCCTGAGTAGTCTCCCAGTTCCTGCCGCTGAAAAACATCCCCACAGCATGATGCCGCCACCACCATGCTTCACTGTAGGGATGGTATTGGCCAGGTGATGAGCGGTGCCTGGTTTCCTCCAGACAAGACACTTGCCATTCTGTCTGGCCACTCTACCATACAGACCTGATTGGTGGAGTGCTGCAGAGATGGTTGTTCTTCTGGAAGGTTCTCCTCTCTCCACAGAGAAACGCTGGAGAGAGTGACCATGGGATTCTTGGTCACCTCCCTGACTAAGGCCCTTCTCCCCCGATCACTCAGTTTCCCTGGGCAACCCGCTCTAGGAAGAGTCCCTGTGGTTCCAAACTCATTGGGACCTTCAATGCTGCAGAAATTTTTCTGTACCCTTCCCCAGATCTGCCTAGATACAATCCTGTCTCGGGGGGTCTACAGACAGCTACTTGGACTTCATGGCTTGGTTTGTGCTCTGACATGCACTGTTAACTGTGGGACCTTATATAGACAGGTGTGTCCCTTTCCAAATCACGTCCAATCAACTGAATTTATCACAGGTAAACTCCCATCAAGTTGTAGAAACATCTCAAGGATGATCAGTGGAAACAGGATGTACCTGAGCTCAATTTTGAGTGTCATGGCAAAGGCTGTGAATACTTATGTACATGTGATTTTTTCTCTTTTTATTTTTAATAAATTTTCAAAGATTTCAAACAAACTTCTTTCACGTTGTCATTATGGGGTATTGTTTGTAGAATTTTGAGGGAAATAATGAATTTAATCCTTTTTGCAATAAACCTGTAACAGAACAAAATATGGAAAACGTTTTCCGATGCACTGTATAGTGAATTCTATTATTAGAGGTATTGACCCCATGGGAGTAATAAGGTGCTCTAAGAAAGGGGTTCTTAACTGGGAGAAAGCCCAAATTTTAAATCTGCACTTCCTCACAGTATTTAACCTTTGGATGATCAATGGATACTTGAAGTGATTGCAACGAATGGTGCCACTCTAAAATCAGACAGTAAAATGCAAGGCCACCAGTACGCCAAGTAAATCCAAGTAAATGTGTATTAAACTCACATTCTTTGTAAAGATTTATAGAAGACACAGAAGAAGTGCCAGAATTCTTGTTCTTATATGACATGGTCTTCACAATAAATGCGAGTTTTATGCACATTTACTTGGAGTGCTGGTGACTTCGAATTTTTCTTTTGGGTTCTTAATTGGGGCCATCCATGCCCCTTGGTGGTATGAGAACCAAATGATGAAGGTATGGAACTGGTTCTTTGAAAGATCAAAAAATCTTGAAACAGGCTGCCAACCTTACTGAACCTTAAATTAAACTAAAAAGAAATCTACCTAATGTGGGTAACATCGTCAGTAACTAGACCTCAATTCCATGCTTTGATTGCAAAAAACAACAGCAAAAATCTCACTGGCTATAGCTAGCTTTGTGTATTTGTGGTTTGCCTTTTTTATAGAAATGATATAATCTATAAAATCTCTTTCAGCTCTTTTGTCCTTATCTATCCATATATAAAGTAAAACCAAGCTATTGACATCTTCTGACGTCACATTGGTCCTCAATAGGACTGTTGATGATGATGACGGGTATGAGGACATATTGGGCAATAAATTGGAGTCCGTAGTTGTAAAAAGGATAAGAGCCCCTGCTCTAGGATCACTTCAATTTGCTATATCTGTACCCAGTGTCAATGCTCACAAGCGGTCCAGCTGATGAACAAAATGCAGTTTACCTGGTACACATTGCTATTTTTCCTTAGTTATCTTATTTTATACCGTACACTCTTTTTATAACATATAAGTACAAAAAAAAAAAAAAAAAAAGAGATTTAAACTCATAAATACAATATAAAGAATAATAACCTAGTACAAAAGTCTCTTGGTTGGGCTTGTGATAAGTATTGGGTGTGTAAGTGACCATGGCACGGCCATGGCTGATGTCAAATAAGTTTTTTTTTGTGTGTGTCAAATCTCTCATTGTGGATTAAGAAGTAATGCTGGACCTGTTGGGATGGGTTTTCTGCTCTCATCAAAGGGATCCTGGGTTTGTTGGACCCTTCAAAATGTAACGATTGTTGAGGGTGAGGAGCACTGCCAAGGAAGGTCTCCAATCTTCCAATCTTTATACATTTTACAAAAATTAGATTTAGGGCGTATGGGGTATGTACCATGTCTGTATTCATTTTATTGTGTGTCGCCGGATATCAGTTTAATGATAATTAATCTCTGCTTTAAAAAACAAGTGCAGTACACTGCGTTAAACACCCAAAGAATTGAACATGTGTGAGGTTGAGTGCATAATGTAATTCTTTTGCATCAAAACTAAGCAATTGCCTTTTACAGAAAAAGCAAGTATTGCAAGCAAACAGTAATTAACTAATAAGATAATATGATAGCCCTGAATGTACATAAATGTATAAAAAGCTGCTTGGAAATGTATTCTGTGCCCCCAACAGAGTATAGGCTCACTCTGAAAATATCAGTCAATTGGTAAAAATGGCAATCAGTATGATAAATAACACATAGGGGCCAGTTTATCAATATTTTTGTCCAAGATTTACACAGCTTTCACCCAGGATTCTTTCCATTCAGGTGAGTGAAAGTTCTATAAATCTTGAAAACATTAATACATAGACCCTATAGCTAACAATTGGCTATTATCTCTAAATTGAACCATATTAAACTCCCTGAATGTCTAAATCGTTAAGTATGATACCAAATGCCAGTAAGTACATAATATCAAACTACAAGAGATAAGGTTTAATACAACATTTGCTGAAAAGTAATGTAATCCATCAGCCTGGAACATTCATTCATTTATTGGTTTCCTCTTGGACAAGTTTTTTAACTGGCAGCAGCAATTAGGCATCTAAAGGGGCCAACTGGCATCTGCCCAGGAAACCATGTACAGTATTCGTTTCTTTTATGAAACCCTATTTTATTTTTTTTATTTTATTTTTAAATAAACCCTGTTTTTAATATTAAAGGGTAAGTTTACTTAGAACTGGAATTTCAGTTTTTGATAGATGTTTGAGAATTGAACTGACATTTTCTTATATCTCTTGGAAATTCTGTTAGTGAGATCTCTAAACTGCGTTCTGCAGACCTGCTGTGCCCATTATGAGGGGTTCTCATCAGCCCTGCTAGAATTGTATTTATTTTAGATTATAGACAATATAACAAGGAGGGCTGGAACACGCAGAACTCCCAAGTGGACACGAACAAAGCTAAGAATTATGGCACTCTTGGAGACATATAAAAGACATATAAACGCCAAGGGCCAACTTCACCCACATATCTCCACTTGTAACTAAAATATAATTGTTGCATGGACCATTAAATAATATCAAATTGCCTTAAGCCAAGCAGAAAAACCCCATGCCTAACAAAATAAGAAACATCCATAGCAAACACCTTTTTTTGCTATAGTATTGAAAAGGAAATAGCTATTAGGATTAGGCAAATTGCAAATCTTACCATTTAGGAATTATCATCAGACAGACCTACAAGCAAATACTCAAGAGAATAACAAACAATGAATCTGCAATTCCCCTGATTCAATCATTCCTACTTGCATGGTATCATAGACACCAACCATTACCGATTTACAAGGACGTTCACAGATTTTTGATATTGCCCTTTCATTTTTTTTTTTTTTGCCATTTGCAATATTAGAAGACAGGTCCCCTTAACAACAGATTTTCAGCTCAGTGTGTTATTTTATTTATATTGCCAGGGCTTCGACCAAAGGATCCATATCTGTCCTATTTATTGTCCAGTTATTACACAGTAAAAAGTACAAAAAGAAAGAAAAAGTTTTTTGGGCTCGATTTTTGAGGCACAAGTCACACAAAGAAAATTAAAATTTCAACATCTTTGTTACAAAAGTACTGAAAATTCCCATAAAAACATGTAATTTAGTTATCTCCAAACTACCAAATTCATATAATTTTTTCGATCATAGTCGAATTCTTCAGGAGCAGGTAATGGGGATAATTAAAAACATGTAAAAAAAAAAATAGAAACAATTAATTTACATTAATCCAAAATCATTTAAAGTGCCTATATGAAGACCGCAGTTACCTCAAAGACCACTGGGGGCATTGCAATAGCTTAGAGCAGTGGTCATTAACCCTGTCCTCAGGGCCCACTAACAGGCCAGGTTTTATGTATTACCTTGGGGAGATTCAGACTAGAATACTGCAATCACTGAGCCACAAATGATATCACCTGTGATGTATTTCAGTTATCTTGCAAACCTGGCCTGTTAGTGGGCCCTGAGGACAAGGTTGATGACCACTGGCCTAGAGGGTTCAAGAGGGGACCCCAATCCAGGAGAGCAGGAGCAAACACTTTAAATGATTTTGGATAACAATTAGCGTAAACTAATTGTTTCTATTTTTTTAAATGTTATAGAGCTGTTTCTAACTATCTCCAAAACCTGCTCCTGATTCCTGAAGAAGTGGACTGTGATCCAAGAAATCCTACCAAAAAAACTTCTTTCTTGTACTTATTATGTGAGAGATATGGCATACTATTTAGTCAAATTCCTATAGCCTCTACTACACAGTAAAAGTTTTTTTTTAAATGCTGTAGGCAATTCATTGCCATGATCCTGGTAAATCAGCCAGCAACCATAAAAATAAGAGTGAAATTTATTGGCACAATATAGAGACACAAAAGTCTTCTCAACTAAGCAATTCATCTTCTATGATTTTCACTATAAATTAACCACTTGACAACCGCCCACAGTACATTTACGTCATTATTTTGACATTAAATACTGTTGGTGTGGCAGCAGCTAGCTGTCATAATCCTGGTACTTTTTTGTACTGTGGGCGATTCTGCGTCTGATAAAAGTGGTCCCAGCAGCAAATTTGCCTAAGGATCACTTTTAGAGGAGGCGGGAGAGGTGCCCCCCTCCTGCCGCTTCCCAGTCATCTCCAAGTTTACCGATCCTGTCCATTAGCCCAGAGACAATTCAATCCGTCGGATGCCTAGGCAGGAAGCCGAGTGAGGACAAGATGGCCCCCACTTGGCTCTATGTCCTTGGAGGACCGTAACGAGGTCTGACGTCACTTCTTGGCCTTAAAGTGATGATTTTTTTTACCCTTAAAGGCAAAATTATTATTATTTATTTTTTTTTTTGCTTTTAAAGGTAAACGAGAGATCTGAGGTCTTTTTGACCCCAGATCTCTCAATAAAGAGGACCTGTCATACTTATTTCTATTACAAGAGATGTTTACATTCCTTGTAATAGGAATGAAAGTGATAAAAAAAATAAATAAAGGGACAGTGTAAAGATTAAAAGTAAAATAAATAAGACATTTTTTTTTTTTAAAGCGCCCTGTCTATCCGTGCGCGCGTGCAGAAGCGAACACATACGTAAGTTGCACCCACATATGTAAACGGTGTTCAAACCACACATGCAAGGTAGGTATCGATGCGACTGTTAGAGTGAGAGCAATAATTCTAGTACTAGACCTCTTCTGTAACTCTAAACAGGTAACCTGTAAAAAAAAATTAAGAGTGGACTGTGGAGATTTTTAAGTACCGTAGTTTGTCGTCATTCTATGAGCGTTGCGCAATTTTAAAGCGTGACATGTTAGTGATCTATTTACTCGGCGTTACATCATCTTTCACATCACACAAAAAAATTGGGCCAACTTTACTGTTTTTTTTTTTTTTTAAATTTAAAAAAAGTGTATTTTTTTTTTTAAATTGTGTTTAAAAGACTGCTAAGCAAATACGATGTGACATAAAATATTGCAATAATTGCCTTTTTATTCTCTAGGGTCTCTGCTAAAAAATATATATATATATATATATAATGTTTGGGGGTTCTAAGTAATTTTCTAGCAAAAAATACAAATTTAAACTTGTAAACAAAAAGTTCCAGAAAAGGCCTGGTCTAACCTATAGCAGCAGTCAACAGTCATCTTTCGCTTTTTGGGCCTGGTCCACTTACAGTCAATTTAGCACAGCTATACATTGCATAAAAGAGTGCTTCAATTTCATCGTATTCTAAGCTGCAATTAAATACAAATATAGGGGGTTTATTATTTGTCTGCATTAAAACTGAAAGCTAATTGGATGCTATGGTTTGTAGCAACGTGTATGGCCTTATTAAATTACATTTTTGATACCCTTTTCTAAACTGTAGGCTTTCATAACTTCGGCAGCTGCCCTGTCATTCTATATCAGCAGCCTCTGACTCAGATACTTTCTAGCATGGCAACATGTTTTGTAAAAAATAATAAAAGGCCCCTGGATCTACTCTAAGGTTCGAAGTCTCTAGTATAATCGATAATTATCTACTAGACCCAAAGTCATGCCATTAAGCAGGGTTTTTCTTCTCATGGACGATATGTTTTTTAACAATCCCACTTTTTTGTTGGCAATTCAAGTGTTTTTTATTGGGATGTGCAAATCTTTGCCGTTCCTGGCAGACATTCGGCCAGTTTGTGTTCTGTATCCATTGAACACAGTTCTTGCTCCCTTTGAAAGTGACCACTACAGTAGATGCTTGTAAGTTCAAAAACTACTAGTGAATAAGTAAAAAAAAAAAAATTGACTTCTTCATCAATGTGTCCTAAAGAAGGTTTTTTTGTACAGCTCACAGCAAGCAACAAGACTCAAAGCTCTACCGAAAAATGACAGCTAATTGAATGTAAGCAGCAAGCTTATGCATTGATGTGGGGTATTATAGGCAGTTGTTATTTCACGCTGCTTGATATCAAAGCCTCCAGTGAGGTGATGTCCACCACAGCCAATAAATTAGTAATTTGTACACTTAGATTTAACAACAACAAAGAAATTTGTCCGTACACAGCAATGTGTTTTGCACCAAGCAATAAAGCTTTTAGTTTTGCTTGCCGTAAATTCAACAAATTAATTCTCTGTAATGAATAAGCAATGATAAAAGTCTGTAGAAATAAATTGGAGCAAACACATTGCAGTTATATAAAATATATAATGGGCCCCTTAGAAACCATTTTATACACTTTTAGGTGTACTGGCAATTATTAAAAGCACTACAGAGGGTACTAAAGACCAAATGCCACATATAAGGGGGTACTTAGTAAACCCCTGCTACTGTATAGGGCCACACGGTAAAACTGGAGTGCCATGTTTAGTCCTTCTGTAAAAGTCTGTAGAACTGGTGGTGGAAGAAAGCTGAACATCTTTTGACCATTACATTATCTGGGAAATCAACTGAACTGTAACAATGGGGAACAGACGTTTTGTATCGGATATAAAGTGTAGGCATTCTACGAGAAGACAATTTTTAATCAAACCAAACAGAAGTATTCATGGGTGCGTTAGATACTCAACCAATTGTCAAAGTAGGCAGTTATCAATTATTTTGTCATCAAATAGTCTAGCTATGTAAGACCACCATAAATTTACCAGCCTTATCTAATTTTCGCCACAAAGGCCACCAACACCGGTAATAGGGACGTTTGCGGGTTGCCCCAACTATGGCGCCTTTTGCAGTTTGAGGGTATTGTTAGGCATTTACAAGACCTCCTAGCCATTGCCCTAGCCAATTGTCAAAGTAGGCAGTTATCAATTATTTTGTCATCAAATAGTCTAGCTATGTAAGACCACCATAAATTTACCAGCCTTATCCAATTTTCACCACAAAGGCCACCAACACCAGTATTAGGGATGTTTGCGGGTTGCCCCAACTATGGCGCCTTTTGCAGTTTGAGGGTATTGTTAGGCATTTACAAGACCTCCTAGCCATTGCCCTAGCCAATTGTCAAAGTAGGCAGTTATCAATTATTTTGTCATCAAATAGTCTAGCTATGTAAGACCACCATAATACTGCCTTATCCAATTTTTGCCACAAAGGCCACCAACACCAGCAATAGGGACTTTTGCTGCTTGCCCCAACGATGGTGCCTATTGCAGTTTGAGGGTATTATGCATTTACAAGACCTAGCCATTGTACTACCACAATAAACAGTAATGAATATGGGTTCTCACACCAGGCATATTAGTGGGATCAGGATTCGATTTAGGCAACGTCATTACAGGACCCTGGCACTTGCAAATTGGATGCATCCAACTGTGGTTTGTGAGATTAATTGAACCTGGTATAGACTTGAAAACTTTGATTGGTAAAATAAAATGTTGGCTATAGCCACCTGTTCATCAGTGGTATAATATACTGGCTGGATTAAAAAAAAATAATAATAAAAAAAGAAAAAAGACAAATGGGATAAAAGGTCTATACTCATGCAAAAACGTAAAAAAAAAAAAACATTAAAGAACAAACCCAAATGGAATAAACATAAGTCTATACTATTATGGACAAAAAAGGTTAAACAAAAAAACTAAATGTAATGTAGTTGCTGGATAAAGAAAAAAAAACACAAATGGGATAAATTTAGGTTGTCTATACTCGGGCATAAAGGTTAAAAAAACCCCACAAAAGCACAGATCCGAATGGAACAAATATAAGTCTATATTATTATAGACAAAAAAGGTGAAACAAAAAAATAAAATAAAAAAATATACCCCAAATGTTAAAAAATAAATAAAAAGGGGGTAGACTTGATGGACCAAATGAGTTTTTTCATTGTCACTTTCTATGTTTCTCTGTGGGAAATGCTCAGAAACAAGTTTCTACTCCTTTTTCTCTAAAAAGTTGGGAAAACTTTTGTTTGCCAATATAAGCCGGGACCAAAGGATGGAAGCATGGATTATCACCCTCATTAATGATGACCTACACAGCCCAGTCCTTGTCTGATCACTGCAAGGCATGCTAAAATTATTAGCCTAGTTGCTTGAATAATTCCAGGTCTTCTGTAATTTGAAAGGGTTTGGCAAGATAGTAAGATAACTGGCTTTCTCATAAAACACACGTTTCATAGTTAGGAATCGAATGTACTTATAAACACAGCACCTCTATGTAAAAATCCCAACATCATTCCTGCAAAACCAGAGATAGCGAAAAACACGTTTCCAGGCAGCCAGCAGAATGTGGACACTCTCACTGGGTATCATAAATAGTTCAGGAGCCTGTATAGGCATATTGGAACAAGACCAGCATGCACCACTTAAAAAGGCTTTCTGAAATGTGTATTGAATCTGTCTCCTATGCAGAGTTATGGTCTAATAATGTGAAAAACTCAGCTATTTTGGGCAAACAATACACCATAGTCCTATAACATAAACTCTATAGAAGAATAATAAAAATAAAACTTACTTTGTTAGCATGTTTTCATCAGCTGAGAGAGAAGACTGACTACACCTGCTAATGAGAGAGTTTGGAGGAAGTTTTCAGTGTGGGTTTCTTAATGAGTAGCTTACGCTGTCACATCGAGAGGCAGCTGAGTCTGAGAAGTAGGATGTGTCTTGTAGCAATATTCAGCCAGATCTGTGTGATGACATCACTCCCAAAATTCTATGGGGAGACCTGAGCATGTAGGAGTGCATGAAACTGCACCAAACTACTGACTTGTGTCATGGATCGTATGGTGTAAGATCAATGCACCCGTAGGTCATGGAAAGTACATTATGTTTTCGTGACTTTTTAAAATAAAAGAACAGTGTGGTCCAGAAAAAGGTTTCTGTAGTATAGATTTTTCATGTCATAGAACCCAGACCGTAAATATCTCCAGACTCTTGCCAGCGGTATCTACAACACCCTTTCTCAACTTTTTCATCCCTAAGGAACCCTTGAAATAGTTTTCAGGTCTCAGATAACCCCCGGCTAAATTGAATTCATCAGGGGTCAGTGGGAAGAATGCTCCTTATATTGGAGGTCAATGGAAAGAATGCCGCTTACATTGGTGTTCAGTGGGAAGACTGCCCCCCTTGCATTAAAGCATGTTCCTTACATTGGTGGTCAAAATGGGAAGAATGCTTCTTACATTGGTGGTCAGTGGGAAGAATGCCCCTTACATTGATGATCAGTGGGAAGAATGTTCTTTACATTGGTGGTCAGTGGGAGAAATGCCCCTTACATTGATGATCAGTGGGAAGAATGTTCTTTATATTGGTGGTCAGTGGGAAGAATGTCTCTTACAATGGGGGTCAATGGAAAGAATGCTCCCTACATTGGTGGTCAGTGAGAAGAATGTTCTTTACATTGGTGGTCAGTGGGAGGAATGCTCCTTACATTGGTGGTCAGTGGGATGAATGCCCCTTATTATGGAAGTTAGTGGGAACAATGCCCCTTACATTGGGGGTCAGTGTAAAGAATGCCCTTACATTGGTGGTCAGTGGGAAGAATGTCCCTTACATTGGTTGTTAGTGGAAAGAATGCCCCTTACATTGCTGGTCACAGGGAAGAATGCACCCTTACATTGGTGGTCAGAATGGCACAGTTTCAGACAGGCAAAATGATTGGTGGTGTCCTGCTGCTGGCCATGCTATGTGGCGTTGGACATGGAACCATTCATGCCCCATCAGGTGGGAGGTCTTTCAGCCAAAGCACCAGGAAACTCTAACAATCTCTGGAGGAACCATAGGGTTCCATGGAAACCTGGCTGAGAATGGCTGATCTATAGGTTACACCAAAACTACTGAGTGGTTCAACCAGCGGCAGATTCGTTGTACTTTGGACTGTTCTCAATTCACGGGCCCCCTGGCAGTTTAATGAGGTCATGAACATGCATAGCTCCTAACCGTCCCTCACTTTCAGGGACTGTCCAAATTCGTGCAGTTGTCCCTCTTTTTGGTATAAAATTGTACTATTTAGCTACCAAAAGTTTTGTACTACACTAAACCTTTCTTCCAACCTCTAAGACAACTCCCAATCTTTTCTCAGTCATTGAACCCTTTAAAAGTATGCAAAATGCTATAGGAACCCCAGTGTAAATGTAACTTACCATCAATGGGAGGGAAATAACTACTAGACTCCAGTTAATCCTCTATACTGCCAGGCATTTTCAAGCGAGACCTATTTTGATCAATCACTAGGCTAAAGTTACCCATGATGACTTTAATTTCCCTATATTATTATTACAGGTAATTTTATAGAACCAACAATTTATACAGTGCTTTTTATATTGTACATTCATATTAGTTCCTACCGTCCAGTATGTTTTTGGAGGAAATTGGAGTACATCCAAGCACAGCGAGAACATATAAACTCCATGCATGTAGTGTCTTGGTTGGGGTTTGAACCAAGGATCCCAGTGCTGCAAGGCAGGATAGCTAATCAATAAGTGCATAGTGCTGCCATATATAGGAACAATTATTTCAACAAGTTTCTATATTTGACCAACATGGTCCCTGGGCAGCCTGGCATCACCCACATGACTTCTTTCATGATCTCCACTAACAATGACACTGAATCCTAGATCTATTCTAACAGCACTACTGCCTTTCTGCTGAGCCATCTGGTAGCCAATCAGAGCTCTTCTCTAGTGCTGCATATCAGAATCATCTGCTTGCTGATTGGCTCCCTGTGTGGTGGGTAGCGCAGTGGGCAGATAAGTGGGTCATGATGCAGCAAGGAAGTGTCTTGCAGGGTGAGTGTGTATCGCTGGAAGCATCGGGTATGTACAGTATCTGTTACCAAGCAGAACCTGAGGATAGCACCCCTGATGAACCCAGTAGGCACCCCGGAGAAAGATTGCTCTAAGATTATGAATTGATATTTTTAAAACATAGTGGTGGTTTAACCAATCTTTTTTTCAAATATTCTTCAAAGGTCCATAAATCCAGGGATGCGGCTTATCTCTACATTATTTAGGCTCAATTCACAAGGCTACAGTGGGTATAGAAAATAATCACCCCCCACCCCCCTAAACAAAAAAAACACATTTTGTTGCTTTGCAGTGTTTTATCCAGTTGTATTTACTAGTGCAACTTATAACTTCCAAGTGAAAGATATAACACCAACATGTCAGAAAAAAAAAATCAAAAACAAAATCCCTGAGTTGGAGAAAGGATCACCCGCCCTTTATGTCAGTATTTTGTTGAACCACATTTTGCTTTTAGTCTGTTGGGATATGTCTCTGATAACGTTGCACATGTAGACTTTGCAATATTTGCCCACTCTTCTTTGCAGAACTGCTCAAGTTCAGTTAAATTTGATGGTGACCATTTGTGGACTGCAACCTTGAAGTCATTGCATGGATTTTCAATGGTGTTTAAGTCTGGGCTCTGACTAGACCATGCAAGGACATTTTCTCCTTCAACTACTGTGTGGTCAGCAGTAGGGATGTAGGGATGAGCCGACCAGAACCTGCGAACGGACTGAAAATTTGCACGAACGTTAGAACCCCATTGACGTCTATGGGACTCGAACGTTCGAAATCAAAAGTGCTCATTTTAAACACTAATTTTCATGGTATTGTCCTAAAAAGGGTTTGGGGACCCAGGTCCTGCCCCAGGGGACATGTATCAATGCAAAAAAAAAAGTTGTAAAAAGGGCCGTTTTTTCGGGAGCAGTGATTTTAATGATGCTTAAAGTAAAAAAAAAAAAAGTGAAATATTCCTTTAAATATCATACCTGGGGGGTGTCTATAGTATGTCTGTAAAGTGGCGTGTGTTTCCCGTGCTTAGAACAGTCCCCGCACAAAATGTCTTTTTTAAAGGAAAAAAAGTCATGTAAAACTGCTTGCGGCTTTAATGTAATGTCGGGTCCTGGCAATATGGATGAAAATCAGTGAGACAAACGGCATGGGTACCCCCCAGTCCATTACCAGGCCCTTTGGGTCTTGTATGGATATTAAGGGGAACCCCGCACCCAAATTAAAAAAAAGGAAAGGTGTGGGGCCACCAGGCCCTATATACTCTGAACAGCAGTATACAGGCGGTGCAAACAAGACAGGGACTGTAGGTTTGTTGTTAAGTAGAATCTGTTTGTAATTTTGAACGGGTACATTTTTAACGTGTTTAGCTCCAGCCAAAAAATCTTTTTTAAGCTTTTTGGAAAACATAGGGACATTTGTTTTGCTGTCTGTGCTCCTCTTCAGAAAATTTCACCTCACTTTTTGTCCCAATAACAAATGTTTTTTGAAAATATGGGTTTTTTTGTGAAACAAGGATTTGTGGTAAAGCATCAGTGGAAAGGAGAAATGTTTTTCCCATATTAACTCTTACAGGAGAGAATTTCCCTTCCTAGGGATGTTTGAAAGTAGGGGCCTTTCCTATATACTCAGCAGAAATTTGGGCCTTAGGTGTTGTTGTGGCCACAACACTGTAAGCCCTCACAGGGCCCTGCTGTGAAATATTAGATCAAGAATTGTAATTACATGCCCCTGTTGAACAGGGGCTGAAAAATTGGGCCTTAAGCACCGGTGCTGGTGCCACAACACTGCAACCCCTCACAGATACTCTAGTTGGAACACAGGAACGAGCCCTGCTGCAAAGTATTGCATCAAAAATTGTAATTACATGCCCCTGTTAAACAGGGGCTAAAAAATTGGGCCTTAGGCACTGGTGCTGGTGCCACAACACTGCAACTTCTCACAGAAACCCTAGTTGGAATGCAGGAACGAGCCCTGCTGCAAAGTATTGCATCAAAAATTGTAATTACACGCCCCTGTTAAACAGGGGGTGAAAAATTGGGCCTTAGGCACTGGTGCTGGTGCCATAACACTGCAACCCCTCACAGAAACTCTAGTTGGAATGCAGGAACGAGCCCTGCTGCAAAGTATTGCATCAAAAATTGTAATTACACGCCCCTGTTAAACAGGGGCTGAAAAATTGGGCCTTAGGCACTGGTGGCGGCGCCCAGAACCAAAAATGTTCTTACAAGCTATCAGCGTGATCATTGAGGAGGAAGAGGATAATTACTCAGGATATTCACTCAGCATCAGCATAGGCAGTCTTTGAAGGGATCTGAGATTTCAAAAAAAATTATTCGGTTACATCAGCATCAGGTGCTTGGTAGCTGGTGGTGATCCAAGACTGATTCATCTTTATAAAGGTCAGTCAATCGACCGAGTCAGTGGACAGACACACCCCGTGATTGGTTACAAAGCCTCCAGCAGCACTGAATGTGCGTTCCGAAAGAACGCTGGATGCAGGACAGGCCAGTAGCTCAATTGCATACTGTGCAAGCTGTGGCCAGTGATCCATCCTCAAGACCCAGTAACCCAGAGGATTTTCGGTGGGAAAGATGTTCAAGTCAGATCTTGCCCCTAGGTATTCCTGCACCAGACACTGGCGATGGTTGCTGGAACTGATCATACCTTGTGGCTGCGGACTAAAAAATTGTCTGAACGCATTGGTCAGACGGCCACCTTCTCCACCTTCTCGCTCCTTCTTTGACTGACCGAAGCCTCAGCAACACGTTGTCCAGAAACAGGAGTTTGTAACCTCCCAGTCTCTGGGAACGCGTTGCACAGACCTTTCTGCAAGGCCTCCTGAAGATGTTTCATCCTCTGCTCCCTCTGCGACGGCAAGATAAGGTCCGCAACCTTACCCTTGTAACGTGGATCAAGGAGGGTTGCCAGCCAGTATTGGTCCTTCTCCTTGATACCACGAATACGAGGATCCTTACACAGGCTTTGCAGGATCAGGGAGGCCATGCAGCGTAGGTTTGCTGAGGCATTCGGTCTGGAGTCCTCTGGGTCACTAAGGACGACATGGTCCGCAGCCACCTCCTCCCAGCCACGTTCAAGTCCATGTGTTTCTTGGGACTGATCCCTTAAAGACTGCTGCTGATGCTGAGTGCCAGGCTCCACCTCCATACTGACACAATCCTCCTCCTCCTCGTCCTCTTCCTGTGTGATCGGCGGGCACGCAGGAACACTGTCTAGATAAAGGGGGCCTTGAGAGCTAAGGAAGTCCTCCTCTTCCTGCCTCTGTTCTGCCTCAAGTGCCCTGTCCATTATTTCACGCAGCGTGTGCTCCAACAGGTGGACAAGGGGGACAGTGTCACTGATGCATGCACTGTCACTGCTCACCATACTCGTGGCCTCCTCAAATGGTGACAGGACAGTGCACGCATCCCTGATCATGGCCCACTGGCGTGGGGAAAAAAAAACAAGCTCCCCTGACCCTGTCCTGGTGCCATAGTCGCA
Source organism: Aquarana catesbeiana (assembly GCF_042186555.1). Taxonomy (NCBI): domain Eukaryota; kingdom Metazoa; phylum Chordata; class Amphibia; order Anura; family Ranidae; genus Aquarana; species Aquarana catesbeiana. The sequence continues at coordinate 210,529,043 of NC_133335.1, forward strand.
CAGGTACTCATTGATGGCCCTCTGCTGCGTGTGCAGCCGCTGCAGCATGGCCAACATTGAGTTCCACCTGGTGGGCATGTCACAGATTAGGCGGTTCTAATTAGGCATTATATGACCGGCGGAAATGCACACAGACTTTCCTGGCCTGCCTCAGGACATCCTGTAAGCCCGGGTACCTGCCCAAGAACCGCTGCACCACCAAGTTAAGGACGTGAGCCAAACAGGGTACATGGGTCATTTGTCCCTGTCGGAGGGCAGAGAGGAGGTTGGTGCCATTGTCGCAAACCACCATTCCTGCCTTAAGTTGGCGTGGCGTCAACCACCTCTGAACCTGCCCCTGCAGAGCTGACAGAACCTCTGCCCCAGTGTGGCTCCTGTCCCCCAAGCACACCAGCTCAAGCACCGCATGGCATCTTTTGGCCTGCGTACTTGCGTAGCCCCTTGAACGCCTACGGAGCACTGCTGGTTCCGAGGACAAATCACAGGAAGAGGCCATGGAGGAAGAAGAGGAGGGGGTGGAGGAGAGAGGTGTGTCACAATCATTAGTAGTGGCATTTTGGAGGCGTGGTGGCGGAACAACCTCCAACACTACTGCACCTTGTCCTGCATCCTTCCCAGCTGCCAGCAGAGTCACCCAATGCATGGTGAAACTTAGGTAACGTCCCTGTCCATGCCTGCTGGACCATGAGTCAGCGGTAATATGCACCTTACCTTGAGACGCTTGAGACATATGTTGCAAATAGCAGCGGTACGATCTGATGCACTTGTCTCAAAAAAGGCCCACACCAAAGAACTTTTTGAATACCGCGCAGAGACTGCAGCGCCCTGCACATGCGGAGCTTTGGGGTGTGATGCAGTCAGTGTGCTGCCCTTAGGCTGGCCCCTGGAGGGCATCCTGCCTCATTGGTGATGTGCCTCCTCCTCCTCCTCTCTCCTATCAGGCACCCACGTTGAGTCAGTGACCTCATCATCCCCTCCCTCCTCATCACTGGAGCAAACCTGGCAGTATGCTGCAGCAGGGGGAGCATGACTGCCAGATTGCTGTCCTTCTTGGGCAACCCCTCTGTCCATGCTCACGTTACTGCCTTCATCTAGCTCAGTATCATCATCAGAGCCTTCCAAACGCTGGGCAACCTCCTGGAGCATGTAACCAACACTGTGGTCAAACAGTTCGAGGGACTCCTCAGGAGGACATGGTAGGGCTAGGGAAGGAGTCACTGATGACATTGAGCCGAGGGAAGAGGCCGCTGCTTTGCCAGACAAAGTACCCTGAGCATGGGTGAGAGAGGATGAGGAGGATGAGGACGGCTTGGTCATCCACTCGACCAAGTCTTCTGCATGTTGCGGCTCAACACGGCCAGCTGCCGAAAAAAAGGCCAAGCGTGTCCCACGGCCACGTGCTGATGAGGATGCACCGTCTCCACGACCAGCACTGTTGCCTCTAGACACAGAGCCTGCTTGCCCTCTTTTATTGGCTTGTGACTGTCTGCCTCTCCTTGTTGGCCTTCCAGACATACTAATGGCCTGTAGCTGCACTAAGCTGGGATATATATATATATATATATATATATATATATATATATATATATATATATATATATATATATATATATATATATATATATGTGGTAGTGATAGGATCAGGAAAACACCACCAACCTTCTACAGGTAGCTTTAGCTGAACACTGTGCAGAGCTCGCCAAAAAATAACTTGTAGCTTATTTAGCTGCCTGCGGTAGTGATAGGATCAGGAAAACACCACCAATCTTCTACAGGTAGCTTTAGCTGAACACTGTGCAGAGCTCGCCAAAAAATAACTTGTAGCTTATTTAGCTGCCTGCCGTAGTGATAGGATCAGGAAAACACCACCAACCTTCTACAGGTAGCTTTAGGTGAACACTGTGCAAAGCTCGCACTACACTAACTTGTAGCTTATTTAGCTGTCTGCGGTAGTGATAGGATCAGGAAAACACCACCAACCTTCAAGAGGTAGCTTTAGGTGAACACTGTGCATAGCTCGCAAAAAATAACTTGTAGGTTTAGCTGAACACTGTGAGGAGGACACACTACACTAACTTGTAGCTTTAGCTGAACACTGTGCAGAGGTCGCAGTACACTAACTTGTAGTTTTCACTGAACACTGTGAGGACACACTACACCAACTTGTAGCTTTAGCTGAACACTGTGAGGAGGACGCACTACCCTAACTTGTAGCTTTAGCTGAACACTGTGCAGAGGTCACACTAAACTAACTTGTAGCTTTAGCTGAACACTGTGAGGAGGACGCACTACCCTAACTTGTAGCTTTAGCTGAACACTGTGCACTACACTAACTTGTAGTTTTAGCTGAACACTGTGCAGAGGTCACACTAAACTAACCTGTAGCTTTAACTGAACTCTGTGAGGAGGACACACTACACTAACTGTAAATAGTCTAGCTGCCTGACTGTGGTACTAATAGGATCAAAAGAAATTTTCTTCAGGTAGCTGTAAATACTGTAACAAGACAAGCCTGCCTGTCAGTAGGAAGATAACAGGAACGGATCTAGCTAAACTGAATACAGTGTATATATATATATATATATATATATATATATATATATATATATATATATATATATATACACACACACACACACAACACCTGGGATGCATATATATACACAATACACTGTAAGTGCAGCTAACTCACTGACTGTCCTGCCTTATCTAGCTAACTCAAATGAAATGACACTGTCTCTCTGTCTATCTAAGCACGCCGGAACACACTACACAGGGCTGCCGTGCAGGCGGCCTTATATAGTGTGGGGCGTGTTCTAAACCCCCTGAGCCATAATTGGCCAAAGCCACCCTGGCTTTGGCCAATTACAGCTCTCTCTACCGACGGCGCTGTGATTGGCCAAGCATGCGGGTCATAGTGCATGCTTGGCCAATCATCAGCCAGCAATGCACTGCGATGCCGCAGTGAATTATGGGCCGTGACGCGCCACACGAATTTGGCGCGAACGGCCCATATTGTTCGCAATTCGACGAACGATCGAACAGCCGATGTTCGAGTCGAACATGGGTTCGACTCGAACACGAAGCTCATCCCTAGTCAGCAGAAGGTCTAGATGTGCAGTTAGTAGAGACATTTCCCAACAGACTAAGGCTGTCACATTAACCACTTCAGCCCCGGAAGATTTACCCCCTTAATGACCAGGCCATTTTTTGCAATACGGCATTGCGTTGCTTTAACTGAAAATTGCGCGGCTGTGCGACGCTGTACCCAAACAAAATTGACGTCTTTTTTTGCACTATAAACAAAAAAAGGCCGACAATTAAAACGAAAAATATATATTTTTCACTTTTTGCTATAATAAATATCCCCCCCCCAAAAAAAAATTCTTCATCCGTTTAGGCCAGTTTAGAAGGCATTCTTCTATAAAAACGCAATAAGCGTATATTGATTGGTTTTCTTAAAAGTTATAGCGTCTACAAAATAGGGGATACATTTATGGCATTTTTATTATAATTTTTTTTTACTAGTAATGGCGGTGAGCAGTGATTTTTAGCGGACCTGCAACATTGCGGCGGACAGATTGGACACTTTTTTGGGACCAGCGACATTTATACAGCGATCAGTGCTGTATAACACAAGCCTTTGGGCACCCCATTTTCAGTTATGTGACTAACTTTTTTGTTCTTTTAAATTCTTTATTCAAGAGGAAAGAACATTCAGAGTTTATACATCTACAACATATTATAGATGTGTAAAACATTACTTAATTACAGAACAGGGTCCATGTGACACAAGTATAGCAATCTTTCCTCTCTAAAGCGGTTGTCCCCAAACTTAGGCCCAGAGGCTGGATATGGCCCTTTGCTTATTTTATCCGGCCCTTGGGCCATTATTCCCCCCACTGTCAGCAACAGCGGGGCATAGTTCCTCCCACTAACACCAATGATAGGGCACTATTCCTTCCACTGACAGCAATGATAGGGCACTATTCCTTCCACTGACACCAATGATAGGGCACTATTCCTTCCACTGACACCAATGATAGGGCACTATTCCTTCCACTGACAGCAATGATAGGGCACTATTCCTTCCACTGACACCAATGATAGGGCACTATTCCTTCCACTGACACCAATGATAGGGCACTATTCCCTAGGCCAGGGATATGCAATTAGCGGACCTCCAGCTGTTGCAGAACTACAAGTCCCATGAAGCATAGCAGTACTCTGACAGCCACAAGCATGACACCCAGAGGACGAGGCATGATGGCACTTGTAGTTTTGCAACAGCTGGAGGTCCTGCTGTAAAACAACCAAGGTCTCCAGGTCATCCAGTATTTGTCTTCTTGCTCCTTTAGAGCATGTGACTGTATTTATTAAATCTCATTGGACTCAAGTTAAAATAACTCAATCACCATTTTCAAAAATTAGGATTTTTATTCGGGTGTGTGCTTTTTGAATTGAGCCTTTTGTGCTAAAAAAAAAAATATAGTGTCCCTCTTTCCCATGTTAGAAAGTTGAAAGGTTCATATACAGTATGTGTCAATATACACAGGAAATTGGGATTTGCTTCTGACGTGTTTGTGAAGCATTGCTAAAGAAATTGGAATGCAGTGATTACATTTCAAATTGGATCTTAAAGGAAATGTATGGTGCATTTTAACTACTTGACCTCCAGAAGGTTTTTTTTTTTTTGTTCACAAACTTTTTATTCAAATAAATTGGTGGTAAGAGAGAAAAAAACAGCAATATGAAATGGAAAAACTGAAAAAGAGTTTTCAAGGTACAATCGCCAGTTACATCTTGATATTAGTAAAATGACAAAGGAAAACAAAAAATTGTATCAATGGCCATAAAACAATATTACAACTTAATCCAAAGGGGATAGCTAACACCATACAGTGGAACCTCGGATTGCGAGTAACGCGGTTTACGAGTGTTTTCCACTACAAGCTATTTTTATTTATTTTTTTAAAATCCTGACTCGCTTTGCGAGCGTTGCCTCACAAGATGAGCAGGATTCAAGCCGCTGGGGTGTGCAGTACCGCATTTGGCCAGAGGTTCAGGGGCGCCGTTGACGCTCGGAAACACTCGAATCCCGAGTGTCTCCGGCGCCCCCGCACCTCTGGCCACATGCGGTACTGAATACACCGGCACGCCCACACCTCTAGCCACATAGAGTACTGCAAAGACCAGCAGTGGCTGTGGAACGGATTTTCTGAGTTTCCATTATTTCCTATGGGGAAACTCACTTTGATATACGAGTGCTTTGGATTACAAGTATGCTTCTGGAACGAATTATGCTCGTAATCCAAGGTATTACTGTATATAAAAAAAAGACATTGATGTGTTTAACTGTAAATGGTTAGTCAGATGTAGATTATCCACATTGAAAAATATAGTTGTCAGTGATCTAGAAAAAGTCTTCAGCATGTTTAATCCAAGGGTTCCATTTAAAGTTATAGGAATTCATAGAGTTGTATAAAGTGTGGAATATTTTTTCCATAAGGCCAATGGAGTTTACTCTTGATTTTAATTGGGTAATATAGACTGAAGCGGATTTCCAGTCTTTGGCTATCCGCCAGCGTATGGCCACACAAATAGTATGAATAAGTCTCATAGGGGTAGGAACATCTGGTATAGGGGTGAATAAAAGACAATTAGTGGAGGTGAGGTGAACAGGGTTGTCGTTAATCGTGGAAGCAAAATTTTCCAACTTACGCAAAATATGGGATATTTTCTCACATTCCCAAAAAATATGTGGGAAGGATCCCTGAGGGGAACATCCTCTAAAACATGTAGGAGAGACTGATGGGAACATTGCGTGTAGCTTGGTAGGTGTGAAGTACCATCTGGTAAAGAGTTTCATGGCAGTTTCATGAACTGTGAGGGATCTTGTACATATACGTAAATTTATTATACAGTCATCCCAATCATCTGAGGATAATGATAAGGTAAAGTCTGATTCCCATTTCTGCATATATGGTAGTTTTTCTTGGATCCGTACTCACCAAATGACCATAGCTTTCTGAGATCAGGCCCCTTCCTCATGGAGTTTTATAGCACATTTGTTCGTATAAAGAGGGGGTAGATGCCAGATGTTTTATAGTGTGTGGTATAGAAATGTCTAATTTATCCCTTTCATGACTAAGCCTATTTTTGAAATTTGGTGTTTACAAGTTAAAATCCGTATTTTTTGCTAGAAAATTACTTAGAACCCCCAAACATTATATATATTTTTTTAGAAGAGAATCTAGAGAATAAAATGGCGATTGTTGCAATATTTTTTATCACACGGTATTTGTGCAGCGGTGTTTTAAACGCAAATTTTTGGAAAAGTGACACTTTCATGAATTTTAAAAAATCCAGCAGTAAAGTTACCCCAATTTTTTTGTATAATGTGAAAGATGATGTTACGCCGAATAAATAGATACCAAACATGTCACCCTTTATAATTGCACGCACTCGTGGAATGGCGACGAACTACGGTACCTATGAATTTCCATAGGCGACGCTTTAAATTTTTTTTACGGTTACCAGGTTTGAGCTACAGAGGAGGTCTAGGGCTAGAATTATTGCTCTCGCTCTGACGATCGCGGCGATACCTCACATGTGTGGTTTGAACACCGTTTACATATGCGGGCGCGACTACCGTATGCGTTTTCTTCGCTGCGCGAGCTCGCGGGGACAGGGGCACTTTAAAAATTTTTTTTTTTTTAAATTTATTTATTTTATTTATTTTTGTACTTTTATAAATTGTGTTTAAAATTTTTTTTTTTTTTTTTACTTTTATTGCTGTCACAAGCAATGTAAACATCCCTTGTGACAGTAATAGGTGGTGACAGGTACTCTTTATGGAGGGATGGGGGGGTCTAAAAGACCCCCCATCCCTCCTTTACACTTCAAAGTATTCAGATCGCCGAAAACGGCGATTCTGAATACTGTGTACTTTTTTAAATTCGGCGCCATTGGCAGCCGAGTAAACGGGAAGTGACGTCATGACGTCGCTTCCGCGTTTACAATTAGAAGGCTGGAACGAAGCCGCTCACAGCTTCGTTCCAGCCCGCCCCCAGCCGCCGAAGATTCCCGATTGGACACCGGGCCTCCCGATCGCACGGGAGGCCCGGTAACAGCGGCGGGAGGCGGCAGGAGGGGGGGGGGTGTCCCCTCCCGCTCCTCCGGTATAACAGCCGAGCGGCTTTTAGCCACATCGGTTGTTATACTCGGGTAGCCGATCGCCCGCTGAAAACAACGGTACCGGGATGATGCCTGCAGCTGCGGGCATCATCCCGGTATAACCCCGGAAAGCCAAGTACACATATGTGCGTACGGTCGGCGGGAAGGGGTTATAGAAACCTGCAATGTTCCCTGTTAGGAGTTTGAAGGGATGAAAAAGATTAAAAAAAAAAAAAAAACAGTTCAGGACTTTTCTATAAATTTTTTAAAAAATATTAAGCCATTATTGTACCACACAGTAGCGTATTTAGGTTTCGTGCTGCCCTAGGCCTGATTAAACTTGTGCACCCCATTAATTTAAATATGACCCATCCCTTTCTGTCAAGGCCACATCCCTTGCTGTTTAAGAGCCGCCCTGAAATTTTTGAGTGGGGACACTAGTTCTGAGGGCCTGGGGGGGCGGCAATGGATTCCCTTAATTTGCATAGATTTCCTGTCACTTCCTGTTTAGCTATGGGGCAGGAAGTGAAGGGAAATCTCTGCAATGGGACAGGGATGGTAAAAAATAAATATAACCCTCCCTTACTCTATCCAAAATGAAAAAAAAAAAGTGTTGCCTATAGTTTACTTTAAGCACAAATTTCTGATAATTTTATGGAGATGACTAAGAAGATATAACCATGCCAATGGTGCAGCAGAAAACATATAGCACAGTAAGGAAGGTTTGTAGTCCAGTATGAGAGGACAGTCAAAATTAGAATGCCGACCACCCCGCATACCAGAAGCAGTGCGGCCACTTTATGGGAGCGCTACACTAATTTTCCTCTCAGCCCAGTCTGCCCCATAAGACTGGTGCTGCACTAACAGTGTAGCGCAAGCTGGTGGGGACTCTTTCCATGCTGCCCCCCTGCAAAGTGCTGCCCTAGGCCTGGGTCTTGTTGGCCTAGGCCAGGATACAGCATTGGTACCACCAGGAAAATTCAGGGGAACTATGAAGTCCAGGAGGAACTTTGTATCACCGAAAAAGGATGCTTGAGGTGGGGTTTCTGAACACAAGGTTAAGTTTATGTCTATATAGATGTCAAAAATGTAATGATTGAGAGACCAATTGCCTATTTCATTTCTTGAGGCCCTAAAATGCCAGGACAGTACACATTCCCCCAAAATGACCCCTTTTTGGAAAGTAGTCAGTCCAGGTGAGTTTTTTGTTGTAATTTTTTTGTCACAATTTTTTGGGAAAATTAAGAAATTAAATTTTTTTTTTTTTAATTTTTATTTTTTATATACTGTCACCAGCGCAGTACAGTGTTATCATATGACTGGTGTGGCGGTGATCAGGGATGATCAGAGATACTGAATGTGTATTATGTATGATTGTTTAATCACCTTAAAGCAGAACTCCAGCAAAAAAAAATAACAAAATGAAAATGAACAGCCTATTATATATCCCCTTGCCGACCGCCCTATAGCAGATTCACTGCTACAGGGCGGCCGCATTGTGCAGAATCACCTATATATGCGTAATTCTGCACTTCAGGGTAGGGGGTGTGCGCGCGCCGCTTCTGCTGTGATTTGTCACTACAGAAGCCGCTCAGCGGGTGCTGGTCAGTGGATGTCCGCTGATCTTCTGGAAAACACACAGAATAGAAATCTTCATATGTAAACAAGGCAGAGCTCCATCCTGACAGGAGGAAGTGATGGATTTTCTTTGCCTGCAAAGCAGGAAATAACATCCATCACTTCCCTTAGTAAAAGCACCTCACATTACACACAAACACTGGCTAGGCACCCATTTAACCCTTTGATCACCCTAGATGTTTAACCCCTTCCCAGCCAGTGTCATTAGTACAGTGACAGTGCATAGTTTTAGCACTGATTACTGTATTAGTGTCACTGGTTCCCACAACGTGTCAGTTATGCCGCGTACACACGAGCGGACTTTTCGACCGGACTGGTCTGACGGACACACGAGCGGACAATTCGACCGTGTGTGGGCTTCATCGGACCTGCAGCGGACTTTTTCGGTCGAAAATCTGATGGACTTTAGATTTGGAACATGTTTTAAATCTTTACGTCAGAACTCCACCGGACCCAGTTCCTATCGAAAAGTCCGCTCGTCTGTATGCTAGTCCGACGGACGAAAACCGACGCTAGGGCAGCTATTGGCTATCAACTTCCTTATTTTAGTCCGGTCGTACGTCATCACGTACAAATCCGTCAGACTTTGGTGTGATCGTGTGTAGGCAAGTCCGTTCAATGGGAAAGTCCATTGGAAGTCCGCCGAAAGTCCGTCGGATAGTCCGTCAGACCAGTCCGGTCGAAAAGTCCGCTCGTGTGTATGCGGCATTAGTGTCAGAATGTTGACCGCAATATCTCAGTTCCGCTATGAGTCACTGATCGCCACCATTACCAGTATAAGAATAAATAAATGAAAATTCCAATATATATTCCATAGTTTGTAGACACTATAACTTTTGCACAGACCAAGCATTATACACTTATTGGGATTTTTTGTAACCAAAAAATATGTAGTAAAATACATATTGGCCTAAATTTATGAAGAAATTCGATTTTTTACATTTTTATATTGGATGTGTTGTATAACAGAGAGTAAAAAACATTGTTTTTCAAAATTGTCAGTCATTTTTTGTTTATATCACAAAAAATAAAAAACACAGGAGGTGATAAAATACCACTAAAAGAAAGCTCTATTTGGGGGGGTGACACATTTTCTTTGGGTACAGCGTTGCATGACCCCGTAATTGTCAGTTAAATAACGCAGTGCCGTATCGCAAAAAATGGCCTGGTCATGAAGGTGGGTAAATCTTCCAGAGGCATATATATTATACACATTATGTACAGTATATTATATACACAAACATTTAGCCTTGCATTTCTATTTTAAAGTGAATGGGTTTACAGAAGCTGAGGATTCACCAGAACAGAATATGCAAATGCTTTATGCTAATCTGTAAATGGCGCTATGCCTATTTATTGTGCTGGAAAGAATGCACTGACTGGTCATAGCTCTATGTTTTAGAGAAGTGAAAATGATTTCTAATCTGTAAATTATTTCTGTAAAAGGGGATTTGCATAGGTTGTGTGGGGAAGGTAAATCCTGTGTTGTTACAGTAAATCATCAGTGAAAATACTAGAAGTTTGAGGGTACACCTCAACAGAAAAACAGAACTTCAGAGTTCACTGATTGTCTGAATGCCTGTTTGCTGATCGGATGTTTAATGTTACCAGTAATACTGTCGTCCTTGTTTAATATCTATTGTACAATAAATTGTGAAGTATGTGGTTAGAGATTGTGGACATTCTACAGGAGATGGTCAGAGACTGTGGACGTGCTACAAAAGATGGCCATGGACTGTGGATGTGCTACAAGGATGTGCCTTTGATACTGTTGACCACCTGCTCCTTCTCAATCAACTACATTCCCTTGGCCTCCAAGATTCCGCTTTATCCTGGTTCTCTGCCTATTTATCACAGCGCTCCTTCAGTGTCACCTACAACTCTGTCTCCTCCTCTCCATTGCCCCTTTCTGTGGGTGTCCTCCAAGGCTCTGTTCTTGGACCTCTTCTCTTCTCTATCTACACCTCCTCCCTTGGTCACTTGATAACCGCCCACGGCATCCAATACCACTTATACGCTGATGACACCCAAATCTATCTGTCTACTCCTCACCTCACTCCTTCAGTCTCCTCTCCCATTACTAACTGACCTATCAGCATGGATGTCGCACCACTTTCTTAAACAAAATCTCTCTAAAACTGAGCTATTAATATTCCCCCCCCGCCCGTGCCCCCCTCCATGACTTTTCTAATAAAATCAACAATGCAACCATCAGTCCCTCCCCTCACAGAGTATTGGTAACTGTAAGCGCAAACACACAAGTCCATATATAACAGGAGATATAAAAGGCTGAGCAACTTAGTCCATAGGGGACAGGCTGGAAGTTCAAGGGTTAAGTGGTAACCGGTAATGTAATGCTTAAAGTAGGCTGGTAGGCTAGGCGGCTGCTGTTTCCTCAGAGAGCTGGCTCTGTCATGGATGAGAGAGGGGTAGAGAAGGAAGCGCCACCTGAGTGTAGTATTAGCAAATGATGTTTAATGACACCAGGTAAAAACACACTTACAGGATAAAAACATATAAAAGGCTCATCTGTATGGGTATGTGGTCCTCGGTGTTCCCTCTGATCCTGTGGTGGTGATGCTGCAGGGATGCTGGGCTGCAGAAGGTGGATTACCAGCCGGGAGCTCCTTCTGTGGCCATCAGGAAGAGACTAGGGGCCGGCGTGGAGCGCACATGAAGCGTGCATGACGTCACAGGTTGTCCGTCTGCTTCGGGTTCGGTATCCAGGGGAGGGATCGTCCAGGGAGGAGGGCTAGCAGAGAGGTTGAGAGAAGGCTACGCGCTCGGAGCCACTGCTCCTTCAATAGGCCTAATAGGGAGTAGGGATGAGCTTCGTGTTCGAGTCGAACCCATGTTCGACTCGAACATCGGCTGTTCGATCGTTCGCCGAATTGCGAACGTTATGGGCCGTTCGCGCTAAATTCGTGTGGCGCGTCACGGCCCATAATTCACTGCGGCATCGCAGTGCATTGCTGGCTGATGATTGGCCAAGCATGCACTATGACCCGCATGCTTGGCCAATCACAGCGCTGTCAGTAGAGAGAGCTGTAATTGGCCAAAGCCAGGGTGGCTTTGGCCAATTACGGCTCAGGGCATTTAGTACACACCCCACACTATATAAGGCCACCGCCTGCACGGCGGCCCTGTGTAGTGTGTGTTCCGGTGTGCTGAGAGATAGAGAGAGAGAGAGACAGTGTCATTTGATTTGAGTTAGATAGATTAGGCAGAACAGTCAGTCAGTTAGCTGCACTTACAGTGTATTGTGTATATATATGCATCCCAGGTGTTGCATATATATATATACACTGTATTCAGTTTAGCTAGATCCGTTCCTGTTATCTTCTATCTAGACTATTTACATTTAATGCAGTGCGTCCTGCTCACAGTGTTCAGCTAGATCCGTTCCTGTTATCTTCTAGACTATTTACATTTAGTGCAGTGCGTCCTGCTCACAGTGTTCAGCTAGATCCGTTCCTGCTATTTACATTTAGTGCAGTGCGTCCTGCTCACAGTGTTCAGCTAGATCCGTTCCTGTTAAATTCCTACTGACCGGCAGGCTTGTCTGGTTACAGTATATAAAGCTACCTGAAGAAAATTACAGGTGTTCTATTTGATCCTATTAGTACCACGGTCAGGCAGCTAGACTATTTACATTTAGTACAGTGCGTCCTGCTCACAGTGTTCAGCTAGATCCGTTCCTGTTATCTTCCTACTGACAGGCAGGCTTGTCTGGTTACAGTATATAAAGCTACCTGAAGAAAATTACAGGTGTTCTATTTGATCCTATTAGTACCACGGTCAGGCAGCTAGACTATTTACATTTAGTACAGTGCGTCCTGCTCACAGTGTACAGCTAGATCCGTTCCTGTTATCTTCCTACTGACAGGCAGGCTTGTCTGGTTACAGTATATAAAGCTACCTGAAGAAAATTACAGGTGTTCTATTTGATCCTATTAGTACCACGGTCAGGCAGCTAGACTATTTACATTTAGTACAGTGCGTCCTGCTCACAGTGTTCAGCTAGATCCGTTCCTGTTATCTTCCTACTGACAGGCAGGCTTGTCTGGTTACAGTATATAAAGCTACTTGAAGAAAATTACAGGTGTTCTATCCCAGCTTAGTGCAGCTACAGGCCATTAGTATGTCTGGAAGGCCAAGAAGGAGAGGCAGACAGTCACAAGCCAATAAGAGAGGGCAAGCAGGCTCTGTGTCTAGTGCTGGTCGTGGAGACGGTGCATCCTCATCAGCACGTGGCCATGGGACACGCTTGGCCTTTTTTTCGGCAGCTGGCCATGTTGAGCCGCAACATGCGGAAGACTTGGTCGAGTGGATGACCAAGCCGTCCTCATCCTCCTCATCCTCTCTCACCCATGCCCAGGGTGCTTTGTCTGGCAAAGCAGCGGCCTCTTCCCTCAGCTCAATGTCATCAGTGACTCCTTCCCTAGCTCCACCATGTCCTCATGAGGATTCCCTCGAACTGTTTGACCACAGTGTTGGGTACATGCTCCAGGAGGATGCCCAGCGTTTGGAAGGCTCTGATGACGATACTGAGCTCGATGAAGGCAGTAACATGAGCGCGGACAGAGGGGGTGCCCAAGAAGGACAGCAATCTGGCAGTCATGCTCCCCCTGCTGCAGCATACTGCCAGGTTTGCTCCAGTGATGAGGAGGGAGGGGATGATGAGGTCACTGACTCAACGTGGGTGCCTGATAGGAGAGAGGAGGAGGAGGAGGAGGAGGAGGAGGAGGAGGAGGAGGAGGAGGCGGCAGCACATCACCAACGAGGCAGGATGCCCTCCAGGGGCCAGCCTAAGGGCAGCACATTGACTGCATCACACCCCAAAGCTCCACATGTGCAGGGCGCTGCAGTCTCTGCGCGTTATTCAAAAAGTTCTTTGGTGTGGGCCTTTTTTGAGACGAGTGCATCAGATCGCACCGCTGCTATTTGCAACATATGTCTCAAGCGTATCTCGCGTGGCCAAAATATCTCCCGCTTGGGTACCACATGCTTGACCAGACATATGTTGACCTGCCATGCAGTTCGTTGGCAAGCGTATCTAAAAGACCCACACCAAAGAACAAAGAGGATCTCTCCTTGCTCCTCATCAGCTGAGATTTCCAACCCCACTAGACCTTCAGTCCTCTCTGAGACCTGCAGTGAGAGGAATGAAGGTGTAGAATTAGGTGTGTCACAGCCAAGTACTTGTGGGCAATCTGCTTTTGGTACACCGACGTCAGATTGTACCAGGCAAATTTCCCTGCCCCAGCTGCTGCACCGCCGAAAGAAGTTTGCTCCCAGCCATCCACATGCCCAGCGGTTGAATGCTAGCTTGGCAAAATTGCTAGCACTTCAACTGCTGCCTTTTCAGTTGGTAGACTCTGCCCCCTTCCGTGAGTTTGTGGAATGTGCGGTTCCTCAGTGGCAGGTACCCAAACGCCACTTTTTCTCACGGAAGGCGATTCCGGCTCTCTACCGGCATGTGGAAGGCAATGTCCATGCCTCGCTGGACAGGGCGGTCAGCGGTAAGGTGCATATTACCGCTGACTCATGGTCCAGCAGGCATGGACAGGGACGTTACCTAAGTTTCACGGCGCATTGGGTGACTCTGCTGGCAGCTGGGAAGGATGCAGGACAAGGTGCAGTAGTGTTGGAGGTTGTTCCGCCACCACGCCTCCAAAATGCTGATTGTGACACACCTCTCTCCTCCACCCCCTCCTCTTCTTCTTCCTCCATGGCCTCTTCCTCGGAACCAGCGGTGCTCCGTAGGCGTTCAAGGGGCTACGCAAGTACGCAGGCCAAAAGATGCCATGCGGTGCTTGAGCTGGTGTGCTTGGGGGACAGGAGCCACACTGGGGCAGAGGTTCTGTCAGCTCTGCAGGGGCAGGTTCAGAGGTGGTTGACGCCACGCCAACTTAAGGCAGGAATGGTGGTTTGCGACAATGGCACCAACCTCCTCTCTGCCCTCCGACAGGGACAAATGACCCATGTGCCCTGTTTGGCTCACGTCCTTAACTTGGTGGTGCAGCGGTTCTTGGGCAGGTACCCGGGCTTACAGGATGTCCTGAGGCAGGCCAGGAAAGTCTGTGTGCATTTCCGCCGGTCATATAATGCCAGTGCTCGGCTGACGGACCTCCAAAAGGAGTTTAACCTGCCCAAGAACCGCCTAATCTGTGACATGCCCACCAGGTGGAACTCAACGTTGGCCATGCTGCAGCGGCTGCACACGCAGCAGAGGGCCATCAATGAGTACCTGTGCGACTATGGCACCAGGACAGGGTCAGGGGAGCTTGGTTTTTTTTCCCCACGCCAGTGGGCCATGATCAGGGATGCATGCACTGTCCTGTCACCATTCGAGGAGGCCACGAGGATGGTGAGCAGTGACAGTGCATGCATCAGTGACACTGTCCCCCTTGTCCACCTGTTGGAGCACACGCTGCGTGGAATAATGGACAGGGCACTTGAGGCAGAACAGAGGCAGGAAGAGGAGGACTTCCTTAGCTCTCAAGGCCCCCTTTATCCAGACAGTGTTCCTGCGTGCCCGCCGATCACACAGGAAGAGGACGAGGAGGAAGAGGAGGAGGAGGAAGATTGTGTCAGTATGGAGGTGGAGCCTGGCACTCAGCATCAGCAGCAGTCTTTAAGGGATCAGTCCCAAGAAACACATGGACTTGTACGTGGCTGGGAGGAGGTGGCTGCGGACCATGTCGTTCTTAGTGACCCAGAGGACTCCGGACAGAATGCCTCAGCAAACCTACGCTGCATGGCCTCCCTGATCCTGCAAAGCCTGCGTAAGGATCCTCGTATTCGTGGTATCAAGGAGAAGGACCAATACTGGCTGGCAACCCTCCTTGATCCACGTTACAAGGGTAAGGTTGCGGACCTTATCTTGCCATCGCAGAGGGAGCAGAGGATGAAACATCTTCGGGAGGCCTTGCAGAAAGGTCTGTGCAACGCGTTCCCAGAGACTGGGAGGTTACAAACTCCTGTTTCTGGACAACGTGTTGCTGAGGCTTCGGTCAGTCAAAGAAGGAGCGGTGGAGAAGGTGGCCGTCTGACCGATGCGTTCAGACAATTTTTTGGTCCGCAGCCCCAAGGTATGATCGGTTCCAGCAACCATCGCCAGCGTCTGTTTTACATGGTGCAGGAATACCTAGGGGCAAGATCAGACTTGGACACCTTTCCCACCGAAAATCCTCTGGGTTACTGGGTCTTGAGGATGGATCACTGGCCAGAGCTTGCACAGTATGCAATTGAGCTACTGGCCTGTCCTGCATCCAGCGTTCTTTCGGAACGCACATTCAGTGCTGTTGGAGGCGTGGTAACCGATCACAGGGTGCGTCTGTCCACCGACTCGGTCGATCGGCTGACCTTCATAAAAATGAATGAGTCTTGGATCACCACCAGCTACCAAGCACCTGATGCTGATGTAACCGAATAATTTTTTTTTAAATCTCAGATCCCTTCAAAGACTGCCTATGCTGATGCTGAGTGACTATCCCTGAGTAATTATCCTCTTCCTCCTCAATCATCACGCTGATAGCTTGTAAGAACATTTTTGGTTCTGGGCGCCACCACCAGTGCCTAAGGCACAATTTTTCAGCCCCTGTTTAACAGGGGCGTGTAATTACAATTTTTGATGTAATACTTTGCAGCAGGGCTCGTTCCTGCATTCCAACTAGAGTGTCTGTGAGGGGTTGCAGTGTTGTGGCACCAGCACCAGTGCCTAGGGCCCAATTTTTCTGCCCCTGTCTAACAGGGGCGTGTAATTACAATTTTTGATGCAATACTTTGCAGCAGGGCTCGTTCCTGCGTTCCAACTAGAGTGTCTGTGAGGGGTTGCAGTGTTGTGGCACCAGCACCAGTGCCTAAGGCCCAATTTTTCTGCCCCTGTCTAACAGGGGCGTGTAATTACAATTTTTGATGCAATACTTTGCAGCAGGGCTCGTTCCTGCGTTCCAACTAGAGTGTCTGTGAGGGGTTGCAGTGTTGTGGCACCAGCACCAGTGCCTAAGGCCCAATTTTTCTGCCCCTGTCTAACAGGGGCGTGTAATTACAATTTTTGAAGCAATAATTTGCAGCAGGGCTCGTTCCTGCGTTCCAACTAGAGTGTCTGTGAGGGGTTGCAGTGTTGTGGCACCAGCACCAGTGCCTAAGGCCTAATTTTTCAGCTCCTGTTCAACAGGGGCATGTAATTACAATTCTTGATCTAATATTTCACAGCAGGGCCCTGTGAGGGCTTACAGTGTTGTGGCCACAGCAACACCTAAGGCCCAAATTTCTGCTGAGTATATAGGGCAGGACCCTACTTTCAAACATCTAACTTACAAACGACTCCTACTTGCAAACGGAAGGAGACAACAGGAAGTGAGATGAAATCTACCCCTAGGAAGGGAAATTCTCTCCTGTAAGAGTTAATATGGGAAAACAAGTTCTCCTTTCCACTGATGCTTTCCAATCCTTGTTCCACAAAAAAACCCAAATTTTCAAAAAACATTTTTCATTGGGACAAAAAAGTGAGGTGAAATCTTCTGAAGAGGAGGAAAGACAGCAAAACAAATGTCACAGGGGTGATAACCCTTCCCTATGTTTTCCAAAAAGCTTAGAAAAGATTTTTTGGCTGGAGCTAAACACGTTAAAAATGTTCAAAATTACAAACAGATTCTACTTAACAACAAACCTACAGTCCCTGTCTTGTTTGCACCGCCTGTATACTGCTGTTCAGAGTATATAGGGCCTGGTGGCCCCACACCTTTCCTTATTTTAATTTGGGTGCGGGGTTCCCCTTAATATCCATACAAGACCCAAAGGGACTGGTAATGGACTGGGGGGTACCCATGCCGTTTGTCTCACTGATTTTCATCCATATTGCCATGACCCGACATGACATTAAACCCGCAAGCAGTTTTAAATGAGATTTTTTCCTTTAAAAATGACATTTGGTGCAGGGACTGTTCTAAACATGGGAAACACGCGTCACTTTACAGGCATACTATAGACACCCCCCAGGTACGATATTTAAAGGAATATTTCACTTTTTTTTTTTTACTTTAAGCATCATTAAAATCACTGCTCCCGAAAAAACGGCCGTTTTTAAAAGTTTTTTTTGCATTGATACATGTCCCCTGGGGTAGGACCCGGGTCCCCAAACCCTTTTTAGGACAATACCATGCAAATTAGCCTTTAAAATGAGCACTTTTGATTTCGAACGTTCGAGTCCCATAGACGTCAATGGGGTTCTAACGTTCGTGCGAACTTTCGGTCCGTTCGCGGGTTCTGGTGCGAACCGAACCGGGGGGTGTTCGGCTCATCCCTAATAGGGAGGTGTCTGCAATGTGCTTTTATATGGCAGTGCTGTGGGATAACAGGTCCCAGCGTCTATCACAAGAAAGCACAGTGCCACCTGTGGGCGGGAGGGGAACTACAAGGTAACAATATACACAGAGAAAAAAAAAAAAAAAAATGAAAAAAAAACAAAAAAACAGGAGGTTATATAATAGTCAGTGTCATGGAAACATATATATGAAGAAGTGCATGGTAGTAAACATGTTGACAATAATATTAACAATAGTAAAAATGGGAGTAACAATGGGGGCAAAAGATGGAGGTAAGTATAAGCCCGGTTTCACACATGTGCGGTGCGAATTGAGCTCAGGTTTCACTGGGGAGATAAAAATCTCCTGTTCAAAGGAATCATTGCGTTTTAGCTCAGGATCAGTGAGCAGGGAGAGGGGGAGGGAGAGGAGGAGGTGTAGTGAGGAGAAGTAGAAAATCCTTGTTCAGAACGCAATGCATCTGCGAATCAGATGCGTTCCCATAGGAGATAATAGGGTTGTAGTTCGCACCGCAATGCCCAAAAAACGCACACATCTTTTGTGCAATGCGCAGTGCGAATGCAACGCACATATGTGAACCAGATGCATTAATATGAATGTAAGTCGCATCTAATTCGCATAGGTGTGAACCCGGGCTAAAAGTATAAAAAAAAAAAAAAAAAAAGCATGCGTATTGGGAAAACACAAGAAACAGGGAAGCATGTATCTTAAAGATATATATATATATTGTAGCAAGGCTACATCTGCATCTCATGAGACCACCCCTACAGATGTAGCCTTGCTACAATATATATATATCTTTAAGAACCCTGCACAGATACATGCTTCCCTGTTTCTTGTGTTTTCCCAATACGCATGCTTTTTTTTTTTTTTTTTTTTTTATACCTTTATACTTTTAGCCCGGGTTCACACCTATGCGAATTAGATGCGACTTACACCGCATCTGATTCGCAGGACATTTTAAAATACATTCATATTAATGCATCTGGTTCACATATGTGCGTTGCATTCGCACTGCGCATTGCACAAAAGATGTGTGCGTTTTTTGGGCATTGCGGTGCGAACTACAAGCCTATTATCTCCTATGGGAACGCATCTGATTCGCAGATGCATTGCGTTCTGAACAAGGATTTTCTACTTCTCCTCACTACACCTCCTCCTCTCCCTCCCCCTCTCCCTGCTCACTGATCCTGAGCTAAAACGCAATGATTCCTTTGAACAGGAGATTTTGATCTCCCCAGTGAAACCTGAGCTCAATTCGCACCGCACATGTGTGAAACCGGGCTTATACTTACCTCCATCTTTTGCCCCCATTGTTACTCCCATTTTTACTATTGTTAATATTATTGTCTCCATGTTTACTACCATGCACTTCTTCATATATATGTTTCCATGACACTGACTATTATATAACCTCCTGTTTTTTTTTTTTTTTCTCTGTGTATATTGTTACCTTGTAGTTCCCCTCCCGCCCACAGGTGGCACTGTGCTTTCTTGTGATAGACGCTGGGACCTGTTATCCCACAGCACTGCCATATAAAAGCACATTGCAGACACCTCCCTATTAGGCCTATTGAAGGAGCAGTGGCTCCGAGCACGTAGCCTTCTCTCAACCTCTCTGCTAGCCCTCCTCCCTGGACGATCCCTCCCCTGGATACCGAACCCGGAAGCAGACGGACGACCTGTGACGTCATGCACGCTTCACGTGCGCTCCACGCCGGCCCCTAGTCTCTTCCTGATGGCCACAGAAGGAGTTCCCGGCTGGTAATCCACCTTCTGCAGCCCAGCATCCCTGCAGCATCACCACCACAGGATCAGAGGGAACACCGAGGACCACATACCCATACAGATGAGCCTTTTATATGTTTTTATCCTGTAAGTGTGTTTTTACCTGGTGTCATTAAACTTCAGTCCCTCCCCTCACGCCAGGGTACTCGGTGTAATCCTAGACTCTGACTTGTCATTTCAGCCTCAAACCCAATCGTTGTCAAAAGTTTGTAGAATTCACCTCAGTAACATCTCTAAAATTCGTCCCTTTTTAACAAATGAAACCACCAAGCTCCTCATTCACTCCCTTGTTATCTCTCGCCTTGACCATTGCAACTCCCTTCTCATTAGCCTGCCTCTCCATAGGCTCCTCCCCTCTTCAGTCTATCATGAATGCTGCTGCCAGACTTATCCACCTTACCAACCGCTCAGTGTCTGCCAACCCTCTCCTCCAATCCCTACGCTGGCTCCCAATCGCCCAGTGAATTAAATTCAAAATATTAACCACAACATGCAAAGCCATTCACAACTCTGCACCAAGCTACATCACCACTCTTGTCTCCAAATATCACCCAAATCGTCCTCTCCGCTCTTCTCAAGACCTCCTGCTCTCAGGCTCTCTCGTCTCCTCCTCCCATGCTCATCTCCAGAGCCTCTCCCATCCTCTGGAACTCGCTACCTCAACCTGTCCGGCTATCCCCTACTCTTGCTACCTTCAGGCGATCCCTGAAAACTCATCTCTTCAGGAAAGCCTATCACGTCTCCTACCACTTCCAACAGCTCATTCCCCACAGTTACAATCTTTTGTACCACCTGCCCCACCCTATTAGATTGTAAGCTCTTCTGAGCAGGGCCCTCTTAACACTCTTGTATTTTATTGTATTATGACTGTATTGTCTCCCTTTTATATTGTAAAGTGCTGCGTAAACTGTTGGTGCTACATAAATCCTATATAATAATAATAATAATAATACAAGAGATGGTCAGAGATGATGGGCAAGCTACAGGAGATGCTCAGAAACTGTGGACATGCTATAGGAGATGGCAGGAGACTGAAGGCATGCTATAGGAGATGGTCAGAGACTGTGAACATTTTAGAGTTACAGGAGATGGTCAGAGGATGTAGGCATGCTACAGGAAACAACCAGAGGCTGTGGACATGCTGCAAGATATAATCACAGACAGTAGATTTAAACCATTTGAGACTTGCATACATACAATAAGAAATGGTTGGAGACTATGGACATGCTTCAGGAGATAATCAGAGACTGCAGGCATGCTACAGGTGATTGTTGGAAACTGTAGACATGCAACAAGAGATAATTTGGGACTGTTTGATTGCTACAGGAAATGGTTGGAGACTGAAGGCATGCTACAGGAGAGAGTCAGAGACTGTGGACATTGCTAGAGGAGATATTTAGAGACTGTGAACATGAGCTATGGGAGAAGGCCAGAGATTGTGGAGGAGATAATCAGAGACGATGGGCAGGCTACAGGAGATGGTCAGAAACTGTGGACATGCTATAGGAGATAGTAGGAGACTGAAGGCATGCTACAGGAGATGGTCAGAGACTGTGAACATTTTAGAGGAGATGGTCAGAGACTTTGGACATGCTACAAGTAATATTCAGAGACTTTAAGCATGCTATAGGAGAAGGCCAGATACTGTGGGCATGCTACAGGAGATGGTCGGAGGATGTAGGCATGCTACAGGAAAAGACCAGAGACTGTGGACATGCTGCAAGATATAATCACAGACAATAGATTTAAACCATTTGAATGCTAACTACTTAACACACCTCTGGCAGCGTTATAGTGCCAACCCCTGTCAACCGCAGTTAATGCTGATCAGCTTGGTTTTCATGTAAATGTGGAGAATAACATAAATAAAATAATGTCAAAATTAAAAAAAAAAAAAAAAAAAAAAAAAAATTTAATATTCTGATCACTGTCATTACAAGCATTAACGTGCATGTACAGCCAACGCTTTGACATGAAACTTTTATGGCCTGTTCACATTTTTAAGCTGCATTGTGGTGTACTAACAAACATGGCGCAACAAAAATAACTAACCCAAATAAAAGCAAGGTGCTCTTGACTGATGAGTCAAAATTTGAAATATTTGGCTGGGACCAGCATTGCTGGAGCAGAGTGATGCCCCTAGCTGCCAGGGGAGAAAATCCTCCAGTGAGGGTGGGGGTAAAGCCGAGGGTAAGGAAAGACAGCTTCTGGTGGTAGGGGACTCAATTAAGGACAGAGAGAGCAATCTTGTCATAAAGACCTCAAGTGCCAAACTGTATGTTTACTGGACTCTCTGGTTCGGCATGTCACGGATCTTGTGGACAGATTACTGGGAGGGGCTGGAGAAGACCCAGCTGTCATGGTGCACGTTGGCACCAATGACAAAGTCAGAGGAAGATGGAGTGCCTTAAAAAACGATTTTAGCGCCTTAGGAGCTAAATTGAGGCATAGCACCTCCAAGGTAGTATTCTCAGAAATACTACTGATACCTCGAGCCACACCAGAAAGGCAGCGGGAAATCAGGGAAGTTAACAAGTGGCTGAGGAGCTGGTGTAGAAAGGAGGGGTTCAGGTTCCTGGAGAACTGGGCCGACTTCTCTGTCAGTCAGGGACAGACTGCACCTAAATGGGGAGGGTACAGCTCAGCTAGGAAAGAAGATGGCCGAAAAGTTAGAGGGGCTTTTAAACTAGGTGACGGGGGGAGGGTCTAGATGTAGAGATAGCCAGCATGGAACAAATTTCAGAGGGTAGTATTGGGGGCATTAGTGGTAGGGTGACTAGAGTACCTAAATCCGAGCTAAGTAAACTAACAAATCCATATTCCAGCCTCAGAACAACCAACAAGGAGAAAGCATGCGACCGGACAAAACTACGAGGCTTGTTCACTAATGCCAGGGGTCTGGCTGACAAGATGGGAGAACTAGAGCTGCTGTTGTACGAGAAGGATTTAGATTTTGTTGGAATTTCAGAGACTTGGTTCAACAGCACTCATGATTGGCTGGCAACCATTCAAGATTATTCCATATATCGCAGAGATAGGGAGGGTAAAAAAAAAAAAAAAAAAAAAGGGGGAGGGGTATGCCTGTATATCAAGAATAATGTGCAAGTGAATATGAGGGATGACATTACTAATGGTGGAGCAGAGGAGGAGGTGGAATACTTAGGGCTAGAGCTTCAAAAGGGAGGAAACTAAGGGGAAAGTAATACTGGGAGTACGCTATAGGCCCCCTAACCAGAGGGAGGAGGGGGGGTGGACCTCCTATCACAGTTTGGAATGGCAGCAAGGATGGGAAGTGTCATTATAATGGGAGATTTTAATTATCCAGACATAGACTGGGCGTAAGGAACCACGTACTTGACCAAGGCTCGCCATTTCCTAAATTTCTTGCAGGACAATTTCATGGGTCAGATGGTGAATGCACCAACAAGACACAATGTGTTACTAGAACTACTGATTACTAACAATACAGACCTGATCACGGATGTGGAAAGAGGGGGCAATTTAGGAAACAGCGACCACAGGTCAATTTGTTTCAGCATAAATCACACAAATAGGAGACACAAGGGTAGTACAAAGACACTGAATGTCAAAGGAGCCAGCTTCCCTAAGCTGCGCTCCTTGCTAGAAGATATTAAATGGGATAAAATCCGGAGGAAAAATGGTAATGCTTTAAGGGAAATACATTTAAAAGAGATAAAAAAAGTCCTGGGTGGCTTAACTCCAATGTAAAAATACATATAAAAGCAAAGGAGAAGGCCTTACAAAAAATACAAGGCTGAGGGGTCATGGTCAGCATTCCAACTTTACAAAGAATGCAACAAAAAATGTAAGGGTGTAATCAAGGCGGCTAAGATAGATCATGAAAGGCACATAGCGGAGGAGAGTAAAAAAAACAAATAACAAGAAATTCTTTAAGTACATAAATAGTAAGAAAGGGAGGTCAGAACATATTGGCCCATAAAGGATGATGAAGGGAATCTGTTTACAAAAGATGGAGAGATGGCAAAGGTTCTGAATTTATTCTTCTCCTCAGTCTTCACAAGGGAAAGGGAGGGGATTCTGTAACCAAGTCTGCAATGTTTATCTTCATAACACATCACAGGAAGCACCTTTATGGCTAACAGAGGATAAAATTAGAAGTAGACTTGAAAAACGTAACATTAATAAGTCACCGGGAGCAGATGGCTTGAACCCGAGGGTCCTTAAGGAACTCAGTCAGGTGATAGCCAGACCATTGTTCCTAATTTTTATGGACAGTCTACTGACTGGAATGGTACCAGCTGATTGGAGAAAAGCCAATGTAGCATTAATATTTAAAAAAGGACCAAGATAATTCCTGGGAACTACAGACCAGTTACCCTAACATCAATAGTTTGTAAGCTCTTGGAGCGGATGTTAAGGGACTATATACAAGATTTTAGTAATAAAAAACGGTATTATTAGCAGTAATCAGCATGCATTCATGAAG
The DNA here is from genome assembly GCF_042186555.1 of Aquarana catesbeiana. Classification (NCBI taxonomy): domain Eukaryota; kingdom Metazoa; phylum Chordata; class Amphibia; order Anura; family Ranidae; genus Aquarana; species Aquarana catesbeiana. Next base: position 210,553,445 of record NC_133335.1, read on the forward strand.
AATGGTTCTTGCTAGACCAACCTTTTAACCTTCTATGAGTAGGTGAGGTGCCATCTAGATAAAGGAAGGCCTGTAGATGAGGTGTATCTGGTTTTTGCAAAGGCATTTGATACAGTTCCCCATAAAAGTTTACTGCACAAATTAAGGTCTGTCGGCATAGACCAAAGGGTGATTACATGGATTGAATACTAGCGATGGGGGCAAGTCCTAGGGTGGTGATAAATGGGGAGTACTTGGAATGGTCTGGTGTGAAAAGTGGAGTCCCCCAGGGTTCTGTCCTGGGACCAATCCTATTTAATTTATTCATAAATGATCTGGAGGATGGGATAAACAGCTTAATCTCAGCATTTGTGGACGATACTAAGCTAAGCAGGGCAATAACTTCTACGCAGGATGTAGAAACCTTGCAAGAAGATCTAAACAAATTACAGTAATGGGGTGGGCAACTACATGGCAAATGAGGTTTAATGTTGAAAAATTTAAAATAATGCATCTGGGTGCCAAAAATATGAATGCAATTTACTCGCTAGGAGGGGAACCTCTGGGGGAATCTAGGATGGAAAAGGACAAGGGAGTCATAGTAGATGACAGGCTCAGCAATGGCTGCAAGGCCAACAGATGTTTACTGGACTCTCAGGTTCGGCATGTCACGGATCTGGTGGACAGATTACTGGGAGGGGTTGGGGAAGACCCGGCTGTCGTGGTGCACGTTGGCACCAATGACAAAGTCAGAGACAGATGGAGTGTCCTAAAGAACGATTTTAGGGACTTGGGAGCTAAATTGAGGAAAAAGACCTCCAAGGTAGTATTCTCAGGAATACTACCGATACCTCGAGCCACACCAGAAAGGCAGAGGGAGATTAGGGAAGTAAACATGTGGCTCAGGAGCTGGTGTAGTAAGAAGGGGTTTGGGTTCCTGGAAGACTGGGCCGACTTCTTCTCAGTGGGTCACCGGTACTATAGAAGGGATGGACTGCACCTAAATGAGGAGGGTGCAGATCTGCTGAGAGTAAATATGGACAAAAAGTAAGAGGGGTTTTTAAACTAGGCGACGGGGGGAGGGTCCAGAGGTAGAGATAGTCAGCGCAGAACATAGTTACTAGATCTACTGATTACCAACAATACAGACCTGATCACGGATGTGGAAATACGGGGCAATTTAGGAAACAGCGATCACAGGTCAACTGGCTTCAGTATAAATCACACAAATAGGAAACATAACAGAAATACAAAGATATTGAATTTCAAAAGAGCCAACTTCCCTAAACTACGAACCTTGCTAGAAGGCATAAATTGGGTTAAAATCTTAGGAACAAAGAACATGGAGGAGAGATGGGTTGGCTTTAAGAGCATATTAGTAGCCATGACTACTATAGTGATCCCCAGCTTCCCTCCTGCGGATACAGCGATCACAAAGCGCATCTGATACATGCCCTGGGGGGTGCAGTGGGCAGGGTTCTAGGAGGACGTCAATAGATGCCCTCCTAGAACAGCTGGCTGCACTGTAACCATCATTTGTCTATAGCGCGGTCAGCAAGTGGTTAAATACCACAAAAAGAACGCTCTTTCTAAAAAGGATACAAAATTAATTTGGGTACAGTGTTTTATGACAGAGCAATTGCCAGTCAAACTATTATATGACTGACCAATGGTCTAGTAATGAAGGTGTATTACAGGTTGGTACTGAGGTGGTTAATCTGCCTTTAATGTCAAGAATATTTTATGGCGGCACTTTGTGGGTCTGGTTTATGAAAGATGGCATGGATGGAGTATGTACACCATCTAGTGGGAAAAATTGAAAAATACGCAATCTGACACTGATCAGTAAATGTCAGCATGTAAACCAGAACTGACAATAACAAAGAAAAGAAAGTATACCTAGATCTCTTCAGGAATGACAGTATGTCTGTACTTAAGGAAACATGAATGAGTATACGAGTTGATAAAACATTACAATTAGGGAATCATCAGAAAATTCAACGACACATTCGCTGAAAACCAGGCAAGGCCATATACTGTAAATACATTTGCATCATCAGTGCCCCTTCCTGAAATAGGATTTTAGATACCTTCCAGATTAAAATTTATTGGCTACCAGCAGATACAACAAAATTCCTTAAAGGGTGACTCCACAATTGTATTCTGTGGCTGTGTTTCGAAGACTATCACCTATCCTTGTGTAGCACACCCCACAGAGGAGCTGCAGATTAAAGGGATCCCCCACTCCTGCACAGCCAGGCACAACAAATCCTCACAGGCACACAGAGTCAGAAAACAGTCCGTAGCTTTGTTTTTGTTGGATGGGAGGTTATGGGATGCCCACTTGACTTCAGGGACAGCTACACTATGTTGTCAAAAGTAATGGGACGCCTGCCTTTACACGCACATGAATTTTAATGGCATCCCAGGCTTAGTCCATAGGGTTCAATATTGTCTCCACTCTAATTCATCCCAAAGGTGTTCTATCAGGTTGAGGTGCAGGCCAGAAAGTCCCTCCACCCCAAACTCACTCATCCATGTCTTTATGGACCTTGCTTTGTGCACTGGTGTGCAGTCATGTTAGAACAGGAAGAGGCCATCCCCAAACTGTTCCCACAAAGGTGGGAGCATGAAATGGTCCAAAATGTCTTGGTATGCTGACGCCTTAAAGTGTTTTTAAACCAAAAAAAAAAAAATGTTCCCTTATAGCAGAATTAACAGCACAGTGCTTGTGCTGTCTAATCTGCCACTCTCTAAGCTGTAAAAAAAAAAAAAAAAAAAAAAAAAACCTGGCTGATCCTGCCAGTTCCTGTGTCCCCTTCTGTGCCCTCATCACGATAATCATGGCTGCTGAGCCCTGATCGCCGTAGACAGTTTACATCCCTCCGTCATCCGCAGCTCTCCTCTGTCCCCCTCACCTCCTCCCTCCCTGTCAGCTCCGTGTCTGTGTCCCTGTCTCCACCCACCCCCCTCCTGCCGCTATTAGTATAAAATATTACAAATTGTCACTGCCAATTATACGTTATTATATCTAGGCTTTCCACACTGTATAGGTTTTTTATTAAAACAAAGCTTGTAAATAACTTTTTACAGCTATTTTCAGACCGGTCACGTGACTCCCGTCTGGTCTCCTACTTCGATCCAGGGCTACAGTGGGAGGGCCAAGCGGCCAGCTCGGCAGCCACATGACCTCCCCAGCTGACGTCAGAGCGAGATCTCTGCCCCTCCCACTGTAGCCCTGGATCGGAGTAGGAGACCGACCAGGAGTCATGTGACTGGCCTGAAGATAGCTGTAACAAGGTATTTACAAGCTTCGTTTTAATAAAAAAAACTTTGTGGCATGCCTAGATATAATAGAGGGGCTGGCAGTGAATTCCATTGTGATGGTAACAAACACTTTTTTAACTTAATTTTATTAGGTTTGCAAAGAAAATACAAATCAGAGCCTCGAGGCATACCTGGCTTAAAACAAACAAAAACAACAATAGGAAAAGAAAAGATAAGATTACATACCATAATCTAACAAAACAGCTGCTCAGCGATAAGTACAGGATTATTGCGGGGAATTGCCTATGGTATCAGTCATTTTTACTGTTCCGCTGGTTAGGATTATATGCACCTTTGAGCTAATGGACTCAGATAAAAGTGGTTGTTACCCAAAGGTAAAATCACTGGCAGCCCCTCTCTTGTATACAGCGATAACACATGCTGTAAGTGTTTTTTTTTTTTTAAACAATGTCTCTAAATAGCTTTTTTCTGTTATCTTCAGGCTGGTCACATGACTCCCGTCCACTCTGCTATTCCGATCCCCAGGCTACAGAGGGAGACCTGGGCCCAGGTCTCCCTCTGTAGCGTCAGCTGGGAGGTCACATGACCGCCGTGCTGGCTGCTCTGCTCCTCCCTCTGTAGCCTGGGGATCGGAAAAGAAGAGCGGCCGGGAGTCACGTGACCGGCCTGAAGATAACAGCAAAAAGGTATTTAGATACCTGGTTATATATTATTATTATACAGGATTTATATAGCGCCGACAGTTTACGCATCGCTTTACAACATGAGGGCAGACAGTACAATTACAATACATTTCAATACAGGAGGAATCAGAGGGCCCTGCTCGTTAGAGCTTACAAACTAGGAGGAAGGGTCAAGTTATACAAAAGGGTAATAGCTGTGGGGGATGAGCTAATGGAGAAAATAGTGCAGTTGTTAGATGGAGGCAGATATAGATATAAAAAACACTTACAGCATGTGTTATCGCTGTATACAAGAGAGGGGCTGCCAGTGACATTTTAAAAGCTTGTATACTGATAGCGGCAGGGGGCGTAGACAGCTCACACAGACACATGAGCTGGCAGGCAGGGAGGGGGGAGAGGACAGAGGAGAGCAGGCTGCGGATGACGGAAACATGTAAACTGACTACTGTGTCAGGGCTCAGCAGCCATGATAAACAATGGGCAGTTTACAGAGGTGAGGGCAGAAACTGGCAGAATCCAGAGGGGCAGGTTAGACAGCACAAGCACTGTGCTGTTTAACCACTTGCCGACCGCCGCACGACGATGTACGTCCAAACTTTGAAGGGTATATCGTTATGGCAGCAGCTAGCTGCCATAACCCCGGTATCCCCGTTTTCGTGCGGCGGCCGGCTTTCAGATAAAAGTGGTCCCTGCGGTGGATTCGCCGCGAGATCACTTTTATCGGTGGCAGGAGAGGTGCCCCCCCCCCCTCCCGCCGCGATCCGGTGCCCTCCACCGCTTACCGGAGCCGTCGGTAGCAGCGGAGGTGATCGCATCCTTCTCCGGCTATGCCTGGAGACGAGTGAGGCTAAGATGGTGCCCACTCGTCTCCATGACACTGCTGGGTGGAAGCGACGTCAAAACGTCACTTCCGTCCACGCCTCTTAAAGGCTCATTTTTTTTAAATGACTTTTTTTTTTTTTAAATTGCATTTTAGTGTAAATATGAGATCTGAGGTCTTTTTGACCCCAGATCTCATGTTTAAGAGGTCCTGTCATGCTTTTTTTCTATTACAAGGGATGTTTACCACACAAACGGTGGTTAAACCACACATGTGAGGTATTGCCGCGACCGGTAGAGAGCGAGTGCAATAATTCTATCCCTAGACCTCCTCTGTACCGCAAAATATGCAACCTGTAGAATTTTTTAAAAGGCACATTTTTTTAAATGACTTTTTTTAAATTGCATTTTAGTGTAAATATGAGATCTTAGGTCTTTTTGACCCCAGATCTCATATTTAAGAGGTCCTGTCATGCTTTTTTTTCTATTACAAGGGATGTTTACCAAAGTGGTTCTAAAGGTTTAGGGCTCTGCATTAAGGCCTGGTTCACACTATAGCGGGTGGTTGCGAGTGCAGCAATGGCACCTGTTCCCAGACCCACAGCCAAAATGCGTGTGCATTTTTTTCAAAAGCACCATGCGATTTTCCAGCCACTGCATTTTCAAAATGCTGCAGGAGCTTTTTTTTTTTTCAAAAGATTGGGGGGCCGTGCTTGAGCAAATGAAGGCCGCAATAGTGTGAACCAGGCCTGCTCTCCCCCCGACCCCCATTATACTTACCTGAGCCAGTCTCGATCTAGCACTGTGCATGAGAGCAGCACACAGGCAAATCCGCTTCCCAGCTTGCAATCAGCTGATTGCAAGCTGGGAAACTTCCCATAGACTGCTGAGTGGCCAGCGCCTGGACATTCTCTTAAAGGGGCCCCTTTTTTTTTTTTTTATAGCTTGGGGGGAGGGGCGGTGCCTGTGCGCCCCTATGGACGAGCAGCCACTGCTCCCATGGATGTTCTAATAAATTCTCTAAAGTCTGTAATATCTGTCTTGAATCTCCCTCAACAGCTTCTGCCTGAGATATTAAGCTCTTTTGGATATAAGCATTTGTGGACTTATGCTCTATAGTGACACTATGACAAGTGTTTGTAACCCTAAAAAAAAAAACAGAAATCCTGTTACCTTATAGCAGGTTAACCACTTAAAGGACCAGCCTCGTTTTGGACTTAGAAGAAAAACCATATATAATGTTTTGGGGTTCTAACACCCTAGAGAATAAAATGGCAGTTGTTGCAATACTTTTTTTTGCACCGTATTTGCGCAGCGGTCTTAAAAGCGCACTTTTTTTGGAAAAAATTCACTTTTTTGAATAAAAAAATAAGACAACAGTAAAGTTAGCCCAATTTTTTTTATATTGTGAAATCTAATGTTACGCCAAGTAAATTAATATCCAACATGTCACGCTTCAAAATTGCGCCCGCTCGTGGAATGGCGTCAAACTTTTACCCTCAAAAATCTCCATAGGTAACGTTTAAAAAAATTCTACAGGTTGCATATTTTGCGGTAGAGAGGAGGTCTAGTGATAGAATTATTGCGCTCGCTCTCTACTGGTCGTGGCGATACCTCACATGTGTGACAGGTCAATCCAAATGTCAGAGTTGGATGAATGCTGGAGAATTGAACCATCAGGCTGGGTTTACACTATTGCGAATTGGATGCAGCTTTCTACACATCTAATTGGCACATCAGGAGATTGTGACCAGTTCTCTATGGAGCTAGTTCACACAGCTCGGGGACGGCTACGGAGCAAATTGCACAGGAGTCTTGTGCGTCTTCTGGTCCCTTTCTGGTCCAAATTCAGCCAAAAATTTGGACCTGAAACAGTGAACAGGGACACACCGGACCCCTGCTGTGAGTTGCTCCACACCGCAGTGTGAACCCAGCCTCAGTTTTGTCTTCCTCTCATGGACGCTATTGGTGAGATTGCAGGTCTGCACCCCTGCTGTGCCCATTATGATGGGCCCCCACCATGCCTATTGGATTTTGTATTTATTTTATGTAACGGCAAATGTAATAGAAGGAGCTAGGCCACACAGAGATGGTCTGGAACACCCACGCTCTCAAGTTCCCAGGAGCAGCCAGGAGTCATGACAAGAGGATCTCAATTGCTTGGTGATGCTGTATGATGTGATCCTTTGCAGTGTTTTTATTTTATGGGCTTTTATTTATTTATTTATTTTTTAAACAAAATTACATTAATGCTTGACAAATAATTCTTCCTAAATGTCACATTTCCCCCAAAAAAAAAAAAAAAAAAAAAAAAAAAAAAAAAAAAACACAGCACATACTGTTAGTGGAAAATAAAAGTAATGCCATTGAGGGTGTTCTGTTATAGGATTTGTTCTGCTCTTGAACAGCAACAGTCAATAAATGGATCAAAATTCAGCTAGTACCTGCTGAAAATGTCTAATTTCGATCCATGGCCAGTTTAAGACTGCTGTCGGGTACCACAATCTTGGATGCGATAGCAGCAGCCCCCTAAAACAGACTTGTCACTCAAGTAACACTTCTACCCACCTTGGGAAAAAAAAAAACCAACACCTAAGAAAAAGTGATAGACCCACCATAAAAAGTTAAAATATATGAAAGAAATAAAACAAACCATATACAGGGAAGGGGGGGAAAAAGGTATTTGATCAACTGCTGATTTTGTATGCCCACTGACAAAGAAATGATCAGTCGATAAAATAAGCCTACCATTAAAATTAACAGTGAGAGACAGAACAAAAAAAAACAAATTTTTTTTTTCTAACATTGTCATTTTAAAATAAAAAAAAAATCTGATCGCTTTTGTTGCCGTCACAAGGAATGTAAACATCCCTTGTGACAGAAATAGGACCCAAAATTCCTCCTTTGCACTTAAAAGTATTCAGATCGCCAAAATTGTTTTCTGAATACTGTCTTTTTTTTTTTTTTTTAAATCAGCGCCATTGGCAGCCGAGTAAACCGAAAGTGACATTGTGATGTTGCTTCCGTGATTTTACAGCGGAGACCAGATCGGAGCCAAATCCGGCTTCGTACGGGTCTCAGCTTAGGCGGCGGACGCGCCGAATAGTGGCTTGGGAAGCCAGGGAAGAGCAGCGGGGGGGGGGGGGGGGGGGGTGTTCAAGGCTACTCCACAACCTAAAATGTGCTTCTTTCTACTTGAGCCACTCCTTTGTTGCCTTGGCCATGTGCTTTGGGTCATTGTCATGATGGAATACCCATCCCCGACCCATTTTCAATGCCCTGGCTGAGTCATTGATGGTATTTGTGGCATTTGATGGTACATAGCCCCGTCCATTTGATGAAGTGAAGTTGTCCTGTCCCCTCAGCCGAAAAACACAGCATAAATGTTTCCACCCCCATGTTTGGTTGGAGGAGGAATGCTGCCTATGACCCCAAGAACACCATCCCCCACCATTACAGTGAATTGAGTGGATGCCAAAGAGCTTGATTTTGGTCTCACCTGACCACAACACTTTCACCCAGTTCTCCCCAAAATAATTCAGATGTTCATTAGCAAACTTCAGCCAGGCCTGAACACGTTCTTTTTTGAGTAGGTGGACCTTGCAGGCGCTACAGGATTTCAATCCTTCACGACGTAGCGTTACCAATTGTTTTCTTGGTGACTATGGTCCCAGCTGCCGTGAGATCATTGACAAGATTCTCCCGTGTAGTTCACATTGCACACAGTTACAGGGAGGTTGCTGCATGGCCTCAAAATTCCAACCCACCGCGCCACAACCACTACACACAGTTGCAGAATAGACCCATCTCAAATGAGTCACACTCAGTGGTGGTACTTCCCAACGTTTTTTTACTTTTTTCCCCACAGCATATGTACAGCACACAGTGGCTACAGGTCTGTTTCTAGGTGGACAGTAGAACCAACACTCAAACACCTGCTTTTAATGCCCTCGGGCCACCCATTTAAACAAGACTTTAGGTTGGTGACAGGATAGAAGTAGCCTTAAAACCTATAATATTGCACAAGTAACAAAACCATACAACACACTTCAGTTTTATTAGCAAGTACAAAGTCAATTAGACTGACAATGCCTTTATTTAAACAGGAGAAAATTATTGATAACAGTTATAGTCAAGTCTACATTCTTGCTCAGCTACAGGAAAAATATATATAATATAGGTCCGTTGGTAAGATACAAATTCAAAACAATCCCTTTAGGTTTTATTGGTCTAAAAATACCAAGTCGCTAGCCACAAAGATGCACATCCGTCCCTAACACCAAAGTGGGTGGGTTCTAAAGGCGGGTCTTTTGGGTGTCACACCAAAAATCAAACCAACAACAAAAACGAACATTTCAAAAAAGGGAAGAGAAGTATATATTTAACAAAAACTTGAATATATATCTATTTAAAGGTATACTGTTCATAATATTTTAGGTGTTCCGATTTTGAAATTTTGTATTTCAGCATAAATAGATTTTTTGGTACAAAACAATGACACTGGCATGCATGTTACCCAAATGGAAAGTATGAAGAATTAAACCTTGGTCAACCTACCCAGTTTTCAGCTTGTACAATAGTTCCTCCCAAAGGGAGCAGGGTTTGACCTCTTTCTAGACTGTCAGTGGCCAAAGTGCATCCAACATATATTCTGCCGAAGATGGCTGGTGCAGTATGGTGTCTTGTTTGAAAGGTTCACTTGGGGCCAATGAGAAGAATAACTTTTCCAGTCATGGCCATTGCTGGAGTGGAAGTCAACCTGCTGTGGGTCCAGAGAACAAAGACTCCCAATGGGAATGCCATGACACCCCACCCAAGCATATATTTGGTGAGGTCGTCAATGTCTTCCAGGTTTAAACTCTGCCCACAGCGCAAGGAACTTTTTTGTCTTTCAGAGGAACTTGTAGTAACGATGGCGGCTACCATTCATGATCTCACCTTCTGAAAACACTCCTTGCCAGCTGTGTTGATTAAATGGTATCAATAATTTGAGTTGGCACGAAGATGCAGATTAGAAGCTCCGACTTAAAGGACAACTATACTTTTAATACACAATCCTCTGCCACCTCCAACACCTTCTTACATACACTCTTGTCTCATAGCCTGTGCAATTTTTTTTGCCCTCGGCTAGTATATGGCCGTCTTGAGATACTGCTGCAATGTCTGGGACTGTCACATACAGGTCTATAAAGTCTTGATACACAGGGGCAACAGAGGAAAGCAGCTTCCCAAAAAAAAAATTGCTTAGGATGCAGCTCTGCTACAGGTTAAAGTGGTAGTAAACCCTTCTATCCATTTCAGCCAAGGAACCGGCCATCTTGGGTTGTGTTTTAATCTTCAACTGTCATGGTACTGAACATGTGATCAGTTATGACTCTGGTCACTGGATGGTTACAAGCACAACCATTATGACAGTTACATTTCCAGCACATGCCAGGAATGTAACTTTTTTTGAAACTATTAAATCAACGGGTTTACTTCCACGCTAAGAAGTTGGGGTAGGGGTGTGCTTGCGTAAACTACAGTTGTCCTTTAAGTCTTACTTTTATTCCACACGATTGTGCAAGGACAGCAACTCAAAGGATTAAATCCAGAGGCAGCCAGGGAACTAGCATTTTTAAGAAGGTAATCACCAGTGTCAGCCTTCCTTGCCTCTGAATGGCCTTAAATAAACCCATCACTGTACTCATTCTGGAAAACGTGACAGGTACTCTAGCTGGGGCAGCCCCGGGAGCATAGCACTCAATTATCTATTCTGACAATTGTAAAATGTTAAAAAAAAAAAAAAGTTAAATCTGGGTGCTATAGGTTATTGTTCTTTGAATTTCCATTGAATGAACTTTGACTACTGGCTTAGGCCAACCATTGTGCCAAGTACTGAGCAAAAAAAAAAAAAAAAAAAAGTGAGGCCCTTGCACTTGGCATAGAGGTCCAATGAAAGTTCTCCTTTTCTACTGAAAGCTGACAGACCTTGAAATTCACTTTTTTTCACTCACTATTTTCCCTGTAAAGTCATTAAGGCTTCCATATAAAACCATCTATTGCTTTATCATATACATAAGTAAACAAACACTGTAGTGGACAATATATATTAACGTTAATAACATGAACAGAATACAATCGGGTTAGTATTAGATGTTCCCTTACGTAGTTTAAAAGAACATTCATAATTCATCTGAACTCTTACAGAAGAAACACTTGGAAAGGACATCAAAAGCAAAAGAGTATATAATGTACAGCTAGGAAAAGGGCAGACTGAAGCACCAAAGGAATTGAAGACCAGCTTAGGGTTTGTAGTCAAGGGCATTCATTGATGTACTGATCTCCAAAGGTGCCTGTGCTTACCAGCTCCTGGGTTAACTGTGAAAGCAAAAATTTGTTCTGTGTGGTTAAACAGAAGTGTGGGTACCCACTAACATTTTACTGATCAAATGTTCACAGTGCGTAGATTTTTGTACAGGAAGTTTATCTTAAGTGTGTCAAATTGGCAGAGACCACATGGGGTGAAAGAGAAAGGTAACCATGTTTAAAGAGGACCTGTGCTTTGCCAATGCAGGCAAAAGCATTTAGCTTACCAACCCCTCTACAGCTTCTCATACTCGCCTTGCTTTTGTTTGTTTTTTGGAGTGAAGATAGAAAGCCTTGAGTAAGATGCAAGTCTTGGAGCTTATAGTGTTAAACAATCTCTTCTCAGCCTAGACAATCACCAGTGACATTGGGAAGAGAGTTAAGTCCCATGCGCCCCAAACCCAGGGAGGTACCAAGCATAATCTCTACTCCCACCAACAGAATGGAGCCACCAATGAAGGTGCAGCTGGAGAGAGAGGAAGGTACATCAACTAGTTGCTTAACCTGCATGGACAACCGCAGGCTCTCTGAGGCCCGTTCACACCAATCTTTACATTGAAACCATGCTACTTCACTTGAAGTAGCACAATTTCAAAATAGTACTACTTCAGGTGTAACTTGGAAGACATCTGTGACTTCATGCACAGATATCCATGCAGGTCTTACCTGAACTTGCAAAAAGTAGTGCAAGAACTACTTTCAAAATTGGTGAGACTCCAACTCCATCAGACTGCTTCCATTGTTGACAATAGGACAAGACTTGTTATGCGATTTTAAACTCGCATGACAAGTTGCACTGGTGGCTAAATAAGCAATGATGTAAGTAGGAGATCAGACTGCAGTATGAGTGTCTAGTCTACGTTCCTGACTGCTTAGCATTGCCACCAAAAGTAAACTGCAGACAAAATGAAAGCATGGAAGCTGCACAGTATGTGACCAGCAGTCAAAATGTCAGGAACTAATGGATAATTACATTCACTTAAAAGCACAATCCTCCAAAAGTTGGAATATGTTGGTATCAGACCCAATAAGTGCAGTCTCGACCAGAAGAAGCAGGCACATACTATATAAGAATTCCAGTTAGACAAGGGAGAAAAAAAAAAAAAAAAACTGCACACGCAGCTATGACAAGGTTTCATCCCTGTTATTTACGATAAGAGTAAAGCCCACATATTCATATACTTGAACTCACAAAAGCAATATAGCAAAAATGGATGAGCTGCAATACCGAAGTCTTGCAACAGGTGGCACTGCAAGAAAAACTGAACATTTTAGCTCCTGGTTAATCCAGGAAACTATAGTAAGAGCTCCAAAGATACAGTAGTAAGAATGGAGCCAGAGATTTCTCTTAAAGCAGAAATCTATTATTTGTCAGCAAGAGCCTTTTTTAAAGCATTATAAAAGATCCCTTTTACGCTTCTAGCAAAAGGCTCAGATAAGCTTTTCTGTGAAGTGCTGGCAGTGTCATCTTCTACCCCAAACACAGCAGTGAAGACATTATTAAGTGCATAAAACCTAACTACCATTACACCACCACGAGGGGGAGAAGTATGCAAAGAGGATTAGAGGCTCCAAAGTACCACACCTAAAGTGTGTTTTTTTTCCCCATCTTTCTAGTGTTTTTTTTAAAAAAAGGATTTTTTTTTTTTTTTTTTAATAAGAGTGAAAGCTGAAAAAGTCAAAATATAAACTGCAATATAAAAACAAACCCAATGAAATGTTTACATTTTCTACACAAAAGGGAGGGCATGAAAAAGAGCTATCCTTCAAGTGGTCATCTTAGAATAGTTGTAAGTGCTTGAAGAACTTAAAACCCACCAGGAAGATACCATTGCCAATTTGTTGGGGCGACCTTCTAGGGCTCAGGAAGTCATTAACCCAGAACAAGCAAGCAAGTCGGGAGCTCCCATTTCTCTGGGTGTATGCTTGTTTTAGCTCAGTAGTGAAGGGGGATGGAATGACCATTTTGGAACTTGCTTCCATCAAAATGAGGTCTGCAATGGCAGCTCATTACTTCAATCCTGACAAGTTTTCGTTAAACCTGAAAATATTTTTTCAGCAACATTATCTGTGCAGCAACACCAAACCAACATTCACTGGGAGGTGAAGCCATGAGTAAGCTTTACTGGTGTCACTGACCAAACCAATGATAAGGATGTTCATCATGATACCTTCATAAGATACCTGAGGAAAGGCTCCCTACATACTCATCCTGGAAAATTCCCTTTGAAGTTGAACTCTGGGAACACTAAAAGTCCTTACTTGCAGTGGTACTGCAAGGGTTAACTGCTCATTTAGTCTAGGGGATGGCAAGAGCACTTGCTTGATCCTGCTCCCCTGGCAAATGGTGCACCCCTTTGTTCAAGCAGCAGACTGCCCCTCTGAATCATCTCCAGAGCAGGACTATTGACCCTGATTCAGTCTTGATGTTAAAAGACTTTAAAATTGCCAGAGTACAAAGGATCAGGCAACTTTTATTGGTTCCCCAAAATATAAATTAGTAGCTAACCCTACAAAGTGCAGGCCTAGCCCAACTGCAAGAGGGGATTTTTAGTTTTCCTGGAGTTCAGCTTTGAAGTGAACTTGTACACCACCTTAAAATTGACCTGTTTAAGGATAGACACCACAAGCCTTTTGTACCTGCTTTCACTTCATTACCCAACTAAATGGGTAACCAACAACCATCATCTCCCTTATCCAATGAATGTTCCCTTAATGCCAACTGATGCAGTCCCATTAGTCAAAAGGATAGCAGTTGACATGTCATGGCCATAAAGTCAAGCCCCACTAACCAAGGTACATTAAATCAGATGGGCACAAAATAGCAGGGGAGTGTGTTTTTAGAAGACTTGCTATTAAAGGTTTAAAATGGAGTACAGGTTCATTGAAGTCCAACTAACCAATGTTTCTCAAACGGCAACTTCATCTGTGTGCCCATACCAAAAGCCCAGTTCACATTCACAAGCAGAGAGCTGCACGTGAAACCTAATTGCAGCATCTGTTAAACCCCCCCCCCTCCAAGAGCAGCCGGAGGGGAAGAGTAACCCCTTTATACTATGAAACTGAGGGGGTCACGTTAAAAGGAAATAACCACATTCTCCTGGCAATCCCCTTTAAACACGGAAAGATACATAGAACTGTTAGTTTTTCCAGAAGTATCAATACTAATAGGTTAGATATTTAGAAAGTTCATGCACAAAGTTACATGAAGATCAAATGATAGAAAGAAATGGGAATATTTTTTTTTTCTCCAGAGTTGCTGGTCTGGATGGGTCCATTGTTCGACTGATATAGGAAATGAGTGCTGGAGTGCTTTAGCAAGATAATTCCAGTGTCTGTGGAGCTTCCTGGATATCGTTTGTGACGGCCGAGCCGGTTGTGGTCTCTAGGTGGGCATTGCTTGTTTGAGATCGGCTGCGGGGGACTTCTGTTGAGCCGCTGCTTGAGGCGGAGTGAGTGCGGGAACGGACGAGTCTGGTCATACTTGCCGCTGGCACTACAAGAAGGGGGGGAAAGAAAAGAAAAAGTTGAATTAAAAAGCATAGCCTGGTGAACTTTGGCATTTATGTTCCAATAGCAGATTGTCTTAATAGCTCTATACCTAACATAGAACTTGACTTCATGGAGGGAGCAACAATGAAGATGCAGATTGGAATTTCCCCTGGTGATCCCCAACTCTGTACTGAAGCTTTCTGTAAAGCTGGTCACATATGACAAATTTTCATACAGTCTAAAGCATTTACAAGCCTCTTGCAATCGCAAATACAATTGCAGGAAATCTCCAAAAAGCAATCTACCAAACACCAAGCAATTTACCACAAGAATTCAACTGATTGGGAAGTCAAGACTCAGCAGTAAATGGAAAGCTTCAATAAGGGTTGTTGTGGAGCACAGTAAAAAAAAAAAAAAAAAAAAAAAAAAATCCAAAACATTCTCCAAAACACAGCACCCAAAAAAAACGTTTTGGCTGTAAGTTAAGTTGCCTCTTGAATCAGGTTCAAGTCAATCTCTGGTTTAATTAGCTGAAAGACCGTAAAAGAGCAAATACAAAACTGAACCGAGCGATATACTGGAAGTTACACATTGGAAACTCTTATCAAGGTGGAACCTTTCCCCAGCCTGCACCCTCACTAGTCAGTGGCATCCAATTCATTGGACCTGGTCAGCCTGAGCGGGGGTCTATTAAGCATTTATGGTGGATCACAGCCCATTTGGTTCGTGAACAAGGGAGGTTTTGCAAGTCTTAGTGCCAAAAGGTGCAGGAGTCTACCTGCACAATGCCAAGGCTTTTGCAGACAGAGGCAACAAGCTTTTCTCTATTAGCAAGCATATTACAGTAAGCTCCCTCTTCAATATAATGACAGTGTGGGGGAGAGAAATCTTCTGCATCTACCTCCAGCACTGTTTTCAACATCTTGGTCATTGTACCTTGATTTTGTCTCATCTAGGGCTGGCATATCAGGGTCCGACTGGTGAAGAAATTAGGTTTTGGGCACTGGACAAAGCTTAACCCTGTGGGCTTCTCACAAAAGGAGCGTGGTAAATCTAGTAAGCATGTCTGATAGTATGTGGTAACCTAGGTGTAGACCATCCTGCAACAAATCCTTTTGGTGAAAGGGTGGAAGGAAGTGCCTGATTACCAGATAAACACTCTAGGTGGAAGTGGTTTTAAAAATGTCCAAATAGTGGCATGATACAACACCTGGTCATCCAGTCTGAGTGGATGAGCTTTAGCACCCAAGTTTGACATTTTTTTTACATTGCTGAGTGGTGGCAAGGGCTGCCACATGTCAGAATGAACCCAAACAGCAATCCCTCCATATGGCACAAAGCATCTCCTCCATATGGCAAAGAGGAGTTTTCTGTCCAAATCAGGGGAGCAACCTAAAGCTACACTGCTTCGCCATAGATACAGTGCGTTGTCACCCTAGGACAGAAGGGTGTTACTGGCAGGATTACCAGGCTAAAATTAAGGAAAGAAAAAAAAAAAAAAATCAAAACATAAAAACCACTAATGTAGTCACCACATTTAAGGGTTGGTAAGCTGAAAGTTTTTGAATTTGGATACACTTTAACCACTTAAGGACTATGCCTCTTTCTGAGATTTGTTGCAAGTTAAAACGTTTTTTTTTTGCTAGAAAATTGCTTATAACCCCCAAAACACACTTTTTTTTTCCTAACAGCCTAGAGAATAAAATGGTGGTTGTTGCAATACTTTGTCACTGTATTTGCGCAGCGGTCTTACAAGCGCACTTTTTAATATATATATATAATTTAAAAAAAAAGTGTAAGACAGTAAAGTTAGCCCAATTTTTTTTCATATCGTGAAAGATAATGTTATGCCGAGTAAATGGAGACCCAACATGTCACACTTCAAAATTGCGCCCGCTCGTGGAATGGCGACAAACTTTTACCCTTAAAAATCTCCACAGGTTGCATGTTTTAAGTTACAGAGGTCTAGGGCTAGAATTATTGCTCTCGCTCTACCGATCGCAGAGATACCTCATGTGTGGTTTGAACATAGTCTTCATATGCGGGCGCTACTCACGTTTCTGCACACGAGCTCATCTGGACGGGGGGTGTATAAAATGAGGAAAAATGTTTCTCCTCTTCCCCCCCCCCATCTAAAAAAAGTCACTTATTCCTATTACAAGGAATGTAAACATCCCTTGTAATAGAAAAAAGCATGACAGGACCTCTTAAGTATAGGATCTGGGGTCAAAAAGACCTCAGATCTCATATTTAGACAAAAAAAAAAAAAAAAGCACCAAAACAAACAAAATAAAAACACCACCCTTTAAGAGCTGTGGGCAGAGGTGACGTTTTGACATCGCTTCCCCTCACTCGTCAGAGTCCACCGCCGATAAAAGTGATCTTGCGATGAATCCGCCGCAGAGACCACTTTTATCTTGTAGCGCAGGGATATGCAATTAGCGGAACTCCAGCTGTTGCAGAACTACAATTCCCATGAGGCATAGCAAGACTGACAGCCACAGACATGACACCCAGAGGCAGAGTCATGATGGGACTTGTAGTTTTGCAACAGCTGGAGGTCCACCAATTGCATATCCCTGTTGTAGCGGATCGCCTGCTGAAGGTGATACCGGGGTTATGGCAGCTAGCTGCTGCCATAACAACGATATCCTCCTTCGAACGGCTGACATAAAACTACGACGGGCGGTCCGTAAGTGGTTAAAAAGGGAAAGAAGGTCTGAGCACTAAGCAAAAAGGAAACTCCAGAAATGTTCTTTCCACAATGCATTGGCATTTTAAATGTCACACAAATACATTTACAACCATCATGCAAAGTCATGCATGGAAAAAATTAAAAAAAAAACTTCACCACAGACACCAACATGCCAAGCTGCTGTTTGATGCAAACGAAGCAAAGTTCTAGAATGTGAAACTAGAACCACACGTCACCCAGCAAAGCACAGGACTACTCTGACCAATCCAAGACGTGCTGCACACCATTTTGGGCTATAAGTACCTGATTCACTGCTCAGATGACTGAGCTGAACATATGGAACTGCGGTAACATTCAACAAGGGGAAAGGACAGACACAGGAACAGGTTAGTAAAGTGAGAAAAAGGACTCTATAGACAAACATTTCAAAAAGTATTTCTGCAGTCTTTAAAGAACCGTTTTATTAACATTTAGACTCATGTCAAGCTCAATTTTAGATGGTCTCAAGTGTTTAAAAACTATGGTCTGCTTTACACAATTAGGGAAGAGTTTGTGGTCTTAAAGAGCTATGGCCGCCTGCAGCTTTAGTTTTCATCCCTTCATGGACCTCCTGCTGCATGTTGTGGTTCATCCCATTGCCCCCCCGGGTCACGACTGTGTCCTGTAGTGATATACCAGCCAGAGGGAGGAACCACAGTACATGATGGTGGACCAGGTAGACAACACATCCTGGAAGCTTTAGCTCTTGAAGGCCAAATGAGAACTAGTCACCCACAACAAAAGTGAACATTAAGAATCATCCTTTTCAGGCATTCTTTATAAATGTTATTTTCTAAGCAAGGGTCTTCATTACTGGACCACTATTTAAGTAGTATAGTAGGGTAATGTGTTGGATAGTGCCATCTTCTCTATGTAAAGATAATGTGGAAACCCTCTTAGATTGGGACTAAATCAGCACAGGCTCAAGAGACATGTCTCAAAAGTAAAATGATGGAAAAGAAATTGTACAAAGTTTTTTTTTTTTTTTTTAAATACTTTTACTTTTGTAGTATGTCTTTTGAGTATCACAAGACCTTAATGGAATGCATGTAAATTTATGTGGGCAGAATGGCAAGTTGCATGTGACCATTAACTGGGTCTAAGGCTGGCCTTACATTATACAATTTTCTTATTCAATTTCCTTTAGATTTGCCTTCAACTGTGCAAAGGCCTGCCTGATTGTAATACAAACAGAAAGAGTTTAGGTTTGACCTCATATTATATGGTATTGGGAAATCTAAAGGAAAATTGTAGAATGTATGGTCAGCCCTACTCTCACCCCGACACACGTATAAACTAAAATCCTTTGCTGACCAAGCACCATCCTCATGCAACACTACGTTAGGCCTGTTTCACGCGGGCTTCGGCATGTATAAGAGCAGTGTGAACAGCAAGCTTTGACAAAAGCGTTTGCAGAGCTTTCAGCAAACTTTATTGATGCTTTTAAAGTACCATTCAACTCCAGTTTGTAAAATGTTAAATACAGGTCCTAATGGGAGTGTTGGTTGCCACTTAAAGTAGAACTTTTTTTTTTTGGTATAAAGTCTTGCCTAGACAGGACCTCCTAACTATGGCCCTCCAGCTGTTGCGAAACTACACGTCCCATGAGGCATTGTAAAACTGACATTCACAAACATGACGGAATTGTAGTTCCTGAACTGGAGGGCCATAATTTGGAGACCCCTGCTAGAGTACGGAGGGTTGTAACCCCTGTAAGGTCTATTTTTGCCATTTTGTCCCAATGGGGAGAGATTTCCCGTTCCTGACCTATAGCCAAAACAGGAAATGAGAGGAAATCCCTGCAAATTAAGGGAACCCCCCCTTAATTCACCAGAACAAGTGTCGCCAAGGGAAGATTTCCCCCCTCTATTACTTTTCTAGAGACAACCCAAAATGTAGGATTTCCTGTTACTTTCAATGATGGTAAACAAGACAAAAAAGGGGGCAAATCTCTTTAATGGGGCACAGAGAGCACTAAAAACTGACAGGTGTACTAATGACACTGGCAGAGAAAAGGGTCAACATCAGGGGCGATCAAAGAGTTAAGTGTGTCCCTAGGGGGGTGCTTTCCAACTGTGTGGGGATGCTTTGATTGGGGGGGAAGAGAGATCTTAGTTTCTGCTTAGCATAAACACAAGATCTTTATTTTCCCCTCTGGAAGAACTGCAATCTGTCTTTTGTTTACATTGGCAGACCGCTGTTCTGCCTCTCCTCAGAACAATCGGCGGGTCCAGGTGGACATTGCGTCAACTGGACCCGCTGATTGGCTCCCGCTGTGTCCAACCACCGCTAAAACAGGTCACTGGCAACACACGGGCCCTAGACCCTGTGCACGAAATCACGTACAGGTACGCGATTTCGTGCAGGAGGGCCACCCTGCCACAGTATATCTGCATGGGGCGGTCTTCTAGCAGGCTTCAGCACTCAAGGTGTTGAAGGCCTACTGAAGCCTGCTAGCAGCTTGCTTAAAAGCAGCAAACCACACTGTGATTGGGATCCACAGTATGTTCAACATTTACAAACCGAAGTTGAACGGTACCCAAAAAAAATTCACAGCTTGCTGAAAGCCCTGCAAATGCTTTGTCAAAGCTTGCTGTTCACAACGCTCTTATATCTTCTAAAGCCCAAGTGAAACAAGCCTAACACAGGACACAGAGTCTATTACAAAGAGGACACCCTGCAGACCAAATCTGTCAGTCATTTCCACTCTTCCCCATTGCAGAAAAAAAATAAAGCCATTCCCGCGATCCTTCAGAATTGATTTCAGATGGTGGCCATAGGATTATAGAAAATATAAATAGGAATTCCTGACAGTTACACAGCACCTTTAAGAACAAAAAAAAAAAAAAAAAAAAAAAAAACACAACAACACTCATTTAAAAAAAAGATAACTAGATATCAACAGGTGCCAATCATTACCCAGGGCTTGAGAACCAGTTTTTACATGATGCCATAGAAGCTTGGCACCTGCAGAATGCAATGTACAACTTTTGAAAAAGTTGATATGGAGGCACACCCCTACTGCCTCCCACAATGCAAAGCAGGATCTCAGAAAACTACCGAGAGGTCTTATGTGGTGTGACAAGTCATAAGTTTAGCAGCTCTGACATTTCTAAAACAATTAAAATGCAGTGGGGCACTACATTGTAAGGGCTTAGGAGGCATCATGCAGCATCGGATTTACAAATCACACTGGTGGGAACAGGGCGGTGCCTGTAGACCATGGGTGCTCAACCTGTGACCCTCCATGCTTGTTTAACTGACAACCTTGCAATGCCTCATGAAACTTGTAGTTCTGCAGCAGCTGGAAATGAGCACGACTCCCAAAGGCAGAGGTATGATGGGACTTGTAGTTCTGCAACAGCTGGAGGGTCACAGGTTGAGCACTGTAGACTTTCTGAAAAGGTACATTTTGGAAATTATTACATACACCTGGACAGACAGGAGCTTTTTTTTTCCGCTGTCACTTTGTTCTTGAACCAGTTCAGCTCTCACCCTTGTATACCCATTACAGATGAGAGCAATCTTTCTATTTCAGCTATGAGCCTATTGATTCAGCAATAATGTACTTAAAGCTGAACTCTCCAAACCCCCCCCCCCCATGCAGTGGTGCTGTGCCTGCACGGCTTAACTGCTCCTTTTATTCCAGGGGAAGACAATGGAGATATAACTTAACTGATCCTGCCCGCACAAGATCAGTTTGGCACCCCTGCACTCCAGCAGTCTTGAAAATGGACTGTTCCTGAGGTCAGCAAGCTTCATAGACAGGAACATTACACCGCTGGAGTGTGGGGGGAGTGTGGGTTTCCGAAGGATCAGGTGAGTATAACTGATCCTCCCCGCACAAAATCAGTCCAGCGCTGCAGTGGTCTTAAAAATGGACTGTTCCTGACGTCAGCACACTCCAAAGGCAGGAACTGTACACTGCTGGACCGTGGGGGGTAAATTGCGGTTTTCAGCATAGTCTTTGCGCTCACCCTTAGAAAAAAAACAAGCCATTGACCCATGCAGTGCAGGCACAGCCTCGATGCATGGGGAAAATATATATTTTTGCCTGGAGATGGACTTTGATAAATAAAAGTTTTTTTTAATGCAAAACAAGGCTTCCCCCCACCAAAATATTTTTTTGGTATATAATTTTATATTCTTAAAAAAAAAAAAAAAGAAAGAAAAAAAGGATGAAAAAGAACAAAAAAAACAAACAAAAAAACTGTCAGACAATGTGACTCAATCATTCACGTGAATCAATTTTTAACAAAAATAACAGAAAAAATAAAAACAATTAAAGACTGAATCAATTTGAAATACATGCACCAGGAGGATTTGGGTGCAGTGAATGTTTGATGTCACATTCAGGGCTTTATAAACAAAATGTGAAGAAATTTATATTTTATAATTTCTCCTGCGTATAAGCACACTAAAATTGTTACTATTACAGAATATAGTGAAGCTATTTACAATGGAACCATATTTTTTGCTAATCACTAACAGTTAAGGAAAAAACTAATTGAAGGAAAAAAAAAAAAAAAAAAAAAAGTTATTAAAACTATTTATAAGATAAAAAATAAAAATAAAAAAACAGAAGCAAAATAGCTAAGGTTAGAAGGGAAGTAAGAAATTTAGGGCAAATTAGTGTAACTTCATTAGGACTCTTCGTGACACTGCAGACACCGTTTCGGGTGTTAGGAGCAGAAAGCTCTTTCCTAAGTAAATTAAACAAGCCCCGGCTGTCAAAATAACAGCTGGAAATTGCAGGTTAATGCAGATGAAGAGCAGAGGAGGAGGGGCTTGGTAAATTGCACACGCTCAAAGATTTTTGATTTTTTTTTGAGCAAGCGATGCACACAAAAGATCAACAGGTTAAATTATATTTTTGTATGCCCCATATCTAAATAGTGAATTCCTTTCCAGACCAACAATTCATACAGGAAAATGGCAAATCAAATGTTCCAAAAAGATTAAGAGACTGCAATCATTCGATTTCTTTAAGGTAAAAAAAAAAAAAAAAAAAAAAAAAAGATAGACAAGGCATAATAGAACTTACTGTATCCCATTCCTTGAATAAAATATTTTAGGGCCTCTGCCAGCTTTCCAGGCTAAAGAAAACAAATATGAAAATGGAGGTCAGGATTCTAGGCAAACAGTAAGGTGGAAACGCATCACATGGATGTTCACCTATTTAGAAGGATGCCATCTTCCAGAACAAAAAAGAAAAAAAACCTTTAACGCATTAGATTTCTTATACCACTATAATAAAATGCTTCAGCTCAATACACACAGTCCTAACCACTGCACTCTATATATGCCATGTTGTGTGTTACATAGTTCTTATGGCTGAACCCTACCCGCTATGTTGTAGGCTACAAAGTCCTGTTGGATGTACCACATTCATTATGTTGTACATTGCATGCAATGAACGCACCTTGCATGTTTCATGTTACAGTCCCGACTGTGTACATTACATAACCCTGACCACTACACATTTGAATGTAACTAGCATTTACAGAAAGGTGGTCATTACTTGTTCTGACAAGAGGTCACCAAGACAGGGAATGAGGGAAGACCCTCCCAATGGTGACAGCAATAAAAATGACAGGTTCTAAACATTTTCTATTGTACCCATAACTAAGGAAAATGTGCTTGTGTCTTCTTTCAACTTCCAAAATGCATTTAAATGCCTTTCTGTAGAGCAAAAACAGA
Organism: Aquarana catesbeiana; assembly: GCF_042186555.1. Taxonomy (NCBI): domain Eukaryota; kingdom Metazoa; phylum Chordata; class Amphibia; order Anura; family Ranidae; genus Aquarana; species Aquarana catesbeiana. The sequence continues at coordinate 210,576,488 of NC_133335.1, forward strand.
CCAACCTGTACAGCTTGTGGTAATCCGCCACAGTCTGCCATCTAGGAATAAAATTAAACACGTCATGAGAAAAAAAAAAAAAAAAAAAAAAAAAAGTCAGAATGTCCAAATTTTAGTTTTTTTATATACATTCAATAAGCCACAGAAGAACTCACAGCAGAAGGCAATACCAATATTGAAAAAGACCAAAATCACTGTATAACAAGGAGGCCATCAAAGGCAGGGGAGGCAGCCATTGTTGCAGAGTCCATCTTCTCATGGTTAATACAAGTCAATGATTAAGCTGCACAAAACCTTCACATTGGATCTTGGGCATTGCTCCAGATAGAGGGAGAGGGATATACATCTATTACACACATGCGTGCGTTCATACGTTTACATACCCTGGCAGAATCTATGATGATTTCTTGGCCATTTTTCAGAGAAATGAATGATGACAATTTTCACTCATGGTTAGTGTTTGGCTGAAGCCATCATCAACTGTGTTTACTCTTTAAATCATAATGACAACAGAAACTACCCAAATGACCCTGATCAAAAGTTTACATACCCTGGTGATTTTGGCCTGATAACATGCACACAAGTTGACACAAAGGGGTATGAATGGCTATTAAAGGTAACCATCCTCACCTGTGATCTGTTTGCTTGTAATTAGTGTGTGTGCATATTAGGCATGGTTCACACCTTTGCATTTTTTTTAGCGCGTTTTCAGTTTTGCAGAAAACACACTACAGTCCATTTAACATGGTTTCCTATGAATGTAGTTCACATCTGTGCATTTTACAAAAAGGGCCAGGGGCTTTTCTGGTTTTTGGTTCCATAGACTTCAATGGATCAAAAATGTGTATTGCAAAATGCACACTGCAACCTGCATAGGTGTTAATCAGGCCTAAAAGGTCAATGCGTTTCTGGACTCCTAACAGACCCTTGCATCTTTCATCCAGTGCTGCACTGACGTTTCTGGATTCTGAGTCATGGGGAAAGCAAAAGAATTGTCAAAGGATCTGCAGGAAAAGGTAGTTTAACTGTATAAAACAGGAAAAAAAAGGGTATAAAAAGATATCCAAGGAATTGAGAATGCCAATCAGCAGTGTTCAAACTCTAATCAAGAAGTGGAAAATGAGGGGTTCTGTTAAAACCAAACCACGGTCAGGTAGACCAACTAAAATTTCAGCCACAAATGCCAGGAAAATTGTTCGGGATGCAAAGAAAAACCCACAAATAACTTCAGGTAACTAGAGGACTCTGAAAACATGTGGTGTGGCTTTTTCAAGATGCACAATAAGGAGGCACTTGAAGAAAGATGGGCTGCATGGTCGAGTCGCCAGAAGAAAGCCATTACTACACAACTGCCACAAAGTACCCCGCCTACAAAACGCCAAACCGCACAGAGACAAGCCTCAAACCTTCTGGCACAAACTAATTTAGAGTGATGAGACCAAAATTGAGCTTTTTGGCCACAACCATAATCACTACATTTGGAGAGGAGTCAACAAGGCCTAGGATGAAAGGTACACAATTAATACTGTGAAACACGGAGGTGGATTGCTGATGAATGCAGTATGTTATCAAAAAATATTGGAGGAACATTTGCATTCATCAGCCAGGAAGATGCGCATGGGATGTACTTGGACATTCCAACATGACAATAAGCCAAAACACAAGGCCAAGTCGACCTGTCATTGGCTACAGCAGAATAAAGTGAAGGTTCTGGAGTGGCCATCTCAGTCTCCTGAGCTCAATATCATTGAGCCACTCTGGGGAGATCTCAAAACGTGCAATTCATACAAGACAGCCCAAGAATTTACAGAAACTAGAGGCTTTTTTGCCAAGAGTAATGGGTAGCTTTACCATCTGAGAAGATAAAGAGCCTCATCCACAAATACCATGTTAGACTTCAAGCTGTCATTGATCTTAAAGGTGCCAATACACGGTATTAAGAACTGGGGTATGTAAACTTTTGATCAGGGTCATTTGGGTACATTCTGTTGCCACTATGATTTAAAAAGAGTAAACAGTTGATTGATAATACATTGCTTCAGCCAAACACTAACCATTAGTGAAAGAAAAGTTTGTTTTATCATGCATATTCTCTGAAAAATGGCGAAGAAATCAAATTCTGCCAGGATATGTAAACTTATGAGCACATCAACACACATATCTTTGTTAATCTTTTACAGTTTGATCCAAAAGCCTCAAGACATTTTCGCCCACCTAGCTTACAACTGCCATGGGGAAGCTCTGCTCTGGAGCAACATCCTCCCTGAACATCCATCATAGAATAACTAAAGCCAGGTTAAAGTGTTACTAAACTCACAACAGTAAAATCAGTCTGTATATGCAGTAAAGCAGGCTTGTTATAGTCACTGTGGAACCTAAGGGGTTAATCCTGTGCATAGTGTAAAAATGCGGTTTGATCCTGTCTTATGATCCTCCGCTTCTTCCACAGTCCCCAATCCATCTGATAGTACAGAGCCTTGGTGGCACTCTGCACATGCTCCGTTTGGTATATGGCTAGAGGTGGTTTTTTTGGGAGGGTGCATGTGATTGGCACAGGGCCAATCAGCACTGTCCAGACAAAGGGTCAGGGCTCCTACAGCCTCATTACAGTCAGCGTAGAATGAAAACTCCTCCTACAAGCTTTAACCAGACACTGATAGAAGTCACAAGACCGCTATATACCGCTGATGAGAAAAGGTATTTAGCAATTTATATTTACTAAAAATAATTGCATTTCCATGTTCTGTGTACTGTGGGAGACCAGATATAGTGAATGCAGGGTCCTGGGTTTAAGATTACTCAGTTTCCAAACCCTTATCTTGATGCATCCCAAAAATAGAAGCTGGCTGATGATCTCCAATATCCAGTTAATACAGATTTTTTTTTTCTTTAACATTTTAACATATAGGAATACCTTAAGAAGAGTTGTTCTTGTTGGGTCCAATCTTGAGTTACATTCCACCTGGAAAGAAGGCATCGCTGTTAAAGTTTTTACAGGTATAGTGTGGATTGGATAAATATATGCTTCTGTTCTATCCCTATGACAGTGGGACAAGAACAGAGGAGAACGGGGATCATTAGGACAAACACACAGCAACTAAAACACGGAGGCTTTAACCACTTAAAAACCACCCCATGTATATTTACTGCGGCAGGGTGGCCATTAAGCGCAAAATCACATACCTGTACGAGATTCCTGGCGTCAGCTCCGGGGTGATCGCCAATCAGCAGGAGACAAATCAGAGGGTCCGGCGGCCCCCACAATTGTTCATAGGAGAGGCAGGACGGCGGTCTGCCTATGTAAACAAGGTAGACTATCGTTCTGTCAGACAGGAAGAGAGGTTTGTGTTCCTGCCAATCAGGAACACAGATGTGTGTCTTCCTCCAGTCAGTCCATCCCCCACACAGTTAGAAAGCATTTCCCTAAGAGCACACTTAACCCTTTGATTGCCCCTCCTGCTAACCCCTTCCTAGCCAGTGTCATTTATATAGCGACAGCACATTTTTTTAGCACTGATTACTGGTCCCCAAAAGGTGTCACTTAGTGTCAGATTTGGCTGCCGCAATGTCGCAGTCCCACTACAAATCACTAATCACATCCGATGAGGACTGGGAAGAAGCATGCTCATCCCATTTATCTGTATCCCTGGCTGTTAATACATTGATTCACCTTTATATGTTGCAGCAATCATACTTGACCCCAGTTAGATTGCATGCAGTGCATCATTTGCCTACCTCTACATGAACTCTGTACTTAGCCACATGTCCACGTGCAGACTTTGCACAGGTTAAGTTCTGTCATAGCAAGGTATTGGCAACAGGGGACTGAGGTATTAACTGTAGTTTTGTCTGTTCCTGCTCCATGCACCCCACTGGTATGTTTGCTAGGGGTCTAGGACAAGGAACAGTGGCCGGGACATACTAGGATTATGTAAATGGAAACGCCATTTTTTGGCTCGTAAGGCTGTAGCGCCTAAATGGATTCAACCCACCCCTCCCTTCATACGTAGGTGGCTTCAGTTTGTAAATAAAGTGTTAGCTTATGAAAAACTTATTTTTTTAACACAGAGGTCGCCCAAGTATAAGGTATGGGATGCTTGGTGTTTTTCTGCTCTTTAACACCTGAGAGAATCGCCAAGGACATTAGGCAATAGTGCCACGGAACAGTTTGCGTTTTACTGACTATATGTAACATGTTCCCAGAGTAGCGCTGCACGATTCTGGCTAAAATGAGAATCATGATTTTTTTTGCTTCGAATAAAGATCACAATTCTCTCACGATTCTCGTGGCATTACATCTTTCACATTATACAAAAAAAAATAAAAAAAATAATAATAACAACAATAACAATAGCTATCGTTACTGTTTAGTTTTCTTTTTTAATTCATTGAAGTGTATTTTTTCCCCAAAAAATTGCATTTGAAGAACCGCTGCGTAAATACAGTGCGAATATAGAGATATATATCTATATCTATAAAATGTTTGAAGGTTCTAAGTAATTTTCTAGAAAAAAAAAATACTGATTTTAACTTGTAATGCAACAAGTGTCAGAAAAAGGTTTAGTCTTCAGGTGGGTAAACTGGCCTCATTTACAGACAGAAGTTCATCCCTTTGAGCTAAAAACTAAAAAGATACTTTTTTTTTTTAGAGTTCTCTCAGTGCTGACAATGTAAAAAAAAAAAAAAAAAGGGTTAGTTTATCGACAGCTGAGTGAGCAGGGAAGGCTCTGCACTTGTTACATGAATGAATCGTGGAAATGCTGTATTATGATCGTTATTAAGAGGGGTTGAAACGAGATCACGATTTTTTAAAGATTAATCGGGCAGCTCTATCCCAGAGGTAAATTTGTCCTTTAAACCTTCCCTTCTGTCCCCTCTGTAGAGATCAGAAGGGAAAATTTCCACACCAAAAAAAACATAAAATGCCACTTACCACAGCATCAACTGCAGGAGAACTGTCACCAACCACCAGCAGAGTAGGGCACCTAGAAGACAACACTTTCCCTTAATGGCAATCATAATATTGGACATCAATGAAACGGCATATACCCCTAAAAAAGGTAACGGCAGACTGCCATTACCTGACCCAAGAGATTCTACAGAAAGTGACAGATACACCCAGCTACCCTTCTCAAAACAAATTACCGTGCATTGTAATGGAACAATGTGAAAATCTAAAGATTGCTTCTTTGCGCAAGTAAAATAAAATATATAAAGTCCTTGTGCCACCACATTGTCAAGGCGTCAACCCAGTGCCCAACACGCCAACATTTTACAGGACTGCATCCCACTCTAGCACATTGCTTGTGGTAGCTTTATTTGCATACGGTGATGTATAAACACACACACACAAATATCTAAGAAAGTCTAATATCCTGGTATTCCTGATTACTTTGGCAAACTCATACCAAAGGAATGTGCGACTGTAAACTGCCTATATGAACAAGCCAGCCCACTCTGTGCCATTTTCCTTAGATCATATTGCTCTGAGAGTGGGCTTGACCATTTCCTATATACCTTAGCAAGCACTGGTAGGTTTAGTCTCATCCAGAGCTGCAACATGCAAGTGTCTGGTTCGATTACCTGAATAAGCCTTTATGGGGGGGACTCCATGGCAAAACAGCATCTTTAGTCAAGTATTCCTGTTATATTTTCTAATATTATCGGTCATTACTTTTTAATAAAAAGGATATACTTTTAAGTATTTGTGTGATCTTTGCACATACCAAACACAACCCCAAAAACGTGACAAAATATAGCCAACTGCCTCTTTGAGAAAAGACAAAATGGAGGGGGGGGGACAGAAATCCCATAAAAGAATCACTCCTTATTCAATCTCTCTATGATGTTGATTTACTATAGGCAATTCAGTTTGTAGAGAGAATTTTCCCTTCACTTAGTGGAGGTAAAGCTCTGCTGACTTCCACCACCCAATCATCTACAAGCAAAAATACACTTTGCTATTGTCCTTGTATTTTTTTGCTAAGTGAATTTTTACCACATTCACAATGCCAAGTAAAAAATTCCCTTGGAATGTGAACAGCTTATTTGCCTTTGGTAAATTAACCCCTATGAAAAAAAAAAACAAAAAAAACAAAAAAACAAAAAACTGTACTGATCTGTAGCGTTTGAAGCAAAGAACTCTGCAAGATTACCTCTGCAAAGTCAGATCTTTGTAAAACACATGGGCATCTAAGGTAATCAGCGACACGGCTGAAAATTTAAGAACTTAACCAAAAGTAACTTTTCTAATCAAATGGGCGCATGGTATACACATAGGGAAACAGACATACAACTCCGGCTTCTAAAAGTTCCTTACTTCAGAGTTCCTGAAGAATTATTCGCTGCAAGAAGCGGTCTTTCTATTTCCAGGTCTTTGCGGCTATTTCATGGAAAAAAAAACAAATAAAAACGTTTAATCAATTTACAGTGATAAACAAAAACAAACAAAAACAAACCACCAAAAAAAAACACCAAAAAAACACCAAAAAAAATAAGGATAATGCTTTTCATGGGAACAAGGCTGACCATGGACTGAAAGATCTCTGGAGTAAAGTATGCCTCTCTAAAAAGAAATATTAAAGCCCAGTTCCAAGCTCAACTCCTATTTTCCCCACATGATTCTACAAAAAAACTTTTTTTTGTTTACATAAATATTTTGACGTATTACATCCAGGGTTCCCTCGATCTCCTCACTGACTACACAATGCTAGATGCAGAGTGGCACCAATGCAGTCAGAACAGTACAATCTTTCTTTGCAGCAATGTATTGGTGGTAGGGTGCCAGGGTGTGCACCCCCCCCCCGGTGTATTGAGTCTGCCAGCTGGCAATAGTAGGCTGGATAATGCCAAGTGCCACTCAATCCAGAAGAGGACTAACTTTGGACTTTAAACCTTTAAGTCTTAAGGAACAATGCTGGAGAGGTGAATATTTAAGTCAAAGTTCCATTTTTTAAATTTTATTTTATTTTTTAAAAGGCCAAGTTCACCTTTAGGAGCATGTTATCTTTCGCCACCTCCCACCATCAGCACTCTCCGCTCTGACAGCAGCCACAGCAGGGGGCCGAGGAATTATCTGCTCTCTGTACCCATTGTCACTACTTGAAAACTGTGTGGACGCGTGGGGCTCCACCCACATGGCTGTGTCATTCATTGACAGTTTCCTGTGAAATCAATAGACTACAAGTACCATCAGCAGCACTTCTCAATGAACTGCAAGGGTGCCAGTGAGCACTCTTGTACGATTCTTCCTGCCATTCAGTAATACCGCGTACACAGGACCGGTTTAGCCGTGGGAATAAACGCTGACGGTTTCTCCGACAGAATTCCATTCAATCAGTCTTGCCTACACACGGTCAACCCAAAGTCTGAAAGTCCAGGACGCGGTGAGGTACAACACTTACGGCGGGACTAGAAAAAGGAAGTTCAATAGCCAGCAGCCAATCGCTTCCGTCTCGTACTTGCTTCAGGGCATGCATCTTTTTTGGTCCATCGGACCAGCATACAGACGATCGGTTTTCCCGATCGGAATTGGGTCCGTCGGACAGATTTAGAACATGTTCCATTTCTAGGCCTGTCAGATTTTTAGAAATAAAAAGTCCCATGAGGCCTACACATGACTGGTATATCTGATGAAATGCTTTCGTCTGACTTTTTCTGTTGGACAGTCTGCTCGTGTGTACGCGGCATAGGGCTTCATTCACACCTGAATGTTTTACATGACAGTTGTGCGAAAGTTGTCCATTATAATTGGTCAAAGCCAAAGTCATACAAGTGAATGGAGCCTTACTGCCAGCCTGTATCAGAGGTTCAGGCAGACAGTGTACTGAAAGTTTGCAAGATCCAAGAAAAGCACCCACAATCTGCTGATCACAGGGCAATGCAAAAAAAAAAAAATTTTTTTTTGTTTCCACAATATACGCAACTTTTTTTTTTTCCCCAGATGGGGGGGAAGAAAGTGCATTTTTACAAAAAAGTTAAACTCCGCCTTTAAAAAAATAAAAAAAAATAAAAAAAAACTATACAACATACTTGATTTGGGCTTTGATTGAAAAATGGCATGATTACCTATTATAGGAATTTACGAAAAGCTGAAGGTTATCTTGGTTGATGTCTTGAGCAATATGTAATCTGTAGGTCTGAATGAGATCTAGATTTGATTGAAGTTCATCCTGTAAGAAACACATGAAGTTACCGATAATATTAAAAAAAACAAAAACAAAAAAAAAAAAAAACAAGCGAGATCAAAAACCAGGCATCACTGGGCAGAGGTCTGGTATACAAAAAGAAAGTGAGCCAATAGAAGATTTGTAGAATTGTAGCCATCTTACAGGAAATGGATCATAAATCTGCTCTATCTATAAAGCACCACGTCACTAAGGGCAATTCATTAATGGCACACATACATTTTTTTTTTATTAAAATGAGAAAAAGGATATCAAAAACACCAAATAAAAAAAAAAAAAAAAAAAAAAACTGTAGATTCTGCCAGAAATATTTTAAGCCAATAACTACTTGTGCTCTGCTGACTAACCAGTTATTGTTTCCCGTTCTCTGTGCACTAGAGACTATTTGATGCATAAAAAGGGGAGCGATTCTGTAGTCCTAACACGTCCTGTACTAGGATGACAACATTGCGCTTCCATACAATACAGTGAGTGAGCATTGACATCCTAGGACAGGAAACTAATAGGAACACTAGGGGGGGAGAAGGGCTATAGAATGACAACCAATTTAGCCCCTACATGTAAGGGCTGGTCAGGTGAAATACAACTTTTTATTGCTGGGTTTAGATAAACGAAGTAGATAAATATACTTACATAACCAAAGAGATGAGCCAGAACAGTGTCCACGACATTAGATGTCCATCCTGAAAGCTGTAACAGGAGGACACATTGGATTAAAAAAATTGTGTAAAGACAACCAGCTCATAAAATAAAAAAAAATAAAAAATATAATATTTACACTACACTTAATAAAATACTACTTTAGATTTGACTGCTCTTGCTACAATACTCTCAAACTTTTAAAAAGCTTGCAAATGAGTTTTTTTTTTTACTGCTGTATGCATGTTCACAGGTCAGCGATTCAAAGTATTAACCACTTGCCTATTGGGTACTTTTACCCCCTTCCTGCCCAGGCAAATTTGCAGTGCTGTCACACTTTGAACAATTGCGCGGTCATGCAACACTGTACCATAACATCTTTATCATTCTTTTCACACAAATAGAGCTTTCGTTTGGTGGTATTTAATCACCACTGGGGGAAAATTTGGAAAACAGAAAATTTGGAAAACAAACACTTTCAGCGTTTGTTATAACATTTTGCAAACAGGTAATTTTTCTCCTTCACCGACAGGCACCAATGAGGCTGCATTGATAGGTGACACAGATTGGCAGCACTAGTGGGAGTGCCCCGATTGTCGGTGTAGATGTCCCTTTTAGAGATGTTGGTTATCGGCTCTTTATGCTGTCAGCGTAAGGAAAGGAATGCGGATAACCAACATCTGTTTACCTCCGTGATCAGCTGTGATCGGACAGAGCTGATTACATGGTAAAGAGCCACTGATTGGCTCTTTACCTCAATCTGATCAGCAGTGTCCGGAGGACACTATGATCACAGAGCGCTTTGCCCGCACCCAGCAGCAGGCGTGGTCTCGGGACGTAGTCATATGATGGAATCCCAGAACTAGACAACCGCACTGTAGCCGTCATTCGGCTATAGCGTCGTCGATAAGTGGTTAAGGCTAGAGACGCGCGTGCCCCCCCCCCCCCACCCCCCAAAAGGGAAGTCAGCAATAGTCTACACATTCCTTTAATGGCAAATAGCCTTAAAAATGTCATCCGTGGTCCATGGGCCACCAACTCAGCCATATCTGATGTCCATGGGTATCCTAGCTTCCTGCATACAAAGTAGTACAAACCAACCAATCTTTTCCTGAAGACCAAATTCTATACCTTGGAAGCTGCCCAGTCAATCCATCCCTTGGAACAGGGGTCAATGTTGAGGAGTACAAGGCCCTCCACCAGTTCAGGGTAATCAAGCTGCATTAGAGAAAAGGTTTTAGGAAATATTCAAGCAGAACTAATCCAACCACATAGAACACAGGCATGAGCACTTCATACAGAACATGAAATCTTTAACTAAGGTCACCCTAAGGTCCCATTCACAATTGCGAATGGGGTCAGTGACTGCATCTGATTGGTTGCAGTCACTTATCAGCTGACCATTTCTCTCCCGGCTCCATCGATATTCAGATCAATGTTTTTTTGACCTGGAAAGATGATCTGTGTATGGCCAGCTTAAAGTGTTACTAAACCCAGGACCCTGCATTCACTATATCTGGTCTCAGTACACAGAATATGGGAATGCAATTCCATATTCTTTTTTCCAGGGCCGATACCAGTTTTTGGCCACCTTTAAGGCCGATAGCAGGTGCTGATATTCTGTACATTTAAAGTTTTGAAAAATAAACACAATTTCTACACAAATCTGGTATAAACTGAACATGTTTATTAAAAATTTAAACATTAAAAGTAAACTGGGAAAAATAAAAGTGCTTGAAAAATAACTTATTACCTGGCTTCTCAAAACATAGAAAAATGGCATAAATACCTATAAACTGGACTTTGACCGATAGATTATTTTAAAATTTGTGAATATCACCCCCAATAAATCGGTTGTCCTAGTTCATAGTACACATACATTATATAGATGTATAGGGTATTAAAAATACCCCAACCGCAGCTTACCCTTGGTCAAATATTCTGAGGGATTTGCTTTTTGTAATGCAGGCTGTCTTTACAAATTTCACCTGTTGATCCTGCCAGCAAGGAGTTCCTGCCCAAGGGTGTCAACGCGTGCGTGCGCCCCAGCAGCATTGTCACTCTAAAAGCAAGCAACCACTAAGGCCACAGAGACAATTGGGGACATTCCGTCCTATTGGGATAGGAGCATTTAAGAGGTGGACCATTCTGCCGCTTGTAAAAAGTGATCCAGCAGCTAATTAGCCTCTAGAGACCAATTTGCAACATCCACCATTCTATTGTCTAGGGCCTCTGCATATATATATATATATATATATATATATATATATATATATATATATATATATATATATATATATATATATATATATATATATATATATATATATATATATATAAAAATTATATTAATGTTTGGGGGTTCAGAGTAACATATCTGAGAAGTGTCAGAATAGGCCCGATCTTAAAGCAGTTAAAATATAAATTTTACTTGATTTAAACTTGGTTTTTCCTAAAAAAAGGAATAAAAGTTTCTGTACGTAGCACACATTAGATCACAACACATGACCAGAGTATTATTGAACATTACTATACATTTCCAAGTAAAACTGCAGTGTAAAAGATTGCCTGCGGTGATCAGGACATCCACTTAATTTTGCCAGCATCCTGCAGTTCTACCTGCGGTGCGAGCCTTCGTTAAAAACAGCAGGAAAGTGCACAAGTCTGAACTGGCTGAATGTATTTATTTTTCTACTATAGTATAAAATATACTTACTGCAAATTTGGACAACACATAGGCACCGGCTCCAACCCCAATCCCTATGATGGATTTTAGGCTGAAAAAAAAAAAAATAAATAAATAAAATATGAGTTTTCAAATTTCTGGTCCACACAAGACAGACTGCAGGTGGTCACAGCAACCACTCAGAACGAATCTTTCACAAATCTGACTCCAGTAAACTAAAAATATACTTTTAGATCATGGCACAGCGGCATCTTTTAGTTCTGGAGAAGGTGTTGGTGATAAGGTAGGTAGCACGGCATCGCTGCATCCTGGCAGCTCATAGATGGCTGGTTACAATGTATGACGTTAAGCTGGCACCAGCGTGTTACAGGACTGAATATTCTACTGGGGCCGGTTCACACCTCCAAAAACACTCCAGATCCATTCTGGATGAGTTTCTAGATGTACTCCAGATGTTTTTTTCCTGGTTTTACACTGTATTTACGTCCAGGAAAAATGTTCTACTTATTTTTCTGAAACTGGAAAGCCCTGGAACTGACCGCGCTGGTGTGAACTATGCCCCTTTTTTGATGCAGGGGGAAAAAAAAACAAAAAAACACAAAGACAAAAAAAAAAAAAAATAAAAAAAAAAAAAAAAACGCACTGGAGTGCATGTGGTGTGAATTGGCCCTCAATGAACAAAACAAATGTTACATCGGCTCTGATCCTCAGCGCTAACCAAAATGTGAATCAGTTTGCTTTCAGATATGATCTAATGTAACATACATGGTTTTTAATGCCTCAAATAACTACTGCCAACCTGTCTGGTCACTTTGTAAAATTTGACCCAAGAAAATTGGATCGGCTTTACGGCGCGCGCACACACACACACACACACACACACACACACACACACACGATTGAATAGTGCATGCAATATATTGCTAGACTTGCAATTCATTAACATCGCTACAGAGCCAGATCCACAGTGCTACTCCTCCAGAAATCTCATTACCTACAGGGCCAGCAAATTGCTAGAAAAATTACCATGTATATTGTCCAGCAAAATGATTCAAGTTTTACATAAATGATCACTTGTATTTCTTACCTTAGGTGTGTTAGGACAGCAGACAACATCTCAGCCAGGTCATCCATTGTAGGATACTGGTACCTGGAATAGACAAAAACAGCATTATATACCATATATACTCGAGTATATACCATATATACTCGCGTATAAGCCGACCCGAATATAAGCCGAGGCACCTAATTTTACCACAAAAAAACTGGGAAAAACTTGACTCGAGTATAAGCCTAGGGTGAGAAATGCACAGCTACTGTAAGTGGAAGAGGGTCAACAATGCCCATTTGCAGTCTCACGTCCCCCGAACTTCAAAATCTGTAGTTAAGGGTTCCTAGATGCCCCCTAGCTGCAGCCAAAATTTGGGGTCTCTGGACCCAAAGGGTCCTGAAATGACATTGCTGCAGATGGACACAGTTGACCGACCATCCTTCGGCTCTCGGCTGCTGCCGCCACCATCCTGGGTAAGGGAATAAGGGAGCGACGCCGTGCGGCTTCACTTCCTGGTTCCCCACTGCGCATGCGCGAGTCGCGCTGCGCATCCTCTTAGGTCCCTGCTGTGTTCTGTGTCTCACAGAATACAGCGGGGGAGGACGGGGTAGGCGCCGGAAGTGGCATAGGTCACCGCAAGCGCCGCGGTGAGCTATGCCAGGAAGTGGGAGCAAATACCTGTATTAGACAGGTATCTGCTCCCTCCTCCCCCCTGAAAGGTGCCAAATGTGACACCGGAGGGGGGAGGAATCAAAAAAGTGGAAGTTCAATTTTTGGGTGGAACTCCACTTTAAATCCTTGTGCTGCTAGCATTAGTAAATACTTTACAGTGTCTTAAAGTATTCAAACCCCTTGAAATTTTCCACATTTTGTCATGTTACAATCAAAAACGTAAATGTATTTTATTGGGATTTTATGTGATAGACCAACACAAAGTGGCACATAATTCTTAAGTGAAAGGAAAATAAATGGTTTTTCACAAATAAATGTGAAAAGTGTGGCGTACATTTGTATTCAGCCCCCTTTACTCTGATACCCCTAACTAAAATCTAGTGGAACCAATTGCCTTCAGAAGTCACCTAATTAGTAAATAGAGTCCACCTGTGTGTAATTTATTATCAGTATAAATACAACTGTTCTGTGAAGCCCTCAGAGGAGTGGTAGAGAACCTTAGTGAACAATCATCATGAATGCCAAGGAACACCCCAGACAGGTCAGGGATAAAGTTGTGGAGAGGTTTAAAGCAGGGTTGGGATTTTTTTTTTTTTTTTTTTTTATAACCCAAGCTGTGAACATCTCACAGAGCACTTTTCAATCCATCATCCGAAAATGGAAAGAATATGGCACAACTGCAAACCTACCAAGACATGGCCGTCCACCTAAACTGACAGGTCCGGCAAGGAGACCATTGATCAAAGCAGCAGCCAAAAAGGCCATGGTAACTCTGGCCACAGCTCAGGTGGGAGAATCTGTCCACAGGACAACTAATAATCGTGCACTCCACAAATCTGGGCTTTATGGAAGAGTGGCAAGAAGAAAGCCATTGTTGAAAGAAAGTCATAGTAAGTCCTGTTTGCAGTTAGTGAGAAGCCATGTGGGGGGGACACAGCAAACATGTGGAAGAAGATGCTCTGGTCAGATGAGACCAAAATTGAACTTTTTGGCCTAAAACTAAAACGCTATGTGTGGCAGAAAACTAACAATCACCCTGAACACACCATCCCCACTGTGAAACATAGTGGTGGCAGCATCATATTGTGGAGATGCTTTTCTTCCGCAGGGACAGGGAAGCTGGTCAGAGCTGATGGATGGAGCTAAATACAGCACAATCTTAGAAGAAAACCTGTTAAGAGTCTGCAAAAGACTTGACTGGGGCAGAGGTTCACCTCCCAGCAGGACAACTACCCTAAACATACAGCCAGAGCTACAATGGAATGGTTTAGAACAAAGCATATTCATGTGTTAGAATGGCCCAGTCAACGACTGGCTTCTGCCAGACCGACTGCAGTACACAAGGGCCGAATGTCAGCTGGTTTATGTTGAACGGCATCAGCCAGTTCAATAATCAGCCTGTGTGTTGACTTTAGATTCCACAAAACACTTTTTTTCCTTTAGTGTATGTATTCAGGATAGGGTACTACATATTAGATCACTAGAAGGGTATAAGAATTTTCCCAACGCAAAAGCTACGAATAAAATGGGGGGGGAACGACGACACACACACACACACACACACACACACACACACACACACACACACACACCCCTCCCAATTTTTCTGCAGGGTAACCATATGGAAATAAGACTTGGCTGTCTTACCATTATGCTAACCCTGCAGCATCTAATACCATGATCCACTTGACTGGAGACAAATCAGCCGGTAGGGATTTCTGCCCTCACTGGATACCTGATTCAGGTCAGTGATTTTAAAACTAAGCCAAAGTTCCAGCATGAGAGCCCAGCGGCTAAATCCAGATCAGCAGCTCCCATGATTTCTCTACTTCTAGTGCACCTATCAAGGAACCCAATTCATTCGGACATGTTGGCTGCACAGACACAGAACTCAGAGAAAGCGGCATACACACCCAGATGGAAATGAAGGCGCTCCCATCTGTTGTCCGGGGGCATCCACATGGCAAACTGCAAAATGCTGTGTGATTTCATGCATGTCTTCATAGTTAAAAAATGTGTTGAAGCAAGATTTGTCTATAAAGATAAAAAGAAAATAGGATTTCGTTATTTAACATCAAAGATGAACAAAAAAGTGTGTGTCTTCATGCTGCTGGAAACAAAATCTAAATGACTTCCAATCGATTTTGCAGCATGGAAAAAAAACAAACAAATCTACTGATCTACCAGATCATTCTCAACTGACAGTGATCACTGTCTAGGTGGCCCAAGCTAATTAATACATATCCTCTATGTCAGTGGTCTCCAAACTGTGGCCCTGGGCACTGTTCCTCGCACTGATACAAGCCACTATTGCTCCCACCGTCGCCACCAATGGGGCACTATTGCTCCCACTGACACCAATATCCAGCCCCCTAAAGTCTGAAGGACAGTAAACTGGCCCTTTGTTTAGAAAGTTTGGGGACCCCTGCTGCCATCTCTGGAATGCACATTATAAATGCTCGTTATGACATGCATGGTGTTGGGAAAGAGTCCTAAAGCCTAGTACACACAGGCTGAATGTCGGGCAACATCGGCCAGTTCAATAAAAAACATCCAACACTCGGCCCGTGCGTATGGCAGCCAGGCCAGCTTCTGTGGGACGAGCATACTGGAAAACCAGCAGCTGACCGACTCCCGGAGTGTTCTGGCCGGGGGAGCTGTTCCTGTGTCAGAACAATAGCACAGCAGGGAGAATGTTGTACCAACATCGGATTGTTAGTGCAGCAGCTCCAACCTGAGCTGCTGGGTTGAAAGTAAAAGAAAACTTGTAGTGAGTACTAGGCTTAAGAGTTGACCTGCAAGGCAGTGGATGCAGGGCAAAGCAGCCAATAAATTTTACAGAAAATCACCAAGTGCATTACTCAATTCAGCATTGTGGGCAGACCAGTGGTTGAAACATACAATAGGTGGACCCTATGCCGATTCTAGGCTTCTACCTCCGATAGCAACAAAGGATGCACGCGCCAGACAAATTCTTGGAGGTGTACCGAGGAGAGTTTGGTAGAAAAGTTCATCCCACCTGAAGGCCATTTTGAAACATTTAATGGTTAAGGCAGGGGGTCTCCAAACTGTGGCCCTCCAGTTGTTCAGAAACTACAATTCCCATCATGCCTAGTCATGTCAGAATTTTACAATGCCTCATGGGATGTGTAGTTTCCCAACAACCGGAGGGACATAGTAGCAATTAAGGTTAATAAAAGCATGAGAGTGCAACCGTTAAGGCTTGATGAAGACCAATGTCTCCTAAAGATTACCATCTCCTAAAGACTAACATCTGACCATCAGAAGTTAGTCTTACTCATTGACTGCTGAAGCCCTAAAAAAGGGGCCTTTTCCCCAGAAACACATGGGCTGTATTTGAGGTTCTTAACCATTAAATGTTTTTAAAAAGTCCTTCAAGATGAACGTTTGTACCAGGCGCTCTCTGTACACATCCAAGAATTTACCGCATGCACTCAATGAGGCAAGTCGGTCCCTAAACCGAAGCTCTCTAAACAAGCTCCCCTGTTTAGGTCCACAATTTTTAACTTGCTTGGTTGTCTGAAAATACCTGCTCAGGGCCGTCTTGTGCTGCATCAACTTGATTCACAAAAAAAAAAAAAAAAAAAAAAAAAAAAAAAAAAAAGGCATTCATAAATACTAATTAACCAGACTCCCTTAGTTGGTGGCCAGAAACAGCTACTTCAGAGGGACAAAAAGGTGACAGCTTGAGTGGAGAACACAGGTTTGCTCATTGCCAATGCAAGTCGTGCTTTCCACTTAGCAAGGCTGAGAAACAACTGAGCTTTACGGTTCCTCTGTGTCTCACTTAATTTTTATATGGCCATTTAAAAAAAAAAAAAAAAAAAAAAAAAAAAAAACATACAAACAAAAAAGAATAAATAAGCATCTTACGATTCAGGCCGATGTCATGGAACGTCAGGATCACTGGTCTATTTCCTTTCGGGACACCACGCATGGTGACATGCAACACGCCATGAGCAGTCTCAATATCATGTTCCTATGGGAAAAAAGGTTGTATGTGTAATTAAAAGTGGTACATTTTACTTACTAGGCCTACCTTTTACCCCTCCTGCATCAAGATTTAAAAGTAAGCCTAAATGGCACTCATGGCAAATTTCCTATCAAACTTGGACTAAAGTCCCACCTACTTTATTCAGAGCCAAAGTTAGGAAAACTCTTAGATGCATCAACATTTATTCAGAGCATTTCCTTCCCCCAATACTAGAATACGAAATAAATATATATATATATATATATATATATATATTTTATTTATATTATTAAATTATAATATTATTTATATTACACACTATATTGCCAAAAGTATTGGGACACCCCTCCAAATCATTGGATTCGAGTGTTCCAGTCACCTCTATAGCCACATGTGTATAAAATCAAGAACCTAGACCAGGCACACTGCCTCTGCAAACATCTGTGAAAGAATGGGTCGCTCTCAGGAGCTCCGTGAATTCAAGCCTG
This sequence comes from Aquarana catesbeiana, assembly GCF_042186555.1. Classification (NCBI taxonomy): domain Eukaryota; kingdom Metazoa; phylum Chordata; class Amphibia; order Anura; family Ranidae; genus Aquarana; species Aquarana catesbeiana. Next base: position 210,594,204 of record NC_133335.1, read on the forward strand.
GTACCGTGATAGGTTGCCACCTGTACAATAAGTCCATCTGTGAAAATTCCTTGCTACTAAATATTCCACGGTCAACTCTTAGTGGCATTATAACAAAGTGGAAGCAACTGGGAACAGCAACTCGGCCATGTAAAATGATAGAGCAGGGTCAGCGCACAGTGCGCAGAAATCAACTGTCTGCAGAGTCAGTAGCTACAGACCTCCAGATAAGCACAACAGTGTGCAGAGAGCTTCATGGAATGGGTTTCCATGGCCAAGCAGCTGCATCCAAGCCTTACATCAAGTGCAAAGCACTAATCTGGACTTGATCGCAAAGGTTGGGGAGCCATGCTTTCACAATAGTTATGGGCCTGGCAAATCTGGAGCAGTCAGTTTTCAGCAATTACAATTTTAAAGGAAGGGGCAGTTTTTCTTCCAATCAGGTTCTACCTTCCATGTTTCCAGGCCAATTTTAAAAACAAAACAGAAAATCAGAACGATTGTAACAAACCATTTCAATAGTTAGATGCTTCCACACAGGGGGCAGACAGATTTACCATCAGCAAAATTAGCCATAATGAGGACTTACCGAAGGCTTCAATGCAAAACATATGTGATCGACATCCAAGTAAGCCATTGGGAAGAAGTATGTTACTTCTCGGCAGTGCAGACACTCGAACAAACATTTGTTAAACAGTGAAGTGGCAGGGATTAGTTTCGTACTAATTGGATTCCAGCTTGTAATAAGGATGAAGGATCAAGGGAGACTCATTAATGACACGTACGCAAGTTACATAACCACTCCTCTGAATACTACAGTGTAAACAAGTGATTAAATGCAGGTTAACGGATGTAGGCTGGTATTCCTTGGTTTCATTATTGTTATTAAAAGTATATGCAAAAGTAAAATGTTTTCTAGTACGTTTGACATCATGCCTGTTCAGCGTTTTCAGTCTATGTGGTCTCCCTCAGTATGCCTTTGGGCAGCCAATCAGGCAAATTAGGCATTCCAATGGCCAGCTGAAGACAACACTCTGCTAACTGTGAGATAGTGGTTTAGGGTTGTCAACCTGAAACAGGAAGGCAGGACGCATCAAAAGGAGATTTACTAATACTGGAGAAGGCAAAATGTGGTGCATAGTAACCAATCAGCTTCCAGGTTTTATTGTCAAAGCTTAATTGAATAAGCTAAAGTTAGAAGCAGATTGAGTGGGGCTTGTCCAAGATGGCGACGGGAGAGGAAGCTCAGTAAACGGAGCTCCTGGCGTCCGGCCGATTATCCTTCTCCCTCCCGATGTCAGAGCTGCTTTTAAAAAGTGGTGGACTAATCCTCAGTGCACTGCGGGAGTTCCGGGTCATGCCCAGCGGCAAAAATCGGCATTCCAAGTCTGCAGCAGCATCCATAGACAGAGCCAGGACGAGAGGCCAGACTGCCATCACTGACCACATGGCGTCGACGGAGGCAGTGGAGTCTCCCCCTGCCACAGCGGCGGATCTTGCTGCTGCCATGCAGACTACTGCATCGGGTCAGGCGGCACTTATGGACAAAATCGACCATGTGCAGACAAACGTGGATTTTATTCGCCGGGACCTGGATTCTTTCCGAGGCCGGGTGACGGAGGTGGAACAGCGGGTCTCGGCGACTGAGGACGCCGTAAGGGAACACTTGGGGGACCTGCACATCCTGAAAGTCAAGGTGAAAACCCTGAAAAGCCACGCTGAGGACGCAGAAAATCACAATAGGCGCAACAATCTGTGGATCATCGGCCTCCCGGAGGGGGCTGAAGGTAAAGACCCTGTCACGTTTATTGAGCATCTCAAAGATTTGTTGCCCAATGCCAGATTCTCCCCATTCTTTAGAGTAAAGAGGGCTCACTTCATGCCTGCTGCCAGAGGACCCCAGGGCTCTCCCCCTCGCACATTTATTTTTAAGCTTTTACACTTCAAGGACAGGGATATGGTGCTGAGAGAGGCCAGGGCCCTGCAGGAGCTGAGGTTTGAAAATAGCAGACTGATGATATTCCCCGATTACTCTGTGGAAACTCAGTGGCAGCGTAAGTCCTTTGATGCGGTGCGCGCCAAACTGAGTGCAAAAGGGCTCGAATATAGCATGCTCTTCCGTGCCAGATTGAGAGTGGAAGATGGAGAGACAGCTCGTTTTTTCACTTCCCCTGAGGAGACATCCTCCTGGATTGAAACAGTCCGCAGACACTGAAGGTCTTGTACCCCGCATGGCAAATGGAGATCTTCCCCCTGAAAAAAGTCTTTGCTACCCAACTGCACCTTGGAATAATCTGAATGGCCTGTTAGATGATGCCCACCATTTTCTCGGCAGTCTAGATATGCCAGTTTGTAGCGTAGCGGTGTGAGGGGTGTCAGGCTGTCATGTGGCCCTCCAGCCCCTTCTCATTGCCTATAGGGGCAATGGTGTACACCCTGGACTTACTCCCTTCCCTTTCATAATGGATCCCTACCCGCTTTGTTGGCCACTTCGTCCTGGGGGTTTCCAGGGAGGGGTGCTGACTAGAACCTGAGGGGGGGGGAACAGATGGACGCAAGGACATTACACCCTGCCGAAAGCTGGAACGCCCCACTCCCACGTCCTCCCCTTTCTGGAGCATTGGCCTGAAGTCTCCTATATATAATCCTTCCGCGGAAACTATTTTTTGGCTGCTGTTACGCAATGTTTGCCACAGTTTTGTTGTAACATCAAGTTTGTATCCCCAGCACAAACTGGGAGACTGCACCGATTCATTTATCCGGACTCCATCCTGTGGAACGGGTTTGGACTCCAGTGCCCTTTTGCACATTGCATCCCCACATGGGCATGTTGCCCTTCTTTGTTTTGGGTATAAGGCCCCCCCCGGTTAGGGGGGGGGTGTTACTGGTTATTGTTTTGTTTTTGGTTAATTCATGCATACATGAGTCAGTATACTTGTTGCATTACATGTTTAGTGTTCACTCAAGGAATCGGTTATATGTGCAAAAAAGTGGCGGTGTGGTGGGTGGTCAGTCCGCTCAATGTGTATTTCATCCTCCTATATACTAGATAGCAGGACCCTATGTCAATTTGTAAAACAGTGTCCTGGAACACCAGGGGCCTGAATTCCAAAATTAAAAGGTCACCGTTGTTCCAGTTTTTGCAGAGACAGTCGCCCCACATATGTATCCTCCAAGAGACCCACCTAACCGGGGGTAAGCTCCTGAGTCTCAGAAGGCCATGGGTGGGTCACTCATATCATTCAACTTACTCTAACTTCGAGAGGTTAGCATATTATAGCATATTAATACGCAAATCCCTGCCCTTTCGCTTACTGGCGGTTGAGGTGGATCCTGGAGGGCGGTGTGTGATTACGCATGCTAATATAATCAATTTGGAGGTAGTTATTGTGGGATTGTATGTACCTCCTCCTGCCTCCATTTCCTTTCTTTACCAGGTGGTGTCTAAGATCCTGCAATACGACACTGACAAATCTCTATCCACCATAGATGAAGGAAACTCCCCCGTCAGCTATTGTATTCTGACAGCCAATACCCACAGCTGTAAGAAAAACCAAACATTGACTGAATCTGTCTGGATGCAGTGACTGTTTGGATGACAATTTTCAATCAGGCTCCCTTGACAAATGTAGATTTAGAAATTTACATTTCTTAAGCTGTGTAGTGCCAAAGCCATCCAAGTTTAAAATTCAGCCAATTCAGCATAAGATCTGCCTGCAACGCAGCATCATCTCAACCTTGGTAAAATCCCAGGACTGGAGCTTAATGGCTTTTAAGCATACAAAGATGGCGTTTTTCTGAAAAATGACACTGCTGCTGTGTTATTGAAAGGAATTTATGCCTGCAGATAAAGTTTCTGGAAGGTCCACTTTAAAAAAAAAAAAAAAAAAAAAAGGGACTTGCAGTCTAGTAAAGTATAAATAAGGTCAATGAAGATTAAAGCATGCACATTAATGCACCTATTGTGTATCTGGAGGCTCTTGCCATTAGATTCATGGATACCTTAAAATAAACTTGTACTTGACCCATACTAGACAAATAAAAAGTACAATTTACAGGAGGGGTTGCAACTGCAACCCAATGTCATTTCATAGCACTAACTGCCCTTTCTCACTGGCCTTTCCTACCTAGTTGCTAAAAAGAATCCTCCTGATGTCCTGGATGTGACGAAACACGCAGGGGCAGGATTTCCAGTTACCACATCACTCATGCCATCTGGAACGCACGCTGGCTCCATTGTGGTGCCGATAGATTTATCGGCAGGTCATTCAGGAGTTCCAGTGGGGTCGTTTGGTGGTGGCAACAACAGTCAGAGGATTGCTGAATCGCATTGAGCACTATCACTTTTAAATTTAATGAGGATTGCTTGTGGTCACGATTTTGGGACTTTTACACTTTGAGGACTACTGCCCTTTATAAAAATCAAGTGATTTTAATTACATATGGATTTTGTGGACTATCAGATGAAGATTTACATGACTAACTATATCTACATATACACAGCACTTCAAGTAATTGCACTTTATACTGAATTGTTTGCACAACTAACTTGGCAAGTGCAGCTCCACTACACCATCACAATAGACACAGCTTTGCATTAAACGAAACCTATTTTTTTGTAGGCTTGAACAGATTTTCTTTACGTTGCCTGCAGCAGACATCCACTTACTCTTTTGTAGGAAGAGGAGGAAAAAAAAAAAAAAAAGGGAGGATCAATTGGACACACTTACCAAGCTTCCAAGTAGCCACACCAACATGTCCCTCTACCCATAGGTCTACTTCCACTTTTTGTGGACAGTGAAGGAGCATAGCACATTATGAATCTTCCATTTATGATGGGTGTTTTAGTTCCATAGTTTTGTGCCCATTTAAACCGCTCTCCTAAATCTATTATCTTGAAAGAGCGCACATGCCTAAACATGGCTCTGAAATACGTTGCGCTGCCCTCCTCCTGGTGACATTATCCCGCTGGCGTTGCGGTTCACACTACGCTCCATCAGACCTGCCAACTCATCAGGACTGTGGATAGAGTTGCCGGCCACCCCTTCCTTCTCCACGGTTGTCTGGGAGCAGTTAGACGCCACTGCCATCAGATGAACCTCTTAATTACATATGAGTGGCCCTTTTGGAGTTTTATTAAAACTATTGCTCTTAATACACAGAGATGTTTTTCGCTTTTTTTTTGTTTTAGATACTTTGAATATGACCAGAAATCTGTAGAACAGGTACATTACATAAGCAAATATCCCATACTAAAGAAAAGATGTAGTCTCACCTGTCCATCAAAGTCTTCAAAGTTCCGACCGGCATTCTAGGAGGTAAAGCAGAACAAAATAAGAACAAAAAAACCTAAAATATTTCAAATTAAACTTGCGCTTAAAAGGAATGAAAAAAGTTCCACAATGTGTGCAACCTGCTGGCTGTGCAGTGTGGCAAATGTGAAGCAATCACAAGACTGGCTAGCAGTAAGAACCACCCAGCACCTCAGAGTATGAATGAGCATGCAACTTACTTCATGTGACCATAAAAAGTGAACTGCAACTTTGACCTGCATGGGTAAAGCACTTTAAACTTTGGTACAAGTTGTCCTTTAAGGTCTAACCCCACTCACAGTGCAGGCCACCTAGGCTTGTACTCAGTCACCCTTGGTCCTGCAATCTTCACTTTTCGATCACACTGGGAACTGCACAGCCTTGCTACACAAAGTGTCCGTGCAAGTCCCCCCTTCAGCCTGCACGCCGCAATCCTGTTCATTCCAAAGGGGAGTCGTACTCCTCTGGACCTGCAGAATACATCTCTCGATAGGAATGAATAGAGCCATTGAACCAAGGCAGAAGACAACCCAGCATGACGACATTTTGTACATAAAGCTGGGCATGCCCAGTGAATATCAGACCAGGTGGGCTGAACAGGACAACCTGTACAAAAAAAAAAAAAAAAGTACACCAGAAACTGGCCAATACTGAGACAAACAAAAAAAGGCTCCATTAGCTACTGTTGCTTTGGGTGGAGTGTAGAAGAGTTGGAACCCTTGTCAAGTTTTTATAGCTGTCCATTTCCCCACTGGGGGGTGCACTCTGTCAGTTACAGGCAGTGATTGATGAGGAATCTGGAATTTTACAGGTGTCACAAGGGCACCTGTACCTATGACAACTCTCCAAGAGGGGAATTCCACTCTCTTCCTCTTGAATCTCTAGGACGGGAGGTGAAAGCAAATCTCACAGATAGTAAACTAGCCACTTTCTGACCTCATCACTTAGCCGTACGGTGGCAGAGGCTTGTCTGTGCCAGATCTTACCCAATATGTGATCTAGCACTCCTGGGTAGAGGGCGTGCGCCCCTTGAAACAAAGCACAAGCCGATCAGTGGGTGCCGGCTAATGGATGTCCACTGGCACGCGCTGATCGGTGGGGAGAGAGGCAGGACAGAGCTCTGCCTATGTAAACAAGGCAGAGCTCTGTCTTGTCAGCAGGGAATAGATTTTTTTTTTTTCCTACAAGGCAGGGAATAAAATCCATCACTTCCCTTAGTAAAAGCACCGCACAGCGTACACAAACACTGGTTAGGCACACATTTAACCCCTTCCCAGTCAGTGTCATTAGTACAGTGGCAGCGCATATTTTTAGCACTGATCATTATATTAGTGTCACTGGTTCCCACAAATTTTAAGGCCTCATGCACACTGGACGTTTTAAAAACGCCAGTAGCATTAGCTGTAGAATGAGTTTTGCAGCGTTTTTTAGCATTTTTTAAAGCAAAAACGATACTCCCACAAAAGCTTATGGCTAAAAAAACGCTGATGAACGCTGAATAGTCAAGTTTTTCAGCGTGTTCTAGAGTTTAAGCTTTTATCAGAGTTAGAACGTTTTAACAGCCGAAAAATTCCTCTTAAAACCCACCAGTTCTGGGGGTTTTTTTCCAGCCAGAAAACACCCTGCCAAATAACGCTGATCTCATGTGTGCATGGACACATAGGATAAAATGCTGGGGAGTTTACTGGCTGCAGAAAAAAAAAAAAAAAAAAGCCTATAGCCAAAAACCGCAGTATAAACATCCAGTGTGCATGAGGCCTAAACGTGCCAGAATGTTAGCCGCAATTTTGCAGTCCCGCTATAAGTCACCGATTGCCACCATGACATACACAAAATATATTATATTATATTTCTGATATCGCCATTTTACTAACCTGACAACTTATTATGCTAAATAGGAAACCTTAATTTTGTTTGCAAATAATAAAGATTTTAACTACTAGCAAGAATAAGTTCTTACATTTAAAAAGGCACCTGTCTTTTCAGATCCATCATGGCAGCGCCTGTTAGCGGGCATCCCACATCCCTCACCTTGTTGTGTCACTGCCGCATCACCAGCCATCCCATTAAAGTGAACGGGAATTGTCAAAAATGGCCTGGTCATGAAGGGGGGTTAATCGTCTGGAGCTAAAGTGGCTAGCAGGGGTTTAACCCTTCCCTACACCGTTTCAATTTATTTTTATTTTTTTTAACATACACTTTAAATCAGTTATGAACACACACACACACACACACACACACACACACACACACACACACTTAAAAATGCCATACATTAAGCTGAGACGGTACAATGAAGTGTCAATGGAACGAGTCTGCAGAATACAAAAAGCTCGTTGAAGATCCAATGTACCAGTCCTCCACTGGCACAAGTACAGTGCAAATGTCCTATCATGCAAATTAGGCCTACAGAGCCATGCTTGTTGAATTCTGATTCATGAATCAGTTAATGTCAGAAGCACAGGGGATGTGGTGTTACCAGGAAGAACCATATAAAAACATTTCACTTAATATATCATGGCAGAAAATAGTTCCAATGACATTGTGAATAAAAATAAAACTTTAGATGGATAATCAAGTGTTCAATGGGGAGATATCTGCACTTGTGTTCTCAACTCAAACTACCAGCCAAGCTGCGGTCTTATCCTGTGCTTGCTTGAGTTTCTTTAAAGTGGTTGTAAAGCCAGCCACTCTCAGCCCCCCTAATATTTACCTAAGCCCATCAAGCTCCAGCGATGTTTCAGGCTTGTCTCGGCTGCCGCTGCTGGCCCCACCCCGAGGACGAGGGCCGGAGTCAGCGGTGTCAGATTATTGCATATAACCGCAGAAAAACAATTCCAAGAGGTGTGCACTGTGCAGACTCTTGCCACTGTACCTACCAACTAAATAGAAGTCATTTTTGATGTTCCCTTTAAACTGATCACAATATACCGTATATACTCTAGTATAAGTAGAGTTTTTCAGCACTTTTTTTGTGTTGAAAGTGCCCCCCTCGACTTATACTGGAGTCAAGCACTTTTCTGCAGCAAAAAATTTTTTTCCGAACCGATTTTAGGGCCCCGTATCTCAGAGCCACTTGGTGCTAGGAATCCCAAATTTGGTTTGTAAACCCAGTGGAACTGGTACCACAACATATCCAAAGCTGGAGTTCCTAGCACCAAGTGGCCCCGAGATACGGGGCCCCAAATAGGTTCAGAAAATGTCATTCTCTGCTGCAGAAAAGTGCTTGACATTTTCTGAACTGATTTTTGGGGCCCTGTATCTTGGGGTCACTTGGTGCTAGAAACCCCAGCAATTGGACATTTTATGGTTCTAGTTCCACTGGGTTTGCACACCAAATTTGGAGTTCCTAGCACTAAGTGGCCCCGAGATACGGGGCCCCAAATTCGATCAACTGTGTCCATCTGCAGCAATGACATTTCAGGACCCTTTGGGTTCAGAGACCCCAAATTTTGGCTGCAGCTAGGGGGCATCCAGGAACCCTTAACTACCGAGTTTGATGTTCAGGGGACCTATGGCTGCAAATGAACACAGTGAGGCTGAAAATGGGCATTGTTGACCCTCTTTTCCACTTACAGTAGCTGTGCATTTCTCACCCTCGTCTTCTACTCGGGTCAATACGTTTTTCCCCATTTTTTTGTGGTAAATTAGGGCCTCGACTTATACTCGAGTATATACGGTATTTAAAGCTCAGCTTTTGGGTGGAAAATAAAAACCAGGAGTTGACCCCCCATGTTGGACGGGTGCCAGACGGGGTTAGAAGTAATTTTTGATGTTCCTTTTAACCACTTGCCACCCAGGCCAATTCTAACACTTCTCTCCTACATGTAAGGCCCCTTTCACATGGGCGAATCTGTTTTGACTCTACGTTGATCCCCGCTGAGCAGGTGGATGAAAGGTCAGTGTCTGCTCACTGTGCAGAGATGGAACTATCAGAGCCCGGCTGTCCTCTATGGGGAAATTTACAAGTTACCTGTTTGGAGTTAGAGGGTCTAGCGCTAGAATTATTGCGCTTGTGGCGATACCTCGTTTGTGGTTTGAAGGCCCTTTACACCTCTAGGCTGGAAAGCCAAAAAAAAAAAAAAAAAAAAAAAAAAAAAAAAAAACAAACACAGTATCTCAAAAGTGAGTGAACCACTTACATATATTTGTAAATATTTTATTCTATCTTTTCATGTGACAACACTGAAGAAATGACACTTTGCTACAATATAAAGTAGTGAGTGTACAGCTTGTATAACAGTGTAAATTTGCTGTCCCCTCAAAATAACTCAACACACAGCCATTAATGTCTAAACCGCTGGCAACAAAAGTGAGTACACCCCTAAGTAAAAATGTCCAAATCGGGCCCAAAGGGTCAATATTTTGAGTGGCCACCATTATTTTCCAGCACTGCCTTAACCTTCTTGGGCATGGAGTTCACCAGAGCTTCACAGGTTGCCACTGGAGTCCTCTTCCACTCCTCCTTGATGACATCACGGAGCTGGTGGATGTTGGAGACCTTGCTTGGCCTGTGCATCACCTTTACCCTCAGCATCTTTAGCAAGGCAATGGTCGTCTTGGAGTTATGTTGGAATACTGCCCTGCGGCCCAGTCTCGGAAGGGAGGGGATCATGCTCTGCTTCAGTATATCACAGTACATGTTGGCATTCATGGTTCCCTCAATGAACTGTAGCTCCCCAGTGCTGGCAGCACTCATGCAGCCCCAGACCATGACACTCCCACCACCATGCTTAAATGTAGGCAAGACACACTTGTCTTTGTACTCAACTGGTTGCCGCCACACACGCTTGACTTATCAGACCACAGGACATGGTTCCAGTAATCCATGTCCTTAGTCTGCTTGTCCTCAGCAAACTGTTTGCAGGCTTTCTTGTGCATCATCTTTAGAAGAGGCATCCTTCTGGGATGACAGCCATGCAGACCAATTTGATGCAGTGTGCGGCGTATGATCTGAGCACTGACAGGCTAACCCCCCACACCTTCAACCTCTGCAGCAATGCTGGCAGCACTCATACGTTTATTTCCTAAAGACAACCTTTGGATATGACGCTGAGCAAGTGCGCTCAACTTCTTTGGTCGACCATGGCGAGGCCTGTTCTGAGTGGAACCTGTCCTGTTAAACCGCTGTATGGTTTTGGCCACCGTGCTACAGCCAAGTTTCAGGGTCTTAGCAATCTTATAGCCTAGGCCAGTGATGGCGAACCTTGGCACCCCAAATGTTTTGGAACTACATTTCCCATGATGCTCAACTACACTGCAGAGTGCATGGCGTATCATAGGAAATGTAGTTCCAACACATCTAGGGTGCCAAGGTTCACCATCACTGGCCTAGGCCATCTTTATGTGGCGCAACAATTTTTTTTCAGATCCTCAGAGAGTTCTTTGCCATGAGGTGCCATATTGAATTTCCAGTGACCAGTATGAGTGTGAGAGCGATAACACCAAATTTAGCACACCTGCTCCCCATTCACACCCGAGACCTTGTAACATTAATGAGTCACATGACACCGGGGAGGGAAAATGGCTAACTGGATCCAATTTGGACATTTTCACTTAGGGGTGTACTCACTTTTGTTGCCAGCAGTTTAGACATTAAGAGCTGTGTGTTGTTATTTTGAGGGGACAGCAAATACAGTTTTACAAGTTGTACACTCACTACTTTACATTGTAGCAAAGTGTCATTTCTTCAGTGTTGTCACATGAAAAGATAGAATAAAATATTTACAAAAATGTGAGGGGTGTACTCACTTTTGTGAGATACTGGGGGTCATTTACGAAAGGCAAATCCACCTTGCAACTGCAAGTGCACTTGAAAGTGCAGTCGCTCTAAATCTAAGGGGTAGATCTGAAAGGAGGGGAAGCTCTGCTGATTTTATCATCCAATCATGTGCAAGCCAAAATGCTGTTTTTTATTTTCCTTGCATGTCCCCCTCGGATCTACAGCGACCTTACTTTCAAGTGCATTTTCCTTTAGTAAATAACCCCCACTGTCTTTTTTATAGCTGGCAAACACCCATGCGATACGATTCCAGTGCGGATTTTCCTGCGGTTTCAATGAAAGCTCAGCCATATAACTGTATGGTTGAACTCACACACAGATATCGCATGCGATCGGCACCGCAGTGCAGTTGTGAATCACATGTGATACTGATAATATATTTAAAGTTCAGCTTCTGGATGGAATATAAAAACTGAGTCGGCCCCCTATGTGGGATGGACTGTGTCTTGCCACTGTATCTACCAACTATAAAGAAGTAATTTTTGATGTTCCAATATCACAATATATTTAAAGCTCAGCCTTTGGATGGAAAATAAAAACCGGAGTCCCCCCCCATGTAGAACCACACCACTAGAAAACAAAACAAACAAAATGCGATGTGATGTGCTGAATTGTGCGTCACACTGTCCCCATTGCAGTCCGGAGTGGACAGTCGCCAGACAGGTTACGCGCTCTGGCAGCTGTCCGATCTACCGTGACCTCAGCCTTGGATTGTGACCATTTACGAAAGATAATTTTTCATAGCCAGTCTGGCCCACAGACACTCCCAGACTCAAAACTACCATAGCAGCAAAGGTAGCCGAAGCCTTACCTTATCCGTCAGAAGAGGTTTTATCTCCGTCAGTTGGACGTCCTGCAGTTCATCCATATTTCAGATTCCGCTGAAGAACAGAAATCTGCAACTCTGGAACACAATAAAAAGACTGGTTAAAACCAACAACTGCATATTGTGCAGATCATAAACCTGAAGCATGTCCTGTGGCACGCTGGTTAAACACTCGGCTTACACAATATCATTTACAGATTATGGCTAAGTATCTCAAAGCAGGTGCCTTTGCAGTTAAAAAGTATTAAAATGTCATGAAAAGCTGCTCTACCAAACTAAACCAGTCAATTATTACCCAGAGTGCACACAGCTTAACAGGGAGAAGCTTCATTGTCAGGGAATATAATATAATATAATATATATAATATATATATATATAATATATATATATATATATATATATATATATATATATATATATATATATATATATATATATATATATATATATATATATATATATATATATATACACACACACACACACACTCCTAAAGCAAAATTTTAGCAAGATAAAAAATAAATAGCCATAGACAGCGGTGCCTGTCTGTCTTTTGCAAATATCTCCTAAACCGTGTAGCTTTAGGAGCTATTTCTTGCACCTACAGGTAAGCCTTAATCTAGGCTTACCTGTAGGTAAAAGTGGTCTGTAAGGGTTTACAACCACTTTAAGCCCTCGTTCACACTGAACCGATTTGTCATGACAAGTCGCAGCCTATTTCCAGCAATGGCACCGGTCCAATCGGTGCGGCGCCGATTTAGCAGCAAAAGTAGTTCCTGTACTACTTTTGCCGATTTTGGGTGTGACTTCAATAGACCTCTGTACATGAAGCCGCATAGATGTCTTTCAAGTAGCACCCAAAGTCGCATGGACATGCTGCTTTGAAATTGAGCAGCTTCAGATGAAGAAGTCGCGCGATTTCAAAGCCGTGTTCAGTGTGAACGAGGGCTAAAAGATAAAAAAAAACAGCTGCAATATTCTCCTTCAATCCAGAGATTCCCCCTGCAGTACTTTTTTCGACTACAAGAGGTCCTCAGTCTGCTGGCCAGCATCATTCAACTCACTACCCGAGCCCAGGTTTTTCCGGACCCACATAAGCCTGAAAATTGTCAGTGAAAGAAGAAACAGAGTGTAGAACTCATATCAGTCACCCTACTCTTATCAGCTTGCTTCTGGTCAGCACAGGGATCTGGGCTACTAATGCATAGCTAGCCCTTTAAAGTGAGTCTCTGGAAAGCAAAGGGTTCTTGAGAAGCATCTTAATACTTTTGTGGGCAGCGTGTTAAAACTTCACTCCTGGGCGTGGTGCCTCCCCCTACAAACCACTGCTCCTGAAGGGGGGGGGGGACCCCAAAAAACACTGCCTGAAAAGGGGGGGGGGGAGCGGACACCTCCGAAAACCACTGCACCGGGGGGGGGGGGGGACATCAATGTAAAGTATCCTCTTGGGGACATGGTTAGCTTTAAGGAAAAAAAACACACACACACACACACACACACACACACACACACACGTTGCTATTGCAGTGATCCTTCTTGTAACGCAAATTGCCTGGTTGACCCCATGCTTTTTGGACAGTAACCCAGAGCGTGCATGCATACAGTGGGGCAAAAAAGTATTTAGTCAGCCACCAACCGTGCAAGTTCCCACTTAAAAAGATGAGAGGCCTGTAATTGTCATCATAGGTATACCTCAACTATGAGAGACAAAATGTGGAAACAAATCCAGACAATCACATTGTCTGATTTTTGAAAGAATTTATTTGCAAATTATGGTGAAAAATAAGTATTTGGTCACCTACAAACAAGTAAGATTTCTGGCTCACAGACCTGTATCTTCTTCTTTAAGAGGCTCCTCTGTCCTCCACTCATTATCTGTATTAATGGCACCTGTTTGAACTTATTATCAGTATAAAAGACACCTGTCCACAACCTCAAACAGTCACACTCCAAACTCCACTATGGTGAAGACCAAAGAGCTGTCGAAGGACACCAGAATCTTTGTAGACCTGCACCAGGCTGGGAAGACTGAATCTGCAATAGGCACGCAGCTTGGTGTGAAGAAATCAATTGTGGGAGCAATAATTAGAAAATGGAAGACATACAAGACCACTGATAATCTCCCTCGATCTGGGGCTCCATGCAAGATCTCACCCTGTGGGGTCAAAATGATCACAAGAAAGGTAAGCAAAAATCCCAGAACCACATGGGGGGGACCTAGTGAATGACCTGCAGAGAGCTGGGAACAACGTAACGAAGGCTACCATCAGTAACACACTACGCCTCCAGGGACTCAGATCCTGCAGTGCCAGACGTGTCCCCCTGCTTAAGCCAGTACGGGCCCGTCTGAGGTTTGCTAGAGAGCATTTGGATGATCCAGAAGAGCATTGGGAGAATGTCATATGGTCAGATGAAACCAAAGTAGAACTGTTTGGTAGAAACACAACTTGTCGTGTTTGGAGAGAGAATGCTGCGTTGCAACCAAAGAACACCATACCTACTGTGAAGCATGGGGGTGGCAACATCATGCTTTGGGGCCGTTTCTCTGCAAAGAGAACAGGACAACTGATCCGTGTACATGAAACAATGAATGGGGCCATGTAGCCTGAGTTTGGGTGCAAACCTCCTCCCATCAGCGAGGGCATTGAAGATGAAACGTGGCTGGGTCTTTCAGCATGACAATGAAGGAGTGGCTTTGTAAGAAGCATTTCAAGGTCCTGGAGTGGCCTAGCCAGTCTGCAGATCTCAACCCCATAGAAAACCTTTGGAGGGACTTGAAAGTCAGTGTTGAGCAGCGACAGCCCCAAATCATCATTGCTCTAGGAGGAGATCTGCATGGAGGAATGGGCCAACATACCAGCAACAGTGTGTGCGACAGCCTTGTGAAGACTTACAGAAAACGTTTGACCTCTGTCATTGCCAAAGGATATATAACAAAGTATTGAGATGAACTTTTGATATTGACCAAATACTTATTTTCCACCATAATTTGCAAATACATTTAAAAAATCAGACAATGTGGTTGTCTGGATTGGTTTCCACATTTTGTCTCTCATAGTTGAGGTATACCTATGACGACAATTACAGGCCTCTCATCTTTTTAAAAGTGGGAGAACTTGCACAATTGGTGGCTGACTTAATACTTTTTTGCCCCACTGTATTAGAAAATAAACTTTGAACCTGCAATTCTTGCTCTAGGCAAGTGTCTCAGAAGTACAGAAGCCAGTGATACAGCAGGATAGCCAGGAAACTAGCATTTTCAATCACAAGTCAACAGCTGTGCTTCCCAAGCACAAGCTGCCTTGAAAAATTTGCTCTGCATTGCAATCATGTACACCTCCAAGTGCTGCAGAAAATTGTCACATTCTGCAAATGTCACCCCATGCTCCACTCTGATCTTGAGTGGATTACTGTAGTGAACTATTAAAACCACGTGAGCTATACCGTGTCCTGCGTCAGCCATTAAATAACCATGAATCTTTCATTCCCCTAGGACATGGAAGAAAAGTGCAGGTTCATGCAAGATTTATGTCACCTTCAATGTAAAATTCAAGGACATACACTGCAAGATGCCAGGGAAACCAATAAACCCTCTCTCCAGAGGCCCCACAACAAGGTGGATTAACCATGTCATATCACATAGAACACAACGGCCATTCAGCTGTTCCTGTAAGTCCTGCCAATACCACCCTCAATAAAAAACTCACAGCACTCAAAATGAGCAAACAATAGTACGGTAATTCTATGGGAGGGGGCGTGGTAAAAAGGTCTATAAAACCTACCACACAACTAGGAATGAAAGAAAATCAACTACGGACAGAAGGGTGTAGAGGAGTTTCAGAACTTTACATTAAAAGAAGATATGCAGAATAACAAGCTACATCATAAATCGTGAGGATAGAACCATTTAGATATTTACTGAGAACTTAATTATATAATAGAGATCCCAGGCATTTACAAAAAGGTGTCTGAAATTTAAATGAAATTTCAACTGGACTAGTTTATTGAAGGGTGCGAATCATTGTTTATTAATTACAAAGAATTAAATGCAGAGACTTCAAGTGACAAGAGCCGCCACAGATCGAGAAGGACACCAATGGAAAAAAAAAAAAAAAAAAAAAAATGGGCTCGAAAAGCAGTACCTTCTTTTTCAGCACCAGGAGCTCAAGGTTGGTAGTTGACATGACGCACTTTACGTACATAAAGATGCCCCCTTGCCCAACACTCCCTTTATGCCCAATTTTTCAGCCAGCACACCCTGAATCACCCTACCTAGTGACCCTCGCTCCCAGTATACGCAACCCCCAAACCAACACTCCCCATAACCTTCCACCCAACACTCTTACTCCCCCAGCCACTGCCCAACACTACCTGTATGCCCAACCCTCAAACCTACACTCCTTGGATGTCCAACCAACACTCCCGGTACACCTCATGCTCCCTAAAATACCCCAACAGTCGAACTAACGCTTTCTGTTTACCCAAGCCTATAACCAATGCTCCCTGTATCTCAAACAAACACACCTTTGAACCAACACTACCTGTATGCCAAATCCTGGAACCAACTCTCCCAGTTTCACCAATGCTCCCCATAAGCCCAACCCTTGAGCCAATACTCCCTGTAAGCTCAAGCCTTAAATCAAAACTCCCTGTATCTCCAACACTCAGCGCAAGTTCAACCCTCAAACCAACTCTCCCTGTATGCCTAAGATTCCAAATTACACACCTTGTATGCCCAACATTCTACCCTATGCTCCCTGTAAACCCCAAACCAATGCACGACCTTCACTGTAAGCCCAACAACTGAACCAATGCTCCCTGTATCCCCAAACCCTTCAAATTACACACCTTGTATGCCCAACATTCTGCCCAATGCACCCCCGTTTCCTCAACCCCACACCCAAAGCACCCCCCTTCCCCTTCCCTCAACTCTCAAACCAATACTACCTGTAAGCCCAACCCTCCGTCCAATGCTTTCTGTACCTCCAACTCTCAAAAAAACACAATGCTCCCTGTATGCCCAGCCTTCTACCAAATGCTGCACATACAGACACAACTGGGCAAATGTTAAAAGCTATGTTCTTACTTCAGGCCTGATTCATACAAAAACACTGCCTGCGTCTACTACTGCCCCAGGTTCATCTTAATACCTCCAACATGCGATGTTTAACAAAGCTGAGCAGTACATATCAAAGAGAAGGAATCTGCTATTTTATAAAAAAAACTAAACAAAATAAAAGGCAGTTCTCTACTAACTACTAAATCTAAAAGGCAATTAGTTAAGAAATAAGTGCACTTTCCCCGCCAAGTTGCACTTATTTTGCCTCCTCCCCGCCATGCTGAACTAACAGAGGCCACCCTCTTCGCAGATGCATAGTTACTGAGATCAGACGCCTGCAGCCTCCAGGGATTTACATCCCGCTCTGCTAGTTCTCCACTTCCCGGCCAAGTTTGTCAGCGGAACCCTATGGATTTTGATGGGGCTCCTACCAGAGTTCTGACCAGTAAACCAGTTAGCCCATAGATTTGGGGGGGGGGGGGGGGGGGGGGGGGGGCGGCGCGACAAAACAGGATCTTAAAAGAAATATGCAAAAAGTCCACATGCACAATGTTAAATAAATGGAACTCTTGATTGCTGAAAAAACGTGAACTCAATCCATGCTCCGATGGGCTCTGCAAAGAATAAGTGCCGACAAGTAATTACCACCACCTCCGTGTGCAATGCCTGTTCAGCTGAATTAACCGCTTGCCGGCCGGGCGGCGCGGCTCTCGTTCTGGGCAGGTGTCATATGACGTCCGTCCATTTAAACAGGGAATGCGCACGATCTTGTGCACGCATCCCTATTCCTTCGGTGGTGGCACGTCACGGAGACACCGCTCACCACCGAGGGGGGGTGAACAGCCATTGGGCATGGCTGTTCACCACGTGGAGTGGTACCATCTGTGATCGGCCGTGACTTCATCACGGCCGAACACAGATGGTACCACTCCACTTTGCACGGCGCATGCATGCGATCTTGAGCGATCTATGCGTGCACGTCAGTGGCGGCGTATTCCCAGGAACACTGCTAGTCACCGATGCTGGCAAACAGCCACTGGCCGGCGGCTGTTTACCATGTGATCCTTTCACAGCCAATCACTAAATGTAAATACAGAGTGGTAACAAGAGGTTACCGGTTCTCCTCCTCACACACCGATCGTGTGAGAAGGAGATTGCGTTAACATCTTGTTACTGCTTACAGTGCACACCAACACACCGATTGCCTGCTGCCCCCCCCCCCCCCCAATAAAGAGGACCTGTCACTGTCCAGAGTATATAAAAAAAAAAAAAAAAAAAAAAAAAAAAAAAAAAAAAAAAAAAGGTTGCTAGTCTTCTAAAACGCTTGTTAAGTGTGTTACTTCTTAACCAAAGGTTCCACTGTAGTATTGCACAATCCACATAAATATTACACTCTGTATAATGCTGACTTAAAACTTGCGTTTTAGAATATTGTATTAAAAATTATGACCTTTTTTATGACCCTTTTTTGAAATTAAAAAACCCACTTATATCTAAAAGGATTATTTGACTCCATCTAGTGGTTCAGATAAAAAAAAAAAAAAAAAAAAAAATCGATATTTAACCCCAGTGGCAAGAAAGGATCTAAGGATTGCTGGAGAGCTGTGACATACGGGAGCAATAAAGAGCTGACGACAGTATATGCAGCGGTAGAGTCAGGTGGCAAAGATACGGCAAAAAAAGTCACACAAATCTGTAAAACATGGAGATAATATAAATAGCAACAGACTCGAGTAATAATTTATGTAGTACACAAGTGATATGCGATTGGTTACTACAGGCAACAGATTCCTCTCTTCTCTTAAGCTTCCAAAACTCAGACAACTACATTCATTAGGCGCCCTGCGTCACTGCAGTAGCCGAGCAACCAGTTCAGTTTGAAGAATTATGCTGACATTTTAGATGCAGAGCAGTGTGCCGTGTTCAAAAGCCAGCTGAGACCTGGCGCACACATACACGACCGGATGACGTGCTGTCTGAGAGCTTCAGACTGACGCCCCACACCGCTGCACCTGTGCATAATGGAAAACAAATATCCTCATTTCTGGAAGGATGAGCCCTTGTCACCACCGAATGCAGACTGGGTTGCACAACATATGCAAATGCATGTATGGTGCATACACACACACTGTAAAAAAAAAAAAAAAAAAAGGTATATATAAAAGATTGACTATAGAGCTAAAAAAAAGATATACAAGTGATATAGATCAGCTCAGGTCCCCCCTTCACACCTCCCATGTGTAGCAGTGCTGTATTCTATGCATTGCATTATGTTAAGGCAGCCCATTAATATTAAATGAGCTGCCAATGCATCCCAACGGACAAAAGATTTGGTGCACCATTTCTTTTTCATGTACTACACCACAATGCACAGGTGCTTATCATTTATTCATCATGGGGTGTTGAGGTGCCATTTACAATTAATGTTCATTATGAAAAAAAAAAAAAAAAAAAAAAAAATTTACACACACACACACACACACACACACACACACACACACACACACACACACACACACACACACACACACACACACACACACACACACACACACACACACACACACACACACACACACACACACACACACACACACACACACACACACACACACACACACACACACACACACACACACACCTACCCTGCCATCTTTCCTAATTACTGCTGGGCCTTTAAATTAAAAACAAATACAACATGCAGGGCTTGTTTAAGGTCTTTGTTGCAACAGCAAATTTTCTTCTATTCCCAAAAGGCTCTTCCTGCAAGACGTTAATTTAATCACTCCTGTTCCAATAGCAGACTGAGCTCATCAATAATTCATATTAAAAAAAAAAAAAAAAAAAAGGACAAATATTGTAACTTCTGCGCATCGCAGAGATCACATCAACCAATACAAAAGCAACAAACAGAACGAATAAAGGAAGCAGAGGAACCGAGTTGGCGTCTCACAAAGCTTCATCTGTAAATCGATTTTGTGGCCATTGCCAAGGGACACCGCTTTTGTAAAGAGACCACAGAATACGGAGAAATCAATAGAAGAGTATTTGTAAATATTCAAGGGAAGAAGTCCCCAGCCAAATGTGTGTCCCAGGAATAACATCCCATCTCTAAAAATAAGGACTATATATTTTTTTTATCAATAAATACAGCAATATTAAAAATAGTAATTAATTATTTCCAACCTTCTGCATCTGGCAAAAAAAAAAAAAATTTGAAACCATTCAATTAAAGTGTTACTAAACCCAGGACCCTGCATTCACTATATCTGTTCTCCGAAGTACACAGAACATGGAAATGCAATTATCTTAAAGTAAAATATAAACCACTAAATACCTTTTCTCATCAGCAGTTTATAGGAGTCTTGTAACAGCCAAAAGCAAGAGCAGAAATAACAGGTAAAAAAAACAAACAAAAAAAAACGGGTAAACAGGTAAGACCATGTCCACTTTAATTATGCAAAATGCTCCCTTGCCGCTCACCATGTAAGGTGTTACCATAACCATAGTCTATAGGAGAAAAAGGAGGGGATTGTCCCCAGTGTAGAGCACCGGGAAGGCATAGAGGTTATTATTGGTGACAATGGACAATGCTTGAGCAGAATCTAAGCTCTTTAGATTCTGCTCAAGCATTGTCACCAATAACAACCTCTACGCCTTCCCAGTGCTCTACACTGGAAAAAAAAATCCCCTCTTTTTCCTATAGCAGTCTTGTGACTTCTATCAGTGTCAGGTAAAGCTTGTAGGAGGAGTTTTCATTCTACTTTGACTGTCCTATGAGGCTGCAGGACCCCTGACCCTCTGGACAGTGCCGATTGGCCCTGTGCCGATCACATGCACCCTCCCAAGAAAATAAACCGCTCTAGCAATACACAGCAAACTGAGCGTGTGCAGAGTGCCCCCAAAGCGCTGTTATATCAGCAGATAAACTGGGGACAGTGGAAGGGGAGGATCAGAGAAGACGGACTCAAACTGCCTTTTTACACAAAGCGGAGGATTAACCCATTTGGTTCCACAGAGAGTATAACCAGCATGCTTTACATACCGATTTTGTGGTTATGGGTTTAGTAACACTTTAAAGGCGGAACTTTACTCAGAAAATTAATTCTTGCTAGATAATGCTTGCCCATTTTTCAGGTGTAGTTTTGTAAAACATTTAAAATAAGTGCCTATACTGTTTAAAATCAAGTAATACTCACCCTGCTCTGCACAAGCTCAGTTGCTCCCTTTTTTTTGGCACTGTGCCTAAAATGTAGAGGTCAATCTGCTGACAGCTTAAAAATTTACTGCTCAGGGGGCTCTGGGCTTCAACAAAATGGCAGCCTCCAGCAAGAAGAAACAGGAGCACTGCTGGAGGAAATTTACAGCACACACTAATTTTGGCAGCATAATTAAGGTGGAATGTATGTTCCGTGCTAAAGTGGTTAGCTGTAAAGTTCCACTAACTGAATCTAGTCACATGACTCCTTGTCACCTCTTCCAGTGGTCTCCACTGTTCCCGCCGTCTTGTGACATTGCAGAACCAGTCTTTTAGGACTAAAGGTTGCAGGGGATAAGCAGAAAGGAACAATTGATGACACCTTTTACGTGACCATTTCAGATATTTGGAGGGTCATTATTTTTAAATAAAAATAGTGACTAGCTAGGGGTGGTTATAGTGGGAGGGAAAATTTTTTGCCTATTGATTTTTTTTTTATTTCTTAAGACCCCTTTCACACTGAGGCAGTTTTTAGGTGTTTTAGTGCTAAAAATAGCACCTGAAAACTGCCTCTCATGCCTCCCCAGCGCAAGTGCTTTCACACTGGGGCGGTGCGCTTGCGGGACACGGAAAAGAAAAAATTAATCAGTGGCTATTTTGATCGCTGTATAAATGTCAATGGTCCCAAAAAAACATGTCAAGTGTCCAATCTGTCCGCCGCAATGTCGCTGTCCCACTAAAAATCGCTGATCATACCAAATCAGGGTAAACATGACTATATGCTCCGCTGGGAAAAGATACTAGGAGAAGAAATCCCAGAGATGACGTGGCAGACGATCTGGTCCCAAGCGGCTAAGAGCTCCTTTTTGTACGCTTTACAAAGAAAATGCATATAAAATCCTTTGTTTTGGTACTTGACGCTGCGCATACTCCACGTCATCTATCCCTCTAGCTCTGATCGGTGTTGGCGCTGTCAGGGGGACAAAGGTACCCTCTACCACATTTACTGGAGTTGCCCCACGATAGTGCCCTTCTGGACTACGAAGCAGCAATTATTGTCCCCCAACTTTGAGGTCCAGGTCCCCATGATGCCAAAATTCTTCCTACTTGGGGGTGTCACCATTACAAAATTGCCAAACCATCCAAGAAGCTACTTAAACATATCCTTACAGCAGCACAATGTCTGGCTGCCCTCAACTGGAAGTGGCGCCCCCCACCCGCGACACTTTGTAAGCCAGAATAAAAGACATGGAGCTAAATCGGGAAAAAAAAAAAAATTGACAGCTAGATTACAAGATAGGCTGGAAATGCAGGATAAGGTCTGGGAGGTGTGGCATCGCTAGGAGGACCTGCTCTGAGCCGATGGTTGAGCTACTACTTTACTTTCCCATTTTTCCTTTATTTTCTTATTCAACTCTTTCCCCTCTTCTACTTCCTCTTATGTTTTTCTCATATTCCATAGGCTCTCACCTAGCCTATGGCAAACCTCAATCATTAACCAGTTCATAGTATGACTTAGCATCAATCTTGCACCAATTACGGCTAAAATGTCTGTATTTGGGAAGGAAGGAAGGAAGGAAGGAAGGAAGGAAGGAAGGAAGGAAGGAAGGAAGGAAGGAAGGAAGGAAGGAAGGAAGGAAGGAAGGAAGGAAGGAAGGAAGGAAGGAAGGAAGGAAGGAAGGAAGGAAGGAAGGAAGGAAGGAAGGAAGGAAGGAAGGAAAGAAAGAAAGAAAGAAAGAAAGAAAGAAAGAAAGAAAGAAAGAAAGAAAGAAAGAAAGAAAGAAAGAAAGAAAGAAAGAAAGAAAGAAAGAAAGAAAGAAAGAAAGAAAAAGGGTGATCACCGGCAATACGAGGAAAAAAAAAAAAAGGGCCATAAATATATCCATTTTGTAGACACTACAACTTTTGCGCAAACCAAATCAATATTTTTTTTTTTTACCAAAAATATATAAAAAAAATACACATTGGCCTAAAATCGACCTTTTTCCCTAATTTTTTGGACATTATAGCAAAAAGTAAAAAATAGTTTTATTTTCAAAATGGTCGGTTTTTTTGTTTATAGTGCAAAAAATAAAACCCACACAGGTAATCAAATACCACCAAAAGAAAGCTCTATTTGTGGGAAAAAAAGGATGTCAATTTCGTTTGGGTACATCGTTGCACGACTGCGCAATTGTCAGTTAAAGCGACGCAGTACTGTATCGCAAGAAATGGTCTGGTCATTAAGGGGGCAAATCCTTCCCGTCATTAAGTGGTTAAACAGTGGACCCGTCGCCCCAGTGTGAAAGCAGCCTAGAAAAAAAAACTTTATATTCTAAGGATGTAAACATGTTCAGTTTGTCTTCTGGAAGAAAAAAGGCAATTAAAAAAAAAAAAAAAAAAAAAAAAGTAGGAAATTTTGTATTCATACGCTGTAAGAGGCTCTAATACATCATACTGCAAGTAACAGACATATGAACTATTTGGAAGTCTTATTAGGTAGACTGAACAGAAAGGTCTTTTGGGCAAGGGGTCAAGGAAGCAGTCACAATGCCAATAAACTAAGCCACTCTTCTGCATATTCAGTAGATATTCAGGTGGAGCCCTCTATATCCACGTCTTCGAAGTTAAACAGTTGACCTGCAGAACGTGACCCCAATTTCAGTGCCTGCATTTTTTCCCCAAGAGGAGTCAAAAAATGCCTGAAAAGTTTAATGTTCATCCCTCACCTAAATTCTGGTGAATCTGCATTCCTCTCTTCATCTCACCTGTTGATCCTACCAGTGAATTCCACCTAATGCAGCTTTCTGTGATTTGGTTGACAAAGATGCTGCACTGCTCCTGACTTGAAGCATAGTTGCCAACTTGCCACTCATGTAGGCAGTGCCCGATTGCTCTAGAGTGGGATGAGAAGTCCTTGCAGCATTGTCATATAGGAGCCTTTAATTGTACTTTAAAGCAGAACTTCACCCAAAAAGGAAAAGTTCCGCTTCACCATCAAGAAGACGATAGAGGCAAGGGAGAGGTGGTGCTAGAAGGGGAGGCGGGTGATCTCTGGTGGTGGGAGGGTGGCGATGCTTGTTCTAGCTCACTCTGGAGCCACCCACCATCTGTCATGCAACCCAGCCTCCAACAGGCCATGGACCAGCATGCAGCCTGGGGGTTGGGGACCCCTGGCCTAGGCGATCCGAGCAGAAGTTCAGCCCCTCAGGCTTCTGGGACATGCAACAAGTCTGACGCCAGAAGGCCAAAGGGACATTCACAAAGCACAGCGCAGTTTGCGCATGCGCAGTGTGAAGCTGCAATGAGTCACAGCCGACTTCCCTTATACATGCTGGGGAACAGAAGACCGTCGAGGGCCAGGCAAAGGGGGGGGGGGGGGGGGGGGAGAGACTGAAGATCCTCTTTAAGCAGGCCAAAGAGGTGCTGACAGCCAACTCATGTTTGTAGTTAAAGGACACATTGATTCACCATTATGTGAAAATGGCGGCTTGTGCCAAAAACCCTGATCAATCACCACAATGTGGTGCCAACACACAGGCAGTGCCCTTTTTGCTCAGTCCTACCCATTTGGCATATACATGAACTGAAGCCTACATCTGACCACAAGACCTCCAACAGTCAAATGAATGCCTGCACCTTTACTTTAGTATTCTGAAGGGGCCAGGCTCAGAAATAACATTGCATGTGTCCTATTGCCAGTCCTTGCTGAGAGACTTTTCTTGCTCTACATAAAGTTATTAGAGCGAGAGAAGATTGTACACTCAGACCTGCATAACCTTTAGACTGACAGTTTGAACAGTGGGAGGGAGAGTGGCACTGGTGAGTGAAAAGTGTCTCCTACATTCACATTTTGCTGATCAAGCATTTCTTGTTTGGTCAAAATCAGGACAGTGAAAGGTCCCTACAAGCCTATCGTATTAAAAAAAAAAAAAAAAAAAAAAAAAAAAGGACAGGTTCATGCTAGGAAAAAAAAAAAATTACATTATATTACAATATAATAGAATATATATTATGTCCAAGGAACCAACCTATAAGGGCCCCCATAGCCATTCATTGGGAAACTCAGTATGCCGCTGTTTCTGCTTTCCCAACTCCTATGCAGTTGAGAACAGAGGGAATGATCACAAAAAAGAAAAAAAAAAAAAAATATTTATATAGAGAATATCTATTTTTTCTTCTCCATTAGAGCTGCACGATTAATCGTTAAAAACAGCGATTTTGATTCACCCCCTCAAACTGATCTTTATCCTGCACTTCCACAATTCTATGTAACAAATGCAGAGCCGGTCTCTGGTCAGAGCTGTCAAAAAAAAAAAAAACAAAAAAAAAAAACACAACACCCGACAAAATTCATCACAACATTGCTCAGCGCTGAGATAAAAACACTGCATCATTAGCTCAAAGGGATGACCTTCGGTCTGTAAATGATGTCAGTTTAACAACTTAACCACTTGCCGACCGGGCCATAGCCGAAAGAAGGCTGCAGCGCGGTCGGCTAGTTCTGAGTGGACGTCCGTGGGACTTCATCCCAGAATCCTGCTCTCGCGTGCACCCGAGAACTTCCTCTGGACCCGGCGGATCACGGTAAACGGCCGCTGATCGCGTCTGTTTACCATGTGATCGCTCCGTCAAATGACGGAGCGATCACATGTAAACAAACCGGCGTCATGTCATGACGCCGGTTCCTTCCTCCCCTCTCTGTACCGATCGGTACAGTGCGAGGGGAGAGGGGGAGGGATCGGATGGCAGCACCGCACATGCGCACACACACCGCTCAATATATCCTGCACTACCCCGCAACACTCTGCAATTTTTAACCAGTTCCCGCCCGCCGTCATATGATGTCCTTGAATTTGTGCGGGGATATCTGAATGATGGGTGCAGCTACAGGCATCATTCAGATATCAGCTTTTTTAGCCGGCGATTCCCTACACCATAAGAATGATCATAGCAGCTGTTCCACTGCTTGATCGTTCTTATGGGAGGCAAGAGGGGATGCCACCCCCCAGTGCTTCTACCGACTCACCGCTATGATCAAAGCCAGGATCTTTTTTTTTTTTTTTTTTTTTTTTTTTAATTTCAGGCTTCCCAGCCTAGAGGTGAGATTTGGGGTCTTATTGACCCCATATCTAACTGTAAAGAGGACCTGTCATGCCATATTCCTATTACAAGGGATGTTTACATTCCTTGTAATAGGAATAAAAGTGATCAAAAAAATTTTTTTTTGAGGGGGGGGGGGGGGCGGGGAGTGTCAAACTAAAATAAAGTAAAATGAACAAAAAAATAAATAAAATAAAAAAATGTTTAAGACGCCCCTGTCCGTGTGCTCGCATGCAGAAGCGAACGCATATGCAAGTCCCGCCCACATATGAAAACGGTGTTCAAACCACACATGTGAGGTATCGCTGCGATCGGTAGAGTGAGAGCAATAATTTTGGCCCTAGACCTCCTCTGTAACTCAAAACTTGTAACCAGTAAAAAATTTTAAAGCGTCAGCTATGGAGATTTTTAAGTAGCGAAGTTTGGCACCATTCCACGAGCGTGTGCAATTTTGAAGGGTGACATGTTGGGTATCTATTTACTCGGCGTAACCTCATCTTTCACATTATGCAAAAACATTGGGTTAACTTTACTGGTTTTTTTTTTAAAGCACAAAACAGTTTTTTTTTTTCAAAAAAAAAAAGCATTTGAAAAAGTGCTGCGCAAATACCGTGCGAGATAAAAAGTTCCACCAACCGCCATTGTATTCTCTAGGGTCTTTGCTAAAAAGATATATATAATGTTTTGGGGTTCTATGTAATTTTCTAGCAAATAAATGATTTTTACATGTAGGAGAGAAATATTAGAATTGGCCTGAAGGTGCTCCGTGCATGTTGGGCATCTGTATGTGGCCACGCTGTGTAAAAGTCTCACACATGTGGTATTGCCGTACTCGGGAGTAATAGCAGAATGTGTTTTGGGGTGTAATTTGTGGTATGCATATGCGGTGTGTGAGAAATAACCTTCTAATATGAAAATTTTGTGAAAAAAAAAAAAAATCTTAAATTTTGCAAAGAATTGTGGGAAAAAATTACAATTTCAAAAAAACTCACCATGCATCTTTTCAAATACCTTGGAATGTCTTTCCAAAAAGGGGTCATTTGGGTTTTTTTTGTACTTTTCTGGCATGTTGGGGTCTCAAGAATTTAGATAGGCCGTCAGTACTTCAGGTGTGATCAATTTTCAGATATTGGCACCATCGCTTTTGGACTCTAGAACTTTCACAAAGACCAAATAATATCCACCGATTTGGGTTATTTTTACCAAAGATGTATAGCAGTATAAATTTGTCAAAATTTACGAAGAAAAATTACTAATTTGCTAAATTTTATAACAGAAACAAAAGAAAAATTAATTTTTTTACCAAATTCAGTCTTTTTATAGCACAAAAAATAAAAACCCAACGGTGATTAATTACCACCAAAAGAAAGCTCTATTTGTGTGAAAAAAAAGGATGAAAATTTCATATGGGTACAGTGTTGTATGACTGAGTAATTGTCATTCAAAAATGTGAGAGCACCAAAAGCTGAAAATTGGTCTGGTTAGGAAGGGGGTTTAAGTGCCCAGTGGTCAAGTGGTTAAAGACAGCCTTCTTGCTTACAAGTTAAAACCACTATTTTTTTTTTACGAGAAAATAGCTTAGAACACCATACACACAATAAATAAAAATTAAACACACACACACACTTTAAAGTGGTTGTAAACCCTTTTGTCTTACTTTTTATCTATAGGTAAACGTAGAATAAGGCTTACCTATAGGTAGTGGAAATATCTCCTAAACGTGCGCCGTCTAGGAGATATTTCACTTGTAATGACTACATAGGCGCATGCACTATGAAGAAATTAACCACTGTGAAGTTTCTTCCCCCAGCATGTGCTGTGACTGATGGCTCCGGACAGTCACAGAGCCAGAGTCCACGGCCCCCGAAGGAAGAGGGGCGAAGAGGGACGCGGCCTGCACAGGGGACAGCGCAGGCTTTGATTGCAGGCAAGTGTGATACAATGGGCTAGTACAGTGTTTCTCAACCTTTTTCCAGTCGGGACACCCTTAAAAATTTTCAGTCTCGAGGCACCCCAGTCCAAGGCTTAGTTCACGTTACTGTGTGTCGCGGAACATGCGCAAAATCGCACTCGTTCCTGACACACAGACAAATGCTCTGCTCTTTAGGGGTGCCATTAAATCTTAATGGTACCTTACACATTGGAAAATGTGGGGTGCTTTTGGTGCAGTGCAATTAAAAAAAAAAAAAAAAAAAAAAAAGGTCGGGGATTTCCTTCCCTGAATTTTTGTGGTTAGGGAAGCCCATTGAAATGAATGGGCTGCACTACACGCAGCATGCAGCAACACAGATGTGAACCAAGGGCTTGTTCACATGTCGGGTTGGAGGGGTGGTAAAAGCACATGGTTAAGCTGTTTTTACCACCCCCAAATTCTTCCCCTTTAGCTGCAGAGACAACAGCTGGGGGTGTACACATGTTGTGGCTGCAGCTGGAGGTATACCCAGGGTGAATGGGGCTGAACTGCAACTACCCTGCAACTGTGTACATTGCACGGTTGTGGTGTAGTGATGCTGCATTAAAACAGGTGGTGAGGAGGCAACATAATGCCTCTTTACCGCCTGTCAAATGCCTCTGAAAAGCGATCTGTGCATAGGTTGCTTTCCAGAGGAGAAGCAGTCCTTGCTGCTATCACAAACAAGACCTACAAAAGCAGTTCTGATGGTACAGGAATGGGGGGGGGTGTCAGGATTAAAAGTAACACACACACACACACACACACACACACACACACGTATACAGACACATACAGACAGACACTTGTACATACGCACATGCAGACACACATGCAGACACATGCACGAACATACAGACACACACACATACAGACACATGGACACAGTCAGACACTCACATGCATGCGCACACACACACACACACACACACACACACACACACACACACACACAAAGCCCTTTTAAAACCAATCTAGCTTCTAGCACAGTACCTTTCCAGTTTCCGCATTCAGCCGGGTACTGCACTGTAGGGGGAAGCAGAGAGCACAGCACACTCCCCTGCACGTTACTTTCACTTAGCTGAGGTTGACGGAGCTTCTCACAGTGCCGATGTACAGTTCGGCAGGGGATCAGGAGATCGGGCTCATCTGACAGCCATTCTCTCCCCTGATCCCGCGGCACACCTGAGAACCTCTGACGGCACACTGGTTGAGAAAGGCTGGGCTAGTATGCAATGCATACTAGCCCATTATGCTTTTAATTTGCAGGCCTTGCAGGGAGCAAAAGAGGAAGTAAAACCCATCAGGGTTTACTTCCTCTTTAAGAGAAGGAAGGTCCCCCAGCTAGAATATCCAACTCCTGTTCATGATCACCTGTGTGTTTCTTATCCTCCTCCTACAGTAAAGATTCAGAAATGGAATCCTCGAACGGAAAGTGTAACTTTCCAGCATATAAAATCTTAGATTTAGGTGGACTGACTAGTGGTGCCCCAAAATGAAAATGCTGGTGCAGAAACTGAAAATTCAAGATGCACCTGGCCAAAAACTGAAATGGACAGTTTTTTTTTTTTTTTTTTTAATTAAAAGAGACTTGCAACTTCACACTGAAGTCAATGGGACACAGCATGCCATTATCGGCATGCTTTTTATTTTTTCTATTGGCAAAACGCAGATAACACTATTTTCAGCAACCGATATATCGGTGCATCCCTAGGACTGACTCAAAGTGTGAAGATTTTGAAAACCCGAAAATCTATTTCGCAGTAACACTTGACAAAGACCCCAGTGGAACCTTTAAAATTAAACTTGCAGGTCCAAGGGAACTCCTGCTAAAATAAATTCCTTGGGAATGATGAGCCTTGCACTGGGAAGAATGCCTCCTTACAGTAATGGTCAGAATACCACCCTTAGAAAGCTAAAAAAAAATAAATAAATAAAATAATCATTGGCGTAATCCTGCTAGTGCTGCCAAGTGAGATTGGCCTCAAAACTATGCAGGAACTATCAGATGGGAGGTCCATCAGCAACAACTGAAGAAACCCTTGGGTTCCACAGAACCCTGGTTGAGAATGCTCTGCATGAATACCCCAACAGCATAGTGCTGAAGTCCACAAAGAACAAGAACTTGTATGAAATGGTTAAAAAGAAAACTCAAAGTGCATCTTAAAGTGAAATTGTCTACAGTCCAAACCGCAGATCTTTCAAAAAAACTAGGTTTCAAGGACTGAAGCAGAAAAGTACCAAAACCCCCACATGTTCCTCCAAGTTCCTTCACCATGGAAACCAACCATGGGATTTCCAGCTAACTGTGCTCCATCTGTGAAGATTCATCATGCCACATTCTTAAAGCCATTAACAGTAATCTAAAAAAGGAAACTAACAAAGTAAAAAAACGAAAAATCAAAGTCCCCACAATTCTGAGCAGTCTTACCGACAAGCGGTCCAAGGACAAGAGCTGAATGCTGCAATAGCTACACATTTAGGGTTGGATGGTAACCAGATTAATTTTAACAAAGATCTTTCTATAGCATTGTAAATTTAAAGTATAACAAAGGATTTTTAACCAATTTTTTTTTTTTATCCAAAAGATTAGAACCCATCAGTTTTTATTGTGGTCTGGGCCCCCATTAGGGAGATTCATCCTCTATTTGTCCTGCTTACCATCATAGA
The DNA here is from genome assembly GCF_042186555.1 of Aquarana catesbeiana. Taxonomy (NCBI): domain Eukaryota; kingdom Metazoa; phylum Chordata; class Amphibia; order Anura; family Ranidae; genus Aquarana; species Aquarana catesbeiana. The sequence goes on from NC_133335.1 coordinate 210,625,064, forward strand.
AAGTGAAAGTAAGAATATACTGTTCTGGTGGCAACCCAAAATTTGTTAAAGGCATGCAATGGGTACCCTAGTTCTGGTGACACACTGGGATTCCCTCACTTTGGAGCGATTTCCTCTCACTTCTGGTTTTAGTTACAGGACAGGAAGATAAGGAATATCTCCCCAATTGGACAAACGGTAGATGGCAAAAAAAAAAAAAAAAAGCAAAACCCGCCCTTACTCTAGCCAAAATTTACTTTTAGCATGTACATGTAAACCCTACCTTGGGTAGATATCCAAAAGCTCCAAAACTGCTGCTGGGTGCCGCCATCTTGGATGCGAGGTCAGCAGTCCCAGCAAACACTGGTCATGCTAGTAATATTATTATAGTACTCCCCTGCTCCTCTGGCTGCTACATAAAAAGTTATGTAAAGCAAGCTGTAGCATCCTGGCTTACACAGTGTGTTTAGAACATAGTTGGCAAGGTTGAAAAAAGAAAAGTCCAACCCATGTGTGATTTTGTGTCAGTATTACATTGTATATAACTGCATGTTGTGGTCGTTCAGGTGCTTATCTAATAGTTTGAAATTATTGTTGCTCCCCGCTGAGACCACCACCTGGAAGAGAATTCCACATCCTAACCGCTTACAGTAAAGAACCGTCTACGTAGTTTAAGGTTAAACCGCTTTTCTTCTCATTTTAGTGAATGGCCGCGTCTTATTAAATTCCCTTTTGTGGACAAGTTTTCTCCCTATTGTGGGGTCACCAGTATGGTATTTGTACATTGAAATCATATCCCCTCTCAAGAGAGAACAAGTTCAGTGATCATAACCTTTCCTCATAACTAAGGTCCTCCAGTCCCTTTATTAGTTTTGTTTCCCCTTCTCTGGACTCTCTCCAGTTCCAGTACATCCTTCCTGAAGGCTGGTGCCCAGAACTGGACGCATACTCCAGATGCAGCAGGACCAGAGTCTTGTAAAGCAGGAGAATTATGGTTTCATCTCTGGAGTTAAAGTGGATGTAAACCCAATGTCATCCTTTCTAAACTACTGCCATAGGGGTTATCTATAAGGATATACATGCCTCCTGCATGTATCTTTACCTGTCAAATGTCTCCCCTCTGTCTGTTATGAGACCCGAAAAACTGCAGATTCTGTGGGTGGGTCTGTTGTCTGGAGCTCGGTGGGTGGAGTCGTGATGTCAGTAGACTCCCCGCCCACCTCTACACTCCCCTTGTCAATATGCATTTTCTCCTGTGTATTACTTACACTGAACTTCTGCTATGATCTCTAATATCCAGTGAAAAGACAGGAAAGTAATCACATGACTTCAGCATGACAAATCATGCTGAGGTGTGGAACAGCCAATCCTTGCAGAGCTGCTGAAGAAAGGAGTGGGAGGGAATTAAAATAATGCATGTCTTAGGGCTCTTTCACATGGACGATCCGTATGTCCGTTTTTCATCCTTCCGTTTTCAGATGAAAAAACGGACATACATATATCCCTATGGAATAGCGGGTGTCAGAGGATGAACGTCCGCTGACATCTGACCCGCTCCGATCCGAAAAAGTGTAACGGAGGAAAAACCTACTTTTCCATCTGTTTTCGGATTGGATGACGACGGACTCTACGGTCCGTCATCACCCGATGCCCCATAGGGGAAAGTGGCGCTCTGACAGGTCCATCGCTGCACAGTGTGCAGCGACGGACCTGTCATCTTCCTGCTCAGCGGGGATCAGTGGAGCGATCCCCACTGAGCAAGCGGGTGTTCACGGGGCGGATCATCACTGATCCACCCCGTGTGAAAGAGCCCTTAGGCTAGTGCACGAGATATGTAAATCACCTGTCACTCACAGCAAGGGGGAGGATTTGACAAAGTTTTTCTCTGTTTGTCAAGTTTTATCTCACTGAACAATAAAAGATTGCTCAGAGATGGATTAACTCTGTGGCAAGACTGGGTTCAAATGATAGGAAATCTTATACGCTACAGTATGACAAAAAAAAAAAAAAAAAAAAATTGTGTTTACATCCACTTTAATCCCCTTTTTTAATGCATGCCAATATTCTGTTTGCTTTGCTTGCAGCAGCTTCGCATTGCATGCCATTGCTGAGCCTGTCATCTACTAGGACCCCCAAGTCCTTCTCCATCCTAGATTTCCTCAGAGGTTCTCCCCATAGTGAGTAAATTGCATATTTTTGGCAACCAAATGAGTTTTACATTTTTCAACATTAAACCTCATTTGCCATTTAGTTGCCCACCCCCATTAATTTGTTTAGATCTTCTTGCAAGGTTTCCACATCCTGTGGAGAAGTTATTGCCCTGCATAGCATCGTCTGCAAATACAGAGATTGAACTGTTTATCCCATCCTCCAGGTCGTTTATGAATAAATTAAATAGGATTGGTCCCAGGACAGAACCCTGGGGGACCCCACTTTCCACCCTGGACCATAACGAGTACTCCCTCATTTATCACCACTCTGAACTCTCCCCTGTAGCCAATTGTCAATCCATGTACTCACCCTATGGTCCATGCGGACCTTACTTTGTACAACTTACTTAATAAACGTTTATGGGGCTACTGTATCAAATGCTTTTGCAAAAACCAGAAACACCATGTCTACGGGCCTTCCTTTAGATGGCAGCTCACCTCCTCATAGAAGGTTAATTGATTGGTTTGGTAAGAACGATTCTTCATGAACCTATGCCGATTACTGTCAATGATACTGTTGTCATTACTAAAATCTTGTATATAGTCCCTTATTCCCTCCAAGAGCTTGCATACAATTGATGTTAAAGCTAACTGGTCTAATTCCCTGGGATGTATCTTGGCCCATTTTTTTAAATATTGGCACTACATTGGCTTTTCTCCAATCATCTGGTACCATTCCAGTCAGTAAACTGTTTGTAAAAATAAAGAACAATGGCCTGGCAATTACTTGACTGAGTTCCTTAAGGACCCTTGGGTGCAAGCCATCTGATCCCGGTGACTTATTAAAGTAAAAGTTTTTCAAGTCCATTTTTAATTCAGTCCTCTGTTAGCCATGAGGGTGCTTCCAGTGATATGTCATGAGGCTAAACATTGCAGTTTTGGTTACTGATGGCCCCCTGATTCCCTTGTGAAGACCGAGAATAAATTCAATACCTTCGCCATCTCTCCATCCTTAGTAACCAGATTACCTCCATCATTCTTTATGGGTCCAATATGATCTGACCTTCCTTTCTTACATTTACATCTACTCAAAGAAATTCTTGGGATTTTTTTTACTCTCCTCCACTATGTGCCTTTTGTGTTCCATCTTAGCTGCCTTGATTGTGCCATTATATTTCGTGTTGCATTCTTTGTAAAGTTGGAATGCTGATGAGCCTTGTATTTTTTTGAAGGCCTTCTCCTTTGCTTTTATATGCATTTTTAAGTTGAAGTTAAGCCAGGATTTTTATGAGCTCTTATAAAATTTCTCATTGGGATGCACTGGCTAATGCCCTTATTTAATATGCTCTTGAAGCATACCCATTTTTCCTCTGTGTTCTTTGTTCCTAAGATTTTATCCCAATTATATTCTAGCAAGAACTTAGTTTAGGGAAGTTGGCTCAGAACCAGTTGACTGAAAAACTATGGTTAGCGCCTGTCCACCCTAACAATCTTTAATGGAATGCAAATGCACAGGTAGATCCTGGTCATTTACTGGGGGCAATGGCTCAGCTCAGAAGCATATGGCGTGCAGTGTCGCGCCAACATGCCCTTCACACTGAGGCATCATGGTTGACTGCTTTTCTATATAACCCCAGAGGGCCTGATAGTCTGACACTTTCGATGTCTTCCCCTTGGGCAACACAGAACTTATTTCAATTTGGACATCTGGTTGATCCTAAGACCCGTAAACGTTTACTGCACTTCAGGACAGATTTGACCTTCCCGATCAAATGTGTTATGACTACTTACAGAGCCACCATTACGCTCAGACAAATCACCCCTACTTTACAATTTCCCCCTTGACCCCCTTTAATAGAACAATTTTGGATGGTCCCCCTATGTAAGGGCTTAAAGGGGTTGTAATGGTTCACCTTTCTAATTTTTTTTAAAACACGGTATACTTACCTCCTCTGCGCATGGGTTTTGCACAGAGTGGCCCCGATCCTCTCCTGGGGTCCCCCAGCGGCACGTTCCCGAGTCTATTGACAGACAGCAAGACTCAGCCCCACCCCCCGGCTCCGTATCACTGGATTTGATTGACAGTAGTGGGAGCCAATGGTTGCTGCCAATCTATCCAATGAGGACCCGAGACAGTGTCTGGAGCTGGGCTCATTCGTCGCTGCCAAGATCGGGTTCAGGCAAGTAAAAAAGGGGGGCTCTGCTGCACTACAGAAAGGTACACCACCGAAAATCTGAAACTCAGTACGAAATCTCTTAAATCACCTCTTTGGAGGTACCCACCCCCCCCTCCCCAAAAAATTTCTGTTGGGTCTGTCCTCTGAATCTTGTTAAGCCCCATAAAAAGCCGTTACACCATGTGCTTACTGCCGCAAGATGCCTTATTGCACTCAACTGGAAAAACCCACTCCCTCATCTTTGGCTGCTTTGTACAATAGAATTAAAAGGTATAGGATTTAGGCCCCTTTCACACGGGACGGATCCGTGATGATCTGCCCTGTGAACATCCGCTTGCTCAGCGGGGATCGCTCCGTTGATCCCCGCTGAGCCGGCTGTCAGATCTCCGCTCTCCCCTATGGGGGAAATCGGATGAACACGGACCGTCTATCCATGTTCATCCGATCCGCTCTGCAGACAGATAGAAAAATAGGATTATCCTCCATCTGCAGAATCGGACCATGGCGGGGACAGACGATATCAGGTGTCAGCGGATGTTCATCTGCTGACACCCGCTATCCCATAGGGATGCATGCATGTCCATATTTCATCCAAAAACGGATGGATGAAATACGGACATACGGTCCGCATGTGTGAAAGGGGTCCAATAGAAAAATTGACAGCTAGAATCTGACAAATTTAGAGGCTCACAATCTGGTTTAGAAATGGCACCTCAAAGAAGATCCAGCATGAAGGATGCCCTTTGTGTTCACTCGAAGGCCTTGTGTACCAGCTAGTAAACGGACATTTAGGAGCATTTGGGCATTTTTCAGCAGCCCCTGAACTCTCCTCAATGTTATCTTATAGGTACATGTACAGGAGTTTATGGTAGTTTGGAAGCAGTTTAGGTTAGAAGCATTTTTCTGAAAGCAAAAAATAGTGTTCAGGATGGTAGTTTAGTGGCATTTAAAAAGCCAATTGCTTGTAAACAGTGTGTAAACGTGCCTAAACGCAGTAACGCGTGTTTATAAGAGTTTTCAATGGGGATACATTTCTGACCATTTACAATGTAAAAATGCTTCTAAACGCAAAAAAGCAAACGCCACTTAACAGGTAATGTAAAAGTGGTAAAAGACATTTAACCGTCGGTTACTAGCTGTCAAGTTCCAGTGTTCAGGAGAGGTTTTCAAACATCCAGAGAACATGAAGCCCAACTCTGGCTGCTAGGTCCTCATTGAGGTTTTTGAAATTCTTCGGCAGTTATTCATTTATCTCTCCCCCCCCCCCCCCCGTTTGTTATGGCTTGGGCCATTTTATAAATCAAGAGGGGGAGGGGGGGTTGGGACTTTAAATGAGGCACAATATTTGTGCCTCCATCCCGGGTAAGAGTACATAAAAAGATATATTTTATACACATTTCTTTAATTTTGAGATATCTTGAACTTCAGTTGATAAGCTCCAATACTGTTACAGTTTTGAGCCTTTGTTACTTGAATGCTGTCACATTGCTAGCTCTCCGAGTCATAATTACTTGCTCTAAGGCTGCAGTCACATTTTGAATCGCGGGCATATTTGCCACGGATCTGCTGGAAATTTGACAGCGCCAAGGTCTGAGTGACAAAACATGGGACTCGCATTCGAGAAAGCATTCATTTGAATGTTACTGCAAATCGCAGTGTGGGTCTGCCGTGCGATAAAACGTGCTGCAACCCAGGGGGGATGCATGTGGCTCCGAAGTAGCTCCTGAACTATTTTTTGGGCGACAAGCGTCCTGCGTTGCGAGTTGCGGCAATCTCAGCACGTTTTATCGCATGACAAACACAGCAGATCCGCACCACGATTTGAGGCATCATTGACATGAATGGCATCTCGAGTGCGAACCCCACGTTTTGTCATTCACACCTCAGCGCTGTAAAACCGCGGGCACATCCGTGGCAAATCTGCCCGCGATTCAAACCGCTGTTGTGTGAACGCAGCCTAAGTGCTCCACATTAGCGGCCCTCAATGGTGTACCTCTGTCATTGCTGGTGTTTATTTTGATAATGTTTGCAGAAGGGTTTAGCATACAAAATAATTGTTCTGCATACATCATTGTACTTTCTTAAAAAAAAAAAAATATTCAATAAAAAGCGTTAATGAACCCCCATCAAATCATTCTCTGCAGCTATTACCTTTTGTACCAACACCCCCTCCCTTTAGAATGTAAGCTCTACGAGCCAGGCCCTCCTGTACCTTTTGTATTGAGCTGTGCTGTAATTGTGCTGTCCCCCCTCTACATTGTAAAGTGCTGCATAAACTGTTGGCGCTATATAAATCAATAATAATAATAATAATAATAATAATGCAGCTGGGCCAATGTAGACAGTTAGCCACTCCTAAAATGAGAGGGCTATAACGTGTAGGGAGGGAAGGAGCTACGCTACAGACTAGACTCCTCCTGAAGTAGTCCCATTTGCTAGCAAGTTCAGAGGCACATCGTTTTTTTTTTTTTTTTTTTTTTTTTATGCAAACACACCACACACATCCAAGCAATTGGAAAGTGTTGATCTTTTTTGCGGCTTTTCCGATTTTTAACTTAATGACAGGGTCTCTTTAAAACGGAGCGCCAGAGAAACAGCCAATTACTGTTACAATGTTAAAAAAAGAAAAAAGTTTTACCTGCCAAAAGGACTTGTATTTTCGCAAAGCGAGTCCTGAGATGGTACGGCTCGGTTCACATAGGGGCGACTTGTCAGGCGACCTAGTCGCCTGACAAGTCGCCTCCCGTTCTGTGCTACGGAACCGTTCTAATAGGAGCGACGCAAGTCGCTCCGACTTAGAAAAAGGTTCCTGTACTACTTTGGGGGCGACTTGCATAGACTTCTATACAGAAGTCGTTTTGCAAGTCGCCTCAGAAGTCGTTTGCAGGTCGCCTCGCTGAGGCGACCTGCAAGTCGTGCCGCCCCTGTGTGAACCGGCACTAAAGCCAGGCTGGTGATCTGACTTCGCTACTGCAATTGAAACATTGTATAGTGACAAACTGGCCGATACATTCCGACCCTCTGCTGTATTTTCCTCTCATCTACAGGCTCCTTGTTGGAACAAAAGCATTTAGACAATGGCCATCAAGTGCTAATATATGGTATAGGCTTTTAATCACTTCCAGCCCTGGCGAATGACTAATTAGTAACAGCCCACTGCCAGTACTATGTGATCGCTGTGACCAATCACAGCAGATCACATGACAATTGTAAACAATGAACAGCTTTGATTTATGTCATTTTAATGCATACACATGTGATCACTGTGTGCAATCGCAGCTAGCTACACAAGGTACAGACTGGGCCAATTATAGCCAATCTGCGCCATGTGATTAGCTGTAGCCGAATCACAATATACACTGAATGAATCCATTTCATTCAATAAAACTGATTGCTTATAGCAGTGACATTCACTTTTGGAAACATGTTAAAAGCAGGTTTTTTTTGTTTGTGTTTTTTTTTTTTATAACTTGCATTTCTTCATTTTCCAAAAAATTACAACTTCAAAAAAATGTGCCGTGCCTCTAAATACCTTAGACTACTTTCCAAAAAGGGGTAATCTGAGGAAGATAACTGTCCTGACATTTCTGGGCCTCAAGAAATCATAAGCCGCCAGTACATCAGAATTGATAAAATTTTCTGATATATTTACACACCATAGTTTATGGACCAACTTTCCTACAAACAAAATTTGGGTTATTTTCATCAAATATAGCAGACTATATTTTGGCCTGAATTTACGAAGAATGATTTGCAAAATTGTATAAACAGAAATGAAGAAAGCCGCAGGTTTCCTTAAAAATGCAGCTTTGTTTCTTCAAGAACACAGGAGTGGTGATTAAATCACACCAAAAGAAAGCTCCATTTGTGTAAGATAAAAATATCATATGGGTACAGTATTGCATGATCACGCAATTGTCATTCAAAGTGCGACAGCTGAAAATTGGCCTGGGCAGGAAGGGGTGAAAGTGCCAGGCATTGAAGTAATTCATCTTCTTCATCCTCTTTGATAACAGGTTTCACTTCAGTCTCATCTCTGGGTGACCTGACCCTTAAAAGAAAAAAAAAGGTGGCGATCGTTGTGACGGACAGAACCACATCTGCCCCGACTAATGCTACAGACGAGTTCTGCCAATGGAAACTTCATGAATATACATTACTGGGGGAACAGAAGCCAGCAGCTGCATTAACTCCCAAAGTGATAATGAAAAAGCTCACAGTTCCAATTATATGGCTTTAAGTAATTTGCAAGATTTCAGGTTATATTTACACCTAGGAACAGATGCCTTATTAAGGTTTATAAATACACAGCAGAACAAAGAAAGCCATCTATGTAATAGTTCAGCTATTAGAATGGAAGACAGCAGCCTACAGAGGAGACCGCTGAAACACAAGTAGGAGATAATAGGGTTTCAACATGATCTCCTCATTGTTACCGATCTTTAGTGCAGATTTAAAACCTACCAGAGCCCAAGACAAATACGACATATGGAGAAACTGCAGCTTCTTTTCACAGAAAAACCAATTTGTACAGATGGACAAAACTGGCAGAAAAAGGTGCCCAGACCCAACCCAAAATTAGGTTGTGTTATTAGTCTTGTGGACAATTAAAGATTAACAGTAGAGCTAAACTATTAGGCTTTCCTAGAGAAAATGCTCCTTCAGGCTCCCTCCAGAGATGGCCACATCACCAAAAGTTTAGGCATTTGGTTACATGCTCTCTGCTAAAGGAGAGACTCATACGTGTTTGGACTAAAGATACAGGAGCAAAAAGGTGGTTTGAGTCCATCAAACATTAAAAACGTACAGGATGACAGGCGACCAACATGTTTTAGGGGTCGGAAAATCTCCCTTCATCAGGGCCTTCGAGTATGTCTGCATTTCAGAAGACTGCCGACAGAAGACACCCGTTAAAGTTCTACCGATTTGGATTAACAGATCCAGGTGTTCCTTTCGGAGTCCACTTTTGACATTCAGAAATATTCTAACACCCTGATTAAGGGGGATATTTTCTAGCCCCCTAAACACACTGGCTGTGTGTCATTCTGTTCTGGACTTCAACTAGTCAATAAAATAATTGATTGACTCTTCTGGGGTACCTCAGCAGCACTCTTGGCTCCTCCGAGTGCCCCCTTAGCAGGCACGCTCCCGTGTCCTGTTGTGTCCGTAGACAGACAGCAGGACTCAGCTCCGCCCCCCCCGGCGCCCGTGTCGTTGGATTTAAGTGACAGCAGTGAGAGCCAATTGCTGTGCTGCTATCAATCTATCCAATCAGGACACAAGACACCGGCCGGAGATGGTGTGCTCGTTCCCATCCTGGGAATTACAGGGCTCGGGGGCACTGCTGCAGCAAAGGAGGTTTTTAACCTTAATGTATAGTATGCATTAAGGTGGAAGACGGCAAGGGTTTGCAACCTTTAAGGTTCACCAAGCATTTCATATTAAGGGGTATTTTCACATTTCCATCTTACCATAATATTAATATCATCAACTTAAAAGGAAACATTACTTCCGGGTAAGGTACAGCAATAAAGTTTGCTAAAAATGCTTGCTTTGCTTTAAGCAGACCTGGAGAGGATATTGTTTTGTACACGGTGCTTCTTTAACAATAAAAGGCATATCTGCCATTGTATATACACTATATTGCCAAAAGTATTGGGGTGTCTTACACGTACATGAACTTTAATGGTATCCCAGTCTTAGTCTGTAGGGTTCAATATTGAGTTGGCCCACCCTTTGCAGCTATAACAGCTTCAACTCTTCTGGGAAGGCCGTCCACAAGGTTTAGGAGTGTGTCTATGGGAATGTTTGACCATTCTTCCAGAAGTGCATTTGTGAGGTCAGGTACTGGAGATTATGGTAGGGTTGTTTTTCAGGGGTTGAACTTGGCAGTGAAGGGAACTCTTAAAGAGCGATTCCGGCCAGGATATTTTTTTTTTTTAAAGTCAGCAGCTACAAACACTGTAGCTGCTGACCTTAAATAAGTAGACTTACCTGTCCTGGGTGCCCGGAATGTCGGCCGCCTGAGGCCGACCCGTCCCTCGGCTCTCGGCACCACCATCCTAAGTAAGGGAAACAGGCAGTGGAGCCTTGCGGCTTCACTGCCAGTTTCCTACTGCGCACGCACGTTACTCTGAATGGCTCCGTGGTTTTCTGGGAACAGAAGGAGCAGGCAACGGGGCCACTCACCGAGGAGCAGGACACGCTGCGGAATAGGAAGAGGCAGATTAGGAAGACTGCCTAGCAACAAGGGTTTAGGCAAGTTTAAAACATTTTTTTTCAAATGTTTTTTTAAAAATGTTTTATGCAATTTTTTATTTTAGGGTGGCCCTCCACTTTAAAGCGTCAGCATACCAAGACATTTTGGACAATTTCGTGCTCCCAACTTTGTGGGAACAGTTTGGGGGTAGCCTCCATATTCTAAAGGCAGTAGAAACTAACTGTAAAGCCCCTTCCACATGCGGCGGTCCCCACTGGAGTCTACCTGCTCAGGGGGGGGGATTTGTTTGCTTAGCCCCACTGAGCAGGCGGACGGGCTGGTCTGTGTCCACAGCCCGTGCTCCTCTATGGGCGGTCAAATGGAAAGGGACTGCCTGTTTACACTGACTGCCATCCGATCGACAGATGGTGAACGGACCACAATCCGTCTGTTTTTAGTGGACAGGATCAGATCGGAGGTGGGCGGTCTTCAACGGATACCTGCCCCTCCATAAAAAGTGACTGGAGGGTCAGATCTGGTCCACCTGAAAAACTGACAGGTGGACCCAATTGGTCCACCTGTATGAAGGGGCCCTTAATCAAAACCTTCAGTGACCCCTGTAGCCATAGGCACTATGCAAGTAATTTGTTCTAAAATTTACAGCAGACTTTCAATTCAGCAACTTAGCTCTGTCCCCTCCCAGCAATGACCTGGCAGCCTCCATGTGCTACTTTAGGGGAGATTTACAGTATAATCAAAACCCCTTTTTTGTTTTGAATGGAGTAGGGAAGGATTAGAACCTCTTAAATTGTTATAGCGGTCTTCGGCCCCACTAAGATTGATGCCCTCTATTGATCTCTCTAGAAAGACAGGAAAAGATGGAGCACTAAGGGTTGGCCAGATGCTGGAACCAATGTTTGGTTGGAACGCTAAACTTCAAATTACCTTATGTGGGGCAAGAGCCGTTGGAGGAATTTTTAATAAAATTCCTCCAATTAGTTAAGATGGAGAATGGATGTACAGGGAGCAGAGAAGTGCCTCTAATCAGTAAGGATTAGTAGAACACATACGCACACACATACCCAGCACTGACCCAGCTATGACACTCAGCATGGTTTATAATTTTGCCATGACGTACATCTGCAAGTTGTTTACAGTATAACATAAAAAAGGGAAAAGGTTACCCAATTTGAAGAAAAGTAAATTCACACATGATCTTGTGTCTAAAGCAAAACACAATTAAAAAAAAAAAAATCTATTAAATTAAATTAGCAGCACAGGAGGAGGTGATAATCAAATCCGCCTTGCCATTGGCGCTTTCCTCTTCCACCGCAAAGCATCACCTTCCCTCCAGAGTGATGGGGGAGAGTTCAGACCACACTCTTTCCAATCTTCTCTTTCCTCAATTTCCGCTGACTGACACAGATGTTGCAAGCAATGATTATATTGTAAAAATTTATCACAACTTTAAACCAGTGTGATAGCTACCCTAAAATGCCCCAAAACCCAAAAGGAGGAGGCATTTGGAACTTGGGTGGCCTGAAATGCCCTGACCTCAACTCTACTGAACATCTCTTGGATGAACTGGAACGCTAAACAAGCCAACTCCTCTGGTCTGACAGCAGTACCTGCTCTTTTGGCTAAACACAAACTCCAACAGGCACCCTCCAAAACTTTGTGGAAAGCCCTCTTAGAAGAGTGGAGGATGTCCAACAAACTATACATGTAATGGTCTGGTGCCCTCAAACTTTCACATCATGCATCTCTAGGCCAATACTAAAGCAGACCTATAAGCTTAGACAGGGTTTCTCAATCAGGTATTAATAGCGTTCTCTCCGTCAATCACAGGCAGCTGACAGGTTCATCACATCACCTCTGCTGACCCATGTCCAGCTACACAAACAAGCAGCTCTTCTTGTGAAACGCTGCCCCCTGCCGCTTGTATGTGACATCACCCAGGATGGACAGGAAGGGGCTTGGCAGGGAACAGCACGGCAGAAGGACTGATCACAGCCGCTTCCCTGCTTAACTCAGCTTCTCTGCCATTTCCTCTAAGCTCATGTAAGGTGCCCTGATGTGTGCCTCATGTGCCCCACTGCCCCACCACTTATCTCATGTTTGACCAAGACCAATTTGGCACCTTTGACATTTGTTCGTAAAGCCATACATATCACCAATTTGTGCATCCAGGTGGATTATACTGCATTTTTTTCCAGGACAAACTGGGCTTTGGTGGTAAAATACTACTGATATCTCCCGATGTTTTTTTTTTTTTTTTTTTTTTCTTGGATTAAAAAAAAAAAAAAAAAATTTACACACACACACCACAACAACCCTTACCCAAAACAGTAAAAAAACCTACTTTAAAAATGTAACTGTACATTTCTTGCTAGTAGCAGCATGTACCCGTAGTACAGCCCAGAAAAAATGGTCTACATTTTTTTTGTCCTGCCTAAAACAGAGGCTGCATTCACACTTTAGCATTTTGAATAGCTGGTAGATGTGCCACTAATCTGTCTGCGATCTGAAAGCGCCAAAGTGTGCATGACAAAAATCGCGGGACTCGCATTTGAGATGCCATTCATTTGAATGACACCTCAAATCGTGATGAGTATCTGCTGCAATTGTCACACGATAAAACGTGCTACAACTGCGGGAAGCATGTCGCCAAAAAAAAAAAAGTTCAGGAGCTACTTTTGGGCAACATGTTTCACCATGATATGGTTTGCCTTGATTGCAGCACGATTTATTGCGCGACAAGCGCAGCAGACTCGCACTGCCATTTAAGGTGTTATTCAAATGAATGGCATCTCGCGATTTGTCATTCACACATCGGTGCTTTCAAATCACGGGCAGATCCGTGGCAAATCTGCCCACGACTCTAAATGCTGAAGTGTGAATGCAGCCTCTATCTTCATCTCTGATCATGTGACCCACCAAGTGGTTATATGCCTAGCACCAAACCTAGCTAGTGCAATCAGCTTGGTCTCACAAATTTACACTACTCATTAGTACAGGGCTGGGGGATTGGTTGGTAGAACAGAAGCTCATTTTAAACCCGGAGTCTGCTTTAGCGGACATGAAATAGAATCCTCACCCGTAAGCCGATACTGTATACTGTGTAATGCTATAACGTTAGCCTGTTATCTTAGCGTTTTGGTTAAACCGGGATGTTGAGTCCGGCTTTGCTTCACAGCAGTTAGACGTCAAGTGCCTCGTTTAAAATTATACTATAATAGCAAGCACAATATGAATTCTGGAGAACAGGTACCCACAAGTGGTATATCCTAAGTGCATATCCCCCTTTGCACTGTTGTAACCCCCTTGATAACCTGAATTTCCGAGAACAGGATACACCGGTGCTGCTCAGCCCATCTATGTCCCCGTATCTCCCGATGCAGCCCAAGACTTAGACCCCATACACACTATTAGATTTTGGTCTTCAGCTTTACCAAAACCATATGAGGTCAAACCTTAATGCCGCGTACACGAGCGGACTTTTCAGCATCAAAGGTCCAACGGTCTTTCGGACGACCAGACTTGCCCACACACAAACGGACTAAAGTCCGTTCGAAAGTCCGTTGGTTTGAACGTGATGACGTACGAAGGGACTAGAATATGGAAGTTCATAGCCAGTAGCCAATAGCTGCCCTTGCGTTTTTTTATCTGTTGGACTAGCATACGGACAAATGGATTTTTCGACCGGACTCGAGTCGGAAAGATTTAAAAACAGGTTTCAAATCTAAAGTCCGTCTGATTTTCGACGGAAAAAGTCAGCTGAAGGTCCAATGAAGTCCACACATGGTCGGACTGCCCGACGGATTCGTTCCGTTGGACCAGTCCGGCATAAGAGTTTCTATATGTATGCGATCAGGCAGCCCCTTGCACTACATGGTTTTGGTAAATCTGCAGAAAATCTAATAGTGTGTATGGGGCTTTACACAAACACAGGCAGGCTAACAGGGACACAGCCTGTCAGCAGCTGCGGGGGGATTCCCCCCACACAGACACGGCCGCCACTTAGTCCCTTCCAGTTTCTCCATTGGCAGGGGGAGCTGGCCAATCCAGGGAGGACTGCAAGATCTGCAAGGAATTCTGGGACATGTAGTCCCCAACACAGGCTGCCCCCCACTGTAATCCCTAGGTGGAAAAACTACACCTCCCAGCAGCTCACAGAGAGGGGAGGAATCTTACACCTAGAGGATTCCTGGGAGAAAGGTGGTTGGTAGGACATGCAGGAATAAAGAGAGGACCCGGGTGGGGAGGGTAGAATAGTGCCCCAACATTGGTGTTCCTGGGAGGGGGGGGGGGGTAGAATAGTGCCCCATCATTCTTGTTCTGGGGGGGGGCGGGGGGGGTTCTTTTCTTGTACTATAAACCACCATCATGACAGGATACCTATATATGACCTGTGTAACACATTTTTCATTAATTTTAAATAAACAAGGGGAAAAAAAAAAAAAAAAAAAACGCATATTACGTTTTATTATTTTTTCCCCCGATTAATCGGGGAAAAAAAAAAAAAAAATTTAAATCGGACAACTAATCGATTATGAAAATAGTTGCAGCCCTATATATTGCACTCTAAAGTACAGCGTTTCTAGTTTTACAGGCCACCTTCTAGCAGAGGCTGGAAGCCTAAACTGTGCCGGAAGCTCACTGTGGTTGGCAATGATGAACAAAGTCCTTGCAGTACAGCATCTAGTGCCCACTGCCCACATTAAAGAGTAAATAGCAAAATTCCAGGCCACCTAGCTCAGAGCTGAGGGTGCAGGATATCAATGACTTTCAGGCTGGGTTCACAGTAGTGCGATGCCAGACAGACATCTTATGCGATTCGCACTGCATTGCTGTGCACATCACAGGCAATGTCTGTGCGATGGGAATTCAGCATTTGCACCAAAATGGTGCAGGACCTTTTTTTGGTCTGCAGTGGAATTGGTTAACATCCATAGGATCCGATTCCTGATGGATTTTGGGGTGTCATTAACCCTACATTGACACCTGCAGTGGTACGCAGAGAGAAATATGAGCTGATTGTGAGTGAGATGCAATGCAGGAACCTGCACAGGAATCGCACTCATTTCTGCATCGCACAAGTGTGAACCGGGTTTAAAAGCAGAGCTCCACCCAAGAGGGGAAACTGCTTGTTTGCTTCCCCCCCTCCGCTACCACATTTGGCACCTTTCGGGGGGGGGGGGGGGGGGGGGGGAGCGAGTCCCACACCGGGAAGTTCTGCCCCCTCCTTCCCCCACCGGGCCATTCACAAAAGCAGAGCGTGCTTCACACATGCGCAGTAGGGAACCGGACATGAAGCTGCAAGGCTTTACTGCCAGTTTCCCTTACCAGGAATGGCGGTGGCAGGGATAGATAGATAATTTATTTTCGGCTGGGGTGCCAACATCATGGGAACCCTGAACAGGTAAGTTTCCCAATATTTGTAGTTTCTGACTTTTCATTTTTTTTGGTGGGGGAGGGGGGCTGGAGCTCCTCTTCAATGAGAAAATCTGCCAGCACCGACTTCAATAAACTGCGATCTGATTGGTTTTTAGGGGGGACGGTTCTATAACTGATTATACAAAAACCAGGAACATTTAGTGTGGGTGCTTTAGATTAGAACAGGTACACAATGTACAGAAGAGTCCTACATTGAAGTCAGTGTCAAGTTACGCAGCCACCAATGAGATAAATATGGAGTACGGCCTACAACACATCTATTCATTACTAAACTTTTGTACACAAACTATTTTTAGAATTTATTTTTAGTAGTAATGACACACACACACAAACACACTAGTTTCTGCTATAACATTTTTGCAAACAATCTTGATGCATAAATTTAGGCCAACATGTATTCTGCTGTTAAAAACCCAAATAAAAGTGTATTTAGTTTGTGTGAAAGTTAAAGTCTACACAACCATGGGATATACATTTAAAAATTGACCAATCATGATGTACCGGTGGACCATCTAATTTCTAGAGGCCCCAAAATGCCAGGACAGTACAGATATCCCCCAAAATGTCCCCCTTTTTGTTAAGTAGACAGTCCAAGGTATTTAGGAAGAGGCATGGCAAGTTTTTTTGAATCTGTAATTTTTTGCAACAATTTTTTGGAAAACGAAATTTAGTAACAAAATTCTCACAATAGAATCAATCACAGTATATATAAAAATAAGCAAAGTGGTTGGAGGGAAGCTTCAGAATGGCAAATAGGTTTTTATTACAAATTATGTGAGCAGACTGCAGTTCCTCTAACTATTGTGATGGTGTGATTGGCCCACAGCCAACATGGTATAGGGTGCTGTGATTGGCCCAGGTACAATGTGATAACTGTGTGCCAATCACAGAATCACAACAGTGGGCCAATCACAGCATCACAAGAGTAAACAATCTGTCATGAATGAAGGCCAATCAAGACCGTTGTGCTTAGACCGCTTTCACACTTGTGCGACTCGGGATTGCAAAGTCGCATGACAAGTCGTACCCCACGATTTCCAATGAGTACCATTCATATCTGTGCGACTTCAAGTCACACCAACTTCAAAAAGTAGTCCCTGTACTACTTTGGTCTGACTTTGATACGAGTTGAGGTCCATAGACCTCAAGTTTACACCGGCATTCCCTAAAATCATGCCAAAAGTCACATGACTTTCAAGTTCAAGGCAGTGTGGAAGGGGCCTTACATGTTATGGGATTGCGCTGCTCCAAAGGGCGTGCCAGTGTACACTGCAACACATGGATACGGTGCCCGGGGATGCCTCCCACCAGCAGTAAATGTATTGCTGGCGGTAAGCAAGATTATGAAAGTATGTGTGTGTGGTGTGACCAACTGCCAGAATGCCCGCAGAATCGCACCACAATGGAGAGTCACACTTGCGCATGTGTTCTAATATTTTCTAACTTGCACTCGCCTGGCTGCTGACCAGTTGACCCAATTTTTACAGGGGGGGGGGACCCACTTGCGCACTGTGCAATTAGCAGAAAAAAAAAAAAAAAAACACAAGTCTGGAACAGTGGATCAATATCCAATTTTGCATTAAAATTGACGTCACTGGACAGCGATGGTAAATATGTATGTGGTTAACTGGGATCAGTGAGCTAAGTGTAGGCAAATTTGACAGTCAATATACCAGATACGTTTTATAATTAAAGTTAAAAAAAAAAAAAAAGTACTTACATCAGTGCTACAGTTTGAATTTAAAACGTATTTGTGTGAACTGCGAAGTTAAGTCATGGATTGTGGAAACTAAATAGTGTCGGGTGATTGTATATAGTGTATACCACATTTACCACTGACTAATGCAGAGTTGCAATGCAAGGAGGTCAACTAAAAGTAGTTGGATCTGTATGTGCGTTATAATTAAATCGAAATTAGTAAAAAAAAAAAAAAAAAAAATTTCGATTAAAATCGAACACAAAAATTGTAATCAGCAACAGCCTTAAAATCAAGTGTTTTTGATTGGCTTATGCGATTTGAGAGGTAGGAGGATGTCTACAATGACACAAGAAGTGGGCAGCCAAAAACACAAGTGACCTATGCAAATGTAGACACGCAGAGAAAAAAAAAAAAAAAAAATCGAGTGGCAGAAGAATTGAACATGAACAGGCAAACCGTGCAGCAGATGCTGATGGAGGATTTGGCAATGGGAAAGAATTCTCCAAAGATGGTGGCTTGAAACTTGAGAGAAGATCAGAAAGAACGTTGTTTTCAAATTTCATCTGATCTTTTGAAAAATGCAGGAGGAATTTTAAAGGGTTACTTACCAGTGATGAAAGCTGGTGTTTACAGAAACAAATGCCAGAGCATAAAAAAAAAAAAAAAAAAAAAAAATCATCTCATCTGAAGAAAGCATGCATGTCTCGTTCTCCATTCAAAACCATGCTGGTATGTTTTTGGATCACAAGGGGAGAGTTCACTACGAGTTCATAGAACAACGGTGAACCCACCACATTGTTCTATGGGAATTCTAAAAAGGTTATGAGATTCTGTTCGGGGGAAATGATCAGGACTGGTCTGACAAATGGATTCTCCACCACAATGCTCCCACATATGAAGTGTTACATGTCTAAGTGTTTGTGGCCCAGAAAAAAATATAATATAAAAAAAAAAAATAAATTTACGAAAAACTTGAACCGCATCGCTTCACAAGGGGTCTACTTTGAAGGTAACAGCCACTAGTGTAAAGGCAAGTAAACATTTACAATCCATTCCCAGAATTTAATTTAAATAATAAATTTACATAACACTGGCCACTTCATTAGGTACACCTGTTCAATCGCTTGGCAACATAAATTGCTAATCATACAAAAAAAAAAAAAAAAAAAATCACATGGCAGCAACTCCATGCATTTATAGTCATCTAGACGTGGTGAAGGGGACTTGCTGAAGTTCAAACTGAGCATCAGAATGGGGAATAAAGGGATATAAGTGACTTTGAACATGGCGTGGTTGTTGGTCCCAAAACGGGCTGGTCTGAGTATTTTAAAAAAAATGCTGATCTACTGGGATTTTCACAGAGAATTGTCTGAAAAAGAGAAAAATTAGAGATGCACCGAAATTTTGGCCACCGAAATATGTCGGACGAAAATTGCGTTAATCAGCATTAAGAGAAAAAGGTGACAATAGTGGCATTGAAAACACTCGATTTTGTTGTGAATTTATGGTGATTGTGACTCGACTTTACTGCGAATGCGCTTTGGGGGCAGCCGAGCCACAGCTCCGTGTGTCCATTGAGAGACAGCTGTGGTTCGGCCCACCCCCTCTCTCCTGATTGACAGCAGCGGGAGCCAATGGCACTGCTGCTGTGCCTCCACCAATCAGGAGGGAGTCCCGGATGGCCGAGGCTCTCGCGCACATTGTTGGATTGAGATGGGGCTCAGGTAAGTATTAGGGGGGCTGCTGCACACAAAAGGTTTTTTTTAATCTTAATGCATAGAACGCATTAGGATAAAAAACCTTCTGCCTTCACAACCCCTTTAATGCAAAGCATTATGCAATTAAGCTCCAAGTGGCTCACGATGCAGGCCCTACCCTGCTCATGCATTATGGAATACAATAATCCTATATAAGGCAGATATCGGGAACGCATACAAGCAGTAGGGTTACACAGATACTAAGCATTTGCATGAGTACTTCTACTCGTGCAAGTGCTCCGATACCTAAAACCGCTACTTTTTTGTGCAGTGCGATTCCGGTCTGAATCACATGTAATTCCCCGCACCATTCCCATGTGAACCCAGCATGAAACCACATGCAATTCGGACAGGAATCACATTCAATTCTTTGCAGTGCGATTTGAGCCCATTCATACACACTCTGAAAAAACGTTAATGATCATCCCCATCAAGGAGCACTGAAAAGTATTTAATGGGTTTTAGTACACAGGTGGATTTAGAATAGTTTGCAAGGGGCAGTACATAACGTTCAGCCTTGCTGCGAAGGCTTTTGGAGTCCGTTTCCTCCATGTACAAGATACTGTGAATGTAATCAAGTCTTGTGGGTTTTCTGCAGATGTTCTGGCGTCCTCCCAAAATCCGAAAAGCTGCTGGTAATTTGACTGGCTTTCACCCAACGATGTCCCTTCTGCACGTATGACTCTGGTAGGGGCAGTCGCCTGTTAATGCCTTTGGGGCCAGAGAGAGGGATGTGAATAGCTCATTGTTCTCTGCAGGAGAAAGTGTAGGCACAATATGAAGTAGCAATTACAAAAAAAAAAAAAAAAAAAATCTTTGCAGTAGCCTTAAAATATTCGTGTGCACACAGACACCATAAAAAAACTTTATGCCTACTCACCTAACATTGAATAGGTCCCCATTTGCTGCCCAAAAAGCCTCGACCTACTGAGGCATGGACATCACTAGACCTCTGAAGGCATGCTGGGTTATCTGAAATCTGATGGACACCTTATAATTGGTGCATATATACCAACACCTCCCTACTTCATATACATATTTAACCTGCAAGCTCTGTCTTATATCTTTATCACCACAATTTTCTGTGCAACCGAATCAAAGTTTTCTCTGCACAAAAACTATTTGTAGTAACATCTACATATCATAAATGCATGTACAAAACATCAAAAAAAAAAAAAAAAAAAAATTTCCAAAAATCCAGATTTCAATCCCCCCAAAAAAAAGGTATATCAAAGATTAGAAAGCGTGATCCAGCAATTCATATATATCCGATGTGCTCCTTTCATCAAAAAAATTCCTAAAGTGACTCACCAGAGGCTGTGGCTGGTCAAATTATAAACTAGCAGTTGCGCGGCATTATCTAATTTAGGAAGATCCACTCTGCTGACTCAGGATGTGTCCTCCTGTCAGTTTCTCTCCCATGTTGAACAGATTATTAAAGAGGAAGAAAGAAGGGAAATCTCCATAGCATAATCATGTTTTTTTTAAAAAAAAAAAAAAACCCTCACATTTCTTAATGGTCAGCCCGACCCTAGGGAACAATCACATGTTAATATCATCTATTTCTCTGCTCCTGGCTGTGATCCCAAGCCGTGAGCCTGAACCCTGTAAAGTCTTATGGCAGTGGTTCTCAACCTGCCTAGTGCCGAGACCCCTTGATAAAATTTCCCAAGTAGTGGGGACCCCCAACAGTAAAAGAATTTTCTAGCGTGGTTTGTCAGCACCCAAGGTAAAACAAGTCATTTCCGCCCCTAACCCATGAACATTTCGTGCTCCTCGAGTCCCTTCCATTCGTACAGTATTAAAACACCTTATGGCACATTTTAGGATGTACCACCCTCTTTGTTCTCCTTTCTTTCCCTTTTATCTCTCTCTATCCTAATTTCTTGTTTTTTTTCCCCATCCCTCTCTCTAGCCTTGTTTCTCGTTCTCTCTTTTTCTTTGTTCCTCCCCCCCTTTTCCTCTCCCTTCCATGTATTCACTATTTTTATTCCTTCCTCCTTATTCCAGGTAGTGTTAATCACTATGTCTCTGAATTTGTGGTGTCTCGCAGCAGTGACACCTATGACGAAATCAAGAGATAGGGTCTCCTTTAGCCCCTCCCAGTTCACATTACTCACCATGAGGAACCTCTAGTCGCTGCCCCCCAGCTATTCCGTGAACTGAATGGGCGGCTAGGAAGAGGCTGAGTGGGCGACCGTGGGCTCCAGCAACAGCCCACCTGGGCGGCTACAGGTTCCAGAGACAGCCGCGAAAAGGCTGGGAGAGCGGTGCGGGATTCAGGAACAGCTCAGGATTTTGTGACCCCTGGCAAATCGTCATTCGACCCCAGAGGGGGTCCCGACCCCCAGGTTGAGAACCACTGTCTTATGGTGTCAGCGTCCTAGCCCCGCCCTACTAGTTTCGTTATTAAACATCCTCACGGAGCGGTCGGTAGGGCAGGGCTAGGATGCTGACACAGGCTTTGCAGGGATCAGGCTCACGGCTTGGGATCACAGCCAGGAGCAGAGAAATGCATGATACCAACACACCATTGTTCCCTAGTGTCGGGCTGACCCTTAAGAAATGCGAGTGTTTAAGCAAGATTCTTTAAAATATATTATATTATATGATATAAAGTTTACGCTATGGAGATTTCCCTTCTTTCTTCCTCAAAAAAAAAAAAAATTCGGAGGTCTAATGCAGGAGAGAGACTGACAGGACGACATGTCAGAGTGGATCTTCCTAAATATATAACTCCGCGCAATTGCCGGTTTATAATTTGACCAGCCACAGCCTCTCACGAGTCACTTTAGGAGAGATGAAAGCAGCACATCGGAAATCTGAATATAAATTGCTGGATCACGCTTTCTATTCTTTGATATACTTTTTTTTTGGGGGGGGGGTTGAAATCTAGATTTTTTAATTTTTTGCACACTAGCACTTAAAACTGAATTTTTTTCGATTGAATAAGACACTTTTCACTTATTTATGAAATATGGTTTTAGTTTGAGAATATTTTCATATTTGCACTTTTTTATATAACAGTTAGATTACAGGTTCAATAGGTATATGAAGTAGTGGTATAGCCCTTTCATGACTAAGCCTATTTTTGAAATTTGGTGTTTACAAGTTAAAATCCGTATTTTTTGATAGAAAATTACTTAGAGTTCCCAACATTATATATATATTTTTTAGCAGAGAATCTAGAGAATAAAATGGCGATTGTTGCAATATTTTTTATCACACGGGATTTGTGCAGCGGTGTTTTAAACGCAAGTTTTTGGAAAAGGGACACTTTCATGAATTTTAAAAAATCCAAACAGTAAAGTTACCCCAATTTTTTTGTATAATGTGAAAGATGATGTTACGCCGAGTAAATAGATACCAAACATGTCACCCTTTATAATTGCACGCACTCGTGGAATGGCGACAAACTACGGTACCTATGAATTTCCATAGGCGACGCTTTAAAAATTTTTTACGGTTACCAGGTTTGAGTTATAGAGGAGGTCTAGGGCTAGAATTATTGCTCTTGCTCTGACGATCGCGGCGATACCTCACATGTGTGGTTTGAACACCGTTTACATATGCGGGCGCAACTTCCGTATGCGTTTTCTTCGCTGCGCGAGCTCGCGGGGACAGGGGCACTTTAAAAAAAAAAATTTTTTTATTTTAAATTTATGTTATTTATTTTTTTACTTTATAAATTGTGTTTTAAAAAAATTTTTTTTTTTTTTTTACTTTTATTGCTGTCACAAGGAATGTAAACATCCCTTGTGACAGTAATAGGTGGTGACAGGTACTCTTTATGGAGGGATGGGGGGGGGGGGTTACCCCCGATCCCTTCTTTGCACTTCAAAGTATTCAGATCGCTGAAAACGGCGATTCTGAATACTGTGTACTTTTTTAAATTCGGCGCCATTGGCAGCCGAGTAAACGGGAAGTGACGTCATGACGTCGCTTCCGCGTTTACAACGAGAAGGCTGGAACGAAGCCGCTCACAGCTTCGTTCCAGCCCGCCCCCAGCCGCCGAAGGTACCCGATTGGACACCCGGGCCTTCTGATCGCACGGGAGGCCCGGTAACAGCGGCGGGAGGGGGGGGGGGGGTTGTCCCCTCCCGCTCCTCCGGTATAACAACCGAGCGGCTTTTAGCCGCATCGGTTGTTATACACGGGTAGCCGATCGCCCGCTGTAAACAACGGTACCGGGATGATGCCTGCAGCTGCGGGCATCATCCTGGTATAACCCCGGAAAACCGAGTACGCACATCTACGTACGGTCGGCGGGAAGGGGATAGTATTTGTAAGGAGGTGTTGGTATATGCACTAAATTATAAGGTGTCCATTATTAAATTTCAGAATTTTGTATGCAATTGTGTAATTTCTATAGATTTGCGCTGCTTTTTTTGTTTACTGATTACAAACTAGTGAGGCACTAGGACTGAGCGGCATCATTTAGAATTGGAATCCACAATTATCCACCATTTCTTTGGCGCCGATTCTCCTTTCCTTCCGATGCTGTGGTATCTGCCACAAAGCCATACTTAGTTGGTGGGGCCTCAATTTATCAGACTTTTTTCCAGCACATGCCGCAGGTGCTTGATGGATTGAGATATGGAGAATTTGGAGGCCAAGTCAACACTTCAAACACGATGTGGTGTTCCTCAAACAAAAGATTTTTGCAGTGTGGCAGTGTGCATTATCCTGCTGAAAGAGGCCACGGCCATCAGCAAATAGCATTTCCATGAAGGGGTGTATTTGGTCAGCAATAATGTTTAGGGAGGTAGTAAATATCAAAGTAACAGCTACATGAATGGTAGGACCAAGAACATTGCCCAAAGCATTGCCTCTGCCAGCTCACCTTCTTCCCAATACCGCATCCTGGTGCCATATCTTCAAAGTGACGCACACGCACCCGGCCATCCACATGACTTAAGAAAAATGTGATTCATACCAGGCCACCTTCTTCCATTGCTCCAATTCTGATTCGCACATGCCCATTGTAGGGGCTTATGGCTGTGGACACTGGTCAGCATAGGCACCCTGACTGGTCTGTGGCTAAGCAGCGATGCCCGTTAAGGCTCCATTCACTTGTACAACTCCAAAGTTGCTAACTTTGGAGTGCAACTTTGGATGGGTGAAACTCGGATAAGACTTTGGCTTTGACCAGTGATAATGGACAACTGTTGAACACAAGTTGCATTGTATAACATTCATGCAACTTCTGAGGGTTAACATTGACGTCTATGGCCCTCAAGTTGCATGAAAGTCCAAACAAAGTAGTGCATGAACTATTTTAAAGTCGGTGCAACTTTAAGTTACGCATATATGAATACGTATCATTGGAAAACATGGGGGAACGCCTTGTCATGCAACTTTGATGTCAAAAGTTGCATGACAAGTGGCACAAGTGTGAATGGAGCGTTATTTGGTTTAGAAAACCATTTCAGGGACATGTTCACTTGCTGCCCAATATATCCCACCTACTTTCAGATGACATTGTAACGAGATCATCAATTTTATTGACTTTACTGGTCGGTGGTCAAAGTTATGGCTGATCAGCGTATTCCCCTCCAGTCATTACTTGAGTTCTGCATCCAGGAGTTTTCACTTCCAGTCCAATAGATACTTTTGCTACATTGTCTAAACCTTGAGGAACTGAAATGCTTTCCTGTTACTTGTGATTATAATAAAGGGTGTTGAGGCTCTTGAAATCATTTGGCACTCATTCTCTAAACGCACCTATGTGGATTTCTGAACCTTGGAGATTCTCCCAGTTTGGGGACAGCTGCTGAACTCAAGCCACGAGGCTCAACCAATTCATCCTTCAGCATCTCACCTCCATCTCCTAAGGTCAGCACAATGATGTCCCCCATGACACCTTGGGCTCACAGGCAGTCACAGGATGTTGGGTGTCATACTACACAAACTGTACTGGCAGCACTAGATGGTGTGTATTTTTTTTTTTTTTTTTTTTTTTTTTTTTAATACTTGGCATCTAACATTTTTTATTTTTACACATATCTGGAATTGGACTTTAATAGCAGCATAAAATAAATTTATATAATACAATTATACAACTAATCCAAAACTACAAGTAAAACCAGAAAAAAAAAAAAATCTGAATCCATTCCAGCACACCACAGCTGTTCTACAATTACAACGTTCCCTCCATTTACCTTAATCCACGTTGCCTGTAAACCACTACAATCAGAATCCAGGAAGCTCCTCACAGGGTCACTGGGGGTGTACTGCTTGAAGCACATATTCTCCTCTGCACAACCAAATCGCTAATATGAAAGTTCTAACTTCTGGTTGAGGGGATGTTAGAAGTACAGGCACATCTAGGTACTTTTCACCATGTAGTATTTTTGTGGTTTTCAAAAAAAGGCAGATATATTATAAAGTATGTAAATCCTGCCAGTAATACACAACCTGCTAGAGCAGTGTTTCTCAACTCCAGTCCTCAAGGCGCACCAACAGGTCATGTTTTCAGGATTTCCCTCAGATGAAACAGCTGTGGTAATTACTAAGGCAGTGAAACTGATCAAATCACCTGTGCAAAATAGTGGAAATCCTGAAAACATGACCTGTTGGTGCGCCTTGAGGACTGGAGTTGAGAAACACTGTGCTAGAGTACTCATTGTATTGCATCCAGAGGAGGAGCAATGTTGTCACCCCTGGACAGGATTACAGCACACCTTCCCCTTTTCTGTTCTCCCTGCAACAGGAGGGCGGACGGCAGAACAGCTCCCCCCTGGGACAGGACGGCAGAACAGCTCCCCCCTGGGACAGGACGGCAGAACAGCTCCCCCCTGGGACAGGACGGCAGAACAGCTCCCCCCTGGGACAGGACGGCAGAACAGCTCCCCCCTGGGACAGGACGGCAGAACAGCTCCCCCCTGGGACAGGACGGCAGAACACATTTCTTCTTCCTTGGACAGGAAGGCAAGACCACAGAACACCTCTTCCTTTTCATTTCTTCCTATGGCAGGAAGAAAGGACTAAAAACACTGTTCTGTAGGCAAGAACATATCTTCTTCTCCCAACAGAAGGATAGGACTGCAGAACAGTTCTCCCTTTTCTCTTCTCCCTACGACAGGCCCACTAGATCTTCTCTCCCTAGGACAGGAGTACCAAACACCTCTCCCTTCTCTTTTCCATATGACAGGGATAAAAAGGAACACCTCTTCTCCCTATGACAGGACTACTATTCTTATGTGAGTACTTTCAGTTATGGCCATTTGTTCATCATACTCAATCCCTCTACCCCCTCCAGTCTGTGGTTATATCAAACTATAATGGTGATTTTTTTTTTTTTTATCCCCTTTTTAATATATGGATGCACTTGCTCCTGATGAGTGGATAGAAGAAGTCCACGAAACGTCGTCAAGCTTATTTTGATGCATCCATCTCATATTTATGATTCTAGAAGGTTTTTATTGCTCTACCACCCAGATATAAAGGTTATGCCTACTCCATTTGGGGGACTGTGATGTATAATATTTACTTTGTGTAATGTTGGTGACTATCCTCAATATGTATGTTAGTACTTTTTATTTTATATGCCAATGTGCTATTATGCATTTATATGGGTTGATCCATGCCCTATCTTTGGTCTAATAAAGAATAAAATTTTTTACATATGTATATGGACTTGTCTGGCTCTACCCCCCCGCACCTCACCTAAATTCCCACCTCCCCCCCCCCCCCCTTCTTTTTGCAAAAGAAACCAGGGATGGAGGCGCAATATTCCCCGTTGCGTCTCATTTAAAGTCCCAAATATTCCCTTTATTTCTTTGATATGGCAGGACTACAGAACACCTCCCCTTTCTCTTCTCCCTTGCACAGGACTACAGAAGACCTCTCCCTTCTCCCAAAAGGGCAGGATCGCAGGCCAGCTCTCCCTAGGATAGGACTACATGAGAAAAACACTGTAATTTATGTTAGATCACCATTGGTCCTGAGCGTTGGCACATGTGTGTATATATACTTAGGATAGGACTACAGAACACCACATCCCAGGACATGACTACAGATCATCACTCCCTTTTTCTTTTCACCCAGGGGACAGGACTACAGAACACACCCCCTTCCAGGACAAGAATACAGAACAGTTCTCCTGTTTCACTGCTCCTTAGAACAGGACTACAAAACACCTTTTCTCCCCCTTTTCCCAAGACAGGACTACAGAACATCTCTCCCTTAGATGGGACTACAAAACACCCCTGCCTTTCTCTTTTCCCTAGCACCTCTCCATAGGAAAGGACTACAAAACATCTCTCCCCCATCTTTTCTCCCCTTTTCCCTAAGACAGGGCTACAGAACACCTGTCTGGGACAGGACTACAAAACACCTCTGCCTTTTATCTTTTCCCTAGCACAGGACCAAAGAACACCTCTACCTAAGACAGGACTACAGACCATCTCCCCCTAGGACAGGACTACAAAATACATCTCCCTAGGACAGAACTACAGAACACCTCTTTCTCTCATTTTGCAGATCACAGAGGTGTACTGGGCAGGGCCCGAGATAGGATGGAGAGTGAACAGGTCATCACTGCTTTCTGGCAGGAGAAACAATTACAACTGTGCACTTTTCATACAGATATAATGTTATGCATTTATCAGACCAAAAGGGAATAAGTTCATCGTTGGGGTTTCCCTTCACTTTAAGGCCTCATGCACACGGACGTTTTTACAGCCGCTTTTTTGAGCGTTTTTTGCAGCTTAAAAACGTCTGTCTATGTTAGTCTATGGCTTCATGCCCACCTAGGCGTTTTTTGAGCTGCAAGTGGCATAGGCGTTTTTAAGCTGTAAAAAAACCCAGGACCAGTGGGTTCTGAGAGACATTTTTCAGCTGTAAAAAACGTTGTAACGCTCAAAAACGTCGCTCACCAACGTTTTTAAAAAAAAGCTGAAAAACGCCAACGCGGAAAAAAGCAAAAAAAAAAAAACGCTAAAAACCACTAAAAACCGCTATTGCAATAACATTGAAAAACGCTGAAGTTAAAAAAAAAATTAAATAAAATCACTACAAAGATACTGGCGTTTTCAGAACATTATTTTAACATCCCGTGTGCATGAGGCCTAAACACTTTTCTACCTGAACAAATGCTCTATACATATACAATGTGTAGAGGGGGGATAATGTTGCACTATACATATACAATGTGTAGAGGTGGGACAATGTTGCTCTATACATATACAATGTGTAGAGGGGGGACAATGTTGCTCTATACATATACAATGTGTAGAGGGGGGACAATGTTGCTCTATACATATACAATGTGTAGAGGTGGGATAATGTTGCACTATACATATACAATGTGTAGAGGTGGGATAATGTTGCACTATACATATACAATGTGTAGAGGTGGGATAATGTTGCTCTATACATATACAATGAGTAGAGGTGGGATAATGTTGCTCTATACATATACAATGTGTAGAGGTGGGATAATGTTGCTCTATACATATACAATGTGTAGAGGTTGGAGAATGTTGCTCTATACATATACAATGCGTAGAGGTGGGATAATGTTGCTCTATACATATACAATGTGTAGAGGTGGGATAATGTTGCTCTATACATATACAATGTGTAGAAGTGGGATAATGTTGCTCTATACATATACAATGTGTAGAAGTGGGAGAATGTTGCTCTATACATATACAATGTGTAGAAGTGGGATAATGTTGCTCTATACATATACAATGTGTAGAAGTGGGAGAATGTTGCTCTATACATATACAATGAGTAGAGGGGGGATAATGTTGCTCTATACATATACAATGAGTAGAGGTTGGAGAATGTTGCTCTATACATATACAATGTGTAGAGGGGGGATAATGTTGCTCTATACATATACAATGTGTAGAGGTTGGAGAATGTTGCTCTATACATATACAATGAGTAGAGGTGGGATAATGTTGCTCTATACATATACAATGAGTAGAGGTGGGATAATGTTGCTCTATACATATACAAATGTGTAGAGGGGGGACAATGTTGCTCTATACATATACAATGTGTAGAGGTGGGATAATGTTGCTCTATACATATACAATGTGTAGAGGTGGGAGAATGTTGCTCTATACATATACAATGTGTAGAGGTGGGATAATGTTGCTCTATACATATACAATGTGTAGAAGTGGGATAATGTTGCTCTATACATATACAATGAGTAGAGGTTGGATAATGTTGCGCTATACATATACAATGAGTAGAGGGGGGACAATGTTGCTCTATACATATACAATGTGTAGAGGTGGGATAATGTTGCTCTATACATATACAATGTGTAGAGGTGGGATAATGTTGCTCTATACATATACAATGTGTAGAGGTTGGAGAATGTTGCTCTATACATATACAATGTGTAGAGGTGGGATAATGTTGCTGTAGACGGTGAATACAATACAGATCACCTCGATGACCTTGCAGTCAAGCATCATTACTCTGGTCTAGGCAAAAAGCATGTCTATAGCAAACATGGCCGTCAGCGAGCCCCACGGATGAGTAGAGGTCACCTGATTAACACTGCATTTATGACAGGCAATAAAACCGCCATCAATCACTCTCCTATGTAAATGGGCCCGCGTCTTCCCATACATACTGATCGGGGAACACACCGCCCTTGTACAGCCGCTGATAACTGCTACAACACAACAGATTGCTTTGCTACTACTACACCGAGCAGCTGGGAGTAATCCCCAACCGTTGTCTCTGGAAATTCTCAGTGTAATGTAGGTCATCCTAATGAAAGGCAACAAGATGCAAGTAGAGGGTGGAGGGATCCTATCCTAGGAGAGTGCGGGGGATTACCAGAGCCTGGGGAGACCCCAAATGACCCCAAACCACAAATACATGAAGCAGGAAAAAATGCCATTTCCGGCAAGATAAAGACACTGAAAAAGACCAATTTAGGTAGTATGGCAATAAACTGACACATGACAGATCATGTACACCTCACAACTTAATATTAAAAATAAATAGGGATGCACAGAATGGGTTTTTTCAATAGCCGTGTGTTCCCCGAAACCGATACCAAAAATAAATCTTCCTTCCTAAATCTTCCTTGATCCCAAAAACCGAAACCGAAATGACCGTTTTTAAAAATATTTTTGTACAGGAGAGGGTCAGAGACTGGGGACATGGTACAGGAGAGGGTCAGAGACTGGGGACATGGTACAGGAGAGGGTCAGAGACTGGGGACATGGTACAGGAGAGGGTCAGAGACTGGGGACATGGTACAGGAGAGGGTCAGAGACTGGGGACATGGTACAGGAGAGGGTCAGAGACTGGGGACATGGTACAGGAGAGGGTCAGAGACTGGGGACATGGTACAGGAGAGGGTCAGAGACTGGGGACATGGTACAGGAGAGGGTCAGAGACTGGGGACATGGTACAGGAGAGGGTCAGAGACTGGGGACATGGTACAGGAGAGGGTCAGAGACTGGGGACATGGTACAGGAGAGGGTCAGAGACTGGGGACATGGTACAGGAGAGGGTCAGAGACTGGGGACATGGTACAGGAGAGGGTCAGAGACTGGGGACATGGTACAGGAGAGGGTCAGAGACTGGGGACATGGTACAGGAGAGGGTCAGAGACTGGGGACATGGTACAGGAGAGGGTCAGAGACTGGGGACATGGTACAGGAGAGGGTCAGAGACTGGGGACATGGTACAGGAGAGGGTCAGAGACTGGGGACATGGTACAGGAGAGGGTCAGAGACTGGGGACATGGTACAGGAGAGGGTCAGAGACTGGGGACATGGTACAGGAGAGGGTCAGAGACTGGGGACATGGTACAGGAGAGGGTCAGAGACTGGGGACATGGTACAGGAGAGGGTCAGAGACTGGGGACATGGTACAGGAGAGGGTCAGAGACTGGGGACATGGTACAGGAGAGGGTCAGAGACTGGGGACATGGTACAGGAGAGGGTCAGAGACTGGGGACATGGTACAGGAGAGGGTCAGAGACTGGGGACATGGTACAGGAGAGGGTCAGAGACTGGGGACATGGTACAGGAGAGGGTCAGAGACTGGGGACATGGTACAGGAGAGGGTCAGAGACTGGGGACATGGTACAGGAGAGGGTCAGAGACTGGGGACATGGTACAGGAGAGGGTCAGAGACTGGGGACATGGTACAGGAGAGGGTCAGAGACTGGGGACATGGTACAGGAGAGGGTCAGAGACTGGGGACATGGTACAGGAGAGGGTCAGAGACTGGGGACATGGTACAGGAGAGGGTCAGAGACTGGGGACATGGTACAGGAGAGGGTCAGAGACTGGGGACATGGTACAGGAGAGGGTCAGAGACTGGGGACATGGTACAGGAGAGGGTCAGAGACTGGGGACATGGTACAGGAGAGGGTCAGAGACTGGGGACATGGTACAGGAGAGGGTCAGAGACTGGGGACATGGTACAGGAGAGGGTCAGAGACTGGGGACATGGTACAGGAGAGGGTCAGAGACTGGGGACATGGTACAGGAGAGGGTCAGAGACTGGGGACATGGTACAGGAGAGGGTCAGAGACTGGGGACATGGTACAGGAGAGGGTCAGAGACTGGGGACATGGTACAGGAGAGGGTCAGAGACTGGGGACATGGTACAGGAGAGGGTCAGAGACTGGGGACATGGTACAGGAGAGGGTCAGAGACTGGGGACATGGTACAGGAGAGGGTCAGAGACTGGGGACATGGTACAGGAGAGGGTCAGAGACTGGGGACATGGTACAGGAGAGGGTCAGAGACTGGGGACATGGTACAGGAGAGGGTCAGAGACTGGGGACATGGTACAGGAGAGGGTCAGAGACTGGGGACATGGTACAGGAGAGGGTCAGAGACTGGGGACATGGTACAGGAGAGGGTCAGAGACTGGGGACATGGTACAGGAGAGGGTCAGAGACTGGGGACATGGTACAGGAGAGGGTCAGAGACTGGGGACATGGTACAGGAGAGGGTCAGAGACTGGGGACATGGTACAGGAGAGGGTCAGAGACTGGGGACATGGTACAGGAGAGGGTCAGAGACTGGGGACATGGTACAGGAGAGGGTCAGAGACTGGGGACATGGTACAGGAGAGGGTCAGAGACTGGGGACATGGTACAGGAGAGGGTCAGAGACTGGGGACATGGTACAGGAGAGGGTCAGAGACTGGGGACATGGTACAGGAGAGGGTCAGAGACTGGGGACATGGTACAGGAGAGGGTCAGAGACTGGGGACATGGTACAGGAGAGGGTCAGAGACTGGGGACATGGTACAGGAGAGGGTCAGAGACTGGGGACATGGTACAGGAGAGGGTCAGAGACTGGGGACATGGTACAAGAGGTCAATGCAGCCTCACCAGTGCCCGTCAGATGCAGCCAGCCAGTGTCCCCAGTAGGGCAGCCAGTGAAGGGAGAGGAGAGCCGCCGCCTGTTTGATTACAGCGCAGGGAACATCACAGCTTCCATTTCAATAGCCGTGTGTTCCCCGCTGCGCGCCGTCACATACAGCCCTTCCCCCTTGTCTGGGGGACTTGGGACAGATGATCGGTCTGTCTATCAAAGTCCCCCGGACAAGGGGGGGCTGTATGTGACGGCGCGCAGCGGGGAACACACGGCTATTGAAATGGAAGCTGTGATGTTCCCTGCGCTGTAATCAAACAGGCGGCGGCTCTCCTCTCTTCTACGATATAGGAAGCCCCCCTGATAGGCGACACCGGAGCCCCGCCCCATTTTCGGCAAGAATTCTTTCGGCTTTTTGCCGAAAGGGCAGTTTTCGGTCGATATGTTTTGGTGGCCGAAATTTCAGTGCATCCCTAAAAATATATAATAGTTTAAGTGTTACTAAACTCAGGGCCCTGCACTCACTAGATCTGGTCTCCCACAGAACATGGAAATTAAATTTTAATAAACTGCTGAATTTGGGGCCTTTGAGGTGTCAGGGGTCTAAACAGACCCCTGACATCTCCCCTTGGAGACAGAAAAAAAGGACACAGATTTTTTTTTTTTTTATATTTTTTTGGATATGTATTACAGCAGAAAGTAAAAAATATTTTTTTTAACTTGTCGGTCTTTGTTTATAGTGCAAAGGGGGGGGGGGGGGAAACGCAGAGGTAATCAAATACCACCAAAAGAAAGCTCTGTTTGTGTGGAAAGAAAAAAAGAACGGACGTCAATTTTTCATTGGGTACGTCGCATGACCACGCAATTATCAATTAAAGCGATGCATTGCCATATTGCAAAAAAATGGCCTGGTCATTAAGGGGGTAAATCCTTCCGGGGCTGAAGTGGTTCATGCATAGCTATAAAAAAAAAAAAAAAAAAAACCTTCTGCCTTTACAACTCTTTAAGCCCCCGTTCACGTTGGTGCGACTTCTCATGCAATTTGGAACTGTCAAATGTTATGACAAGTCGCGCCCTATTGTCAGCAATGGAACTGCGTTTTCAATGCATTTCAATGGGGAGGTACATTTTTGGTGAAGTTTTTTTTTTTTTCCCTGACCAACTATGCACCAAAAATGCAGTAAGCAGGATTTTTAACAACGATTTAACAGGTGCCAATAAAGGCCGACAAATTCATACCAATTTAAGAATTCATAGTTAAAAAGTCGAATACAATACATTAGGGCTGCAACTAACGATTATTTTCATAATCGATTAGTTGGTCGATTATTGTTTCGATTAATCGATTAATCGGTTAATAACCTTAAAAAAAAAGTGTGGTGTATAATTTAGTTAGTATGTAAAGTTTAAAAAAAAAACAATGTATTCTTAAATATCTCTATGCAGTGGTAAATATAAAAAACTATATGGTTAGGGAGCAAAATATTAAATCCACTCTGAGAATAACAGACAGAAGAGATATACTATATATACACTATTAGAAGAGAAATACAGTTTTTTGGCCAATTTGTTGCAAAAACGAATTACATGCTTTTCTGCAGCTTCTCCGTTGAAGTATATTGAACCAAAAAAGCACCGTTTTGCGTTAAAAAAAAAAAAAAAGTCCCTGACCCTTTCCAAATATGCAGCGGCTGAAAAAAAGTATAGTTGTGAAAGTGTCCCATAGAAAACCATGTTAAATGAATTGTAGTGTGTTTCTGCAAAAAGCACCAAAAAACACAAAGATGTAATACAGGTCTAAAATGTTTAGTAACATAATGGGGTTAAAAAAAAACTAAAATGAGCCCTTTATAGTACAAAAAAAGCAAATGATCACTACTGTAAGGGGTTCATTTTTTTACTGTAGAACTGTGAAAGTAATATTTACAGTAGCGATTATTTGCTCTTTTTGTACTATAAAGGGCTAATTTTATTATTTTTAACCCCATTATGTTACTGGCCGATTAATCGATTATGAAAATAGTAATCGATTAATTTCATAATCGATTAGTTGTCGATTAATCGATTAGTTGTTTCAGCCCTACAATACATTTATAAAACCACACAAGACACAACAATCTCCGCCAAGTGCATCATGAATTTTCATAATTTTCATTTCCACCTCTAAAAGGGATGGGAATTACCTCTCATGTTCACCATAAATTACAATCTGATTGTACAATCTCCTTTAGGACTCACCAACCATGCAGTGACAGCTCTGTTTGACTCCAACAGTCTCTTGCACTACGATAGTCCACTTGTAGTTGGCAGAAAGTAGTTGTAAACCTCAGACATGAAATATGAAAAAAGCATATCCCTCTATAGCAGTGATGGCCAACATTGGCACCCCAGATGTTTTGGAACTACATTTCCCACGATGCTCATGCACTCTGCAGTGTAGTTGAGCATCATGGGAAATGTAGTTCCAAAACATCTGGGGTGCCAAGGTTCACCATCACTGCTCTATAGAGTGTACTTATCTCAAATCAAAGCACCAAGTGTCATTTCTGTCTGTCACCTCTTGATGTTTTCCAAAAAAAAAAAAGTGACAGGGGAGCTCCAGCACACAGCCTGTGATTGACAGCTTCAGTTCTGTTCCTGTTTGCTGTGTGAAGGAGGGTGTGTCCATTCTCTCCAAATCAACTCTCAAGTGTTCTCCTCACTGAGCTCTGCAGTGTGTAACTTCAGCTTCCACCCCTTGCTTTCTGGAAGCTCAGACAAGCTGTATAAAGTCTGCGAGTCCCGATGTCCACCGGCACCCGCTGATCGTTCTGTACACAGGCAGAACTGCAGTCTGTCTATGTAAACAAGGCAAATTGCCGTTCTGTCAGTAAGGAAGGCATAGATCAGTGATGGTGAACCTTGGCACCCCAGATGTTTTGGAACTACATTTTCCATGATGCTCATGGATGGATGCAGTGTAGTGGAGCATCATGGGAAATGTAGTTCAAACACATCTGGGGTGCCAAGGTTCACCATCACTGGCAGAGATCATGTAAAGCAGAAACACAGATCTATGTCTTCCCCTAGTAACCCCCCCCCCCCACTACACTGAAACACTGTTTACACACACAGTTAACCCCTTGATCGCCCCTGATTTTAATCCCTTTCCTGCTAGTGCAGTGACAGTGCATATTTTTAGCACTGGTACCCAAAAAAGTATCAAACATGTAAATTAGGTGTCCGATTTGTCCACCGCAATAATAGCAGTTTAGCAAGAAGTCGCTGATCGCCGCCATGACTAGTTAAAAAAAAAAAAAAAAAAAAAAAAAAAAAAAGCGCAGGGGTGATCAAATACAGCCAAAAGAAAGCTCTATTTGAGGGGGGGGGGGGGGGGAGAGACATTTTATTTGGGTACAGTGATGCAGGACCGCACAACTGTCAGTTAAAATAACGCAGTGCTGCAATGCAAAAAAATGGCCTGGTCATGTTGGGGGGGGGGGGGGGTAAATTGTCCAGAGCTGAAGTGGTTATACTATTTCTAGTGCCCACAACAAACCCATTAGTCATCTGCAGTTTGAGGAGAACTTCACCCCCACCTACGAATTTTACTTTCTATTTTACCTTAACAAGGTTCCTACAAGTCCAATCCTAGCGAATCTTGACCTTTATTTATAGGCGCCCTCCTGCCAAGGTCCTGACTCATGGCGCCATCTTGAATTTCCCATAATTGCTGTGCAAGCAAGGGACAACCAACACCCGGTTATGGGAGATTCAAGATGGCGGCATGGGATAGGACGTGCGGATGAGGTTCTCTTATTCCCGTCTATGTAAATTGTACAAATCAGTCTTGAATAGGACTTGAGAGTAAAGAACAAAACTTGAAACTTGGCCTCCTGGGATGTGCGGCAAATAAGCAATCCTCGTCTAGGTGGGGAAAAAAAAAAAAAAATCGTTACGACGGGAGGCGCCAACCTAAAGTTGAGAAAAAAAAAAAACCACGAATTTCGAAAAGGTTCACAATTGCAGCTCAGTTTATATTTCTGGTGCAGGAGTGATGTCATTCCACGCTAGCCAATGAGGACAGCCTATGCTGCCGGCACATACCAGGGAGAAGATTCCAGCAGCAGTAAGGGACCTCATGGACATGTTGCCAAGTCATCTGAAGGACAAGCAATGAAGGACAAGCAATGAAGGTTCCTACATGTAGGTGACCACCAACCGTCAGGTCATTAAGACTGAACAGATCTGTCCTCTGTGTGGACATTCCATTTCCATGGGCAAGGCTTTGTACTGCAGCTTCCCAACGCTTCATACAACATTGGTAAGCGTTGGGGGGATGGTCTCCACCGGCCATCAATGCTGGCAAATAAACCACATGTTTTGAGCTTGCAAGTGGTTTTTGAACTTGTGTTGGGAGGTTGAAATGTTACCCCCGTGTTTGTAACTCCTAGGAGGCCACACTTTTCCTAAAATCTATTTTATAAACACTTCTGTGGGTACCGCACATCATTACAACGTTGTGGTCATATGAGGGAAATTTGGGGACCAAAAAAAAACACCCAAAAACCTCCTTGCTTGCTGCTGATGCTGGGCTCTCTTCTACGGCACTCATCGCCCATCCATACACACCCTGCTGTAAACCTCATCACAAATCACATCTCCGGCCAAGTCAACAGCTAGCCGTCATTTCCCAGCCAATCATTATCGCTCCCCCGGGGATGAAGAACACGCCAGCAACACCTGATCTCCGATATCAACGTGTTACAGGAACCAGCGAGAAGAAAAAAATAAATCAGCCGTCAGATTATGAATGTTCCAACAACACCACCCTGCCAGGAACCAACGCTTCGTACAGGGTACTGGTCACTGCAGCAGAACCCCCCCCCCCCCCAATACAGCAGGCCATCAGAACCCCCCCCCCCCCCCCTACAGCAGGCCATCAGAACCCCCCCCACCTTAATACAGCAGGCCATCAGAACCCCCCCCCACCCCAATACAGCAGGCCATCAGAACCCCCCCCCACCCCAATACAGCAGGCCATCAGAACCCCCCCCCCCCCACCCCAATACAGCAGGCCATCAGAACCCCCCCCCACCCCAATACAGCAGGCCATCAGAACCCCCCCCCCCCCCCAATACAGCAGGCCATCAGAACCCCCCCTATTTATAGAAGGCAAAGCGCATAGATATATATCTGTCTATCCAAGCCCCACAATTCATTTAGAAGACTGTAAGCACCCCCCCCCCCCCCTCCATATACAGAGATGACCATCAGACCCCCCCCCCCCTCCATATATAGAAGACTACGCGCATAGATAGAGAATATATATCTCAGCCCCCCCACTCCAATTCATATAGAAGACTGTAAGCACCCTCCCCCCATAAAAGAGAGAGAGAGAGAAATATATTATATATATATATATATATATATATATATATATATATATATATATATATATATATATATATATATATATATATATATATATATATATATATATATATATTTTTTTTTTTTTTTTTTTTTTTTTTTTGCTAGAAGGTGATCAGGTCCCCCACAATAAATAAAAAAAACAACAGAGATAGATATGTTTATATCTATAAGCCCCCACAATAAAAGTGTGTGTGTGTATATATATATATATATAAATAATTAAGGGGGCGCTTGTAGTTTTATTCTATTTATATAGAAGACTATAAGCCCCCCCAACTATATATATATATATATATATATATATATATATATATATATACACACATACATACATACATACATACACACACACACACACACACACACACACACACACACACACACACACACTATAAGCACCCCTATGGGGGCCTTATAGCCTTCTATATATAATTGGGGGGGCTTATAAGCACACCTTCCCCCCAATTATCTAGAAGACTAGAAGAACCCCCCCAAATTATATATTAAAAAAAAAAGGGGGGGAGGACTAAGGATAGATTAGATAGATCTCCATTAGCATATAAAGAATAAAATCTCCACCCACCTGTCTAGAGAAGACCCGCTGCTCTCAAAGAATACAATATAAACAAATGCAGCCTCGCCTCCTATCAGGTGAGGGCGGCGCCCCTCCCGATGTCATACACAATACACAGATCACCCCCGTCCCCTCCTCACCTGCTCGCTGTGTATCACTGCGGGGGGATCTCACTGTGCCCGGCCACCTAGCGCTGCGCCTCCCTCTGCGTGTCTTTAAATCAGCCTCGTAGGCGCCTTCCTATTGGCCGCCGGTGACAGCTTCTCTCGAGCAAGAGAGGAGCGCGCTGATTGGTCGGCGGGCCCCTCCAGCCATTTCCATGTCTGTCAGTCACACACACACAGCTCTGGCAGGGCTCTCTGTAGAGTGGGCGGGAGCTGAGTGCTCGGGGCTGTGATAACCCTGAGAGGAGAACTCCTAGTCCATGTCCTCTGTGTACAGTACAAACCTGCCAGGAGGGAAATGCCAGGTCACCTGGCTGTTATTGTGGCCCAGAACTCCAGACATATGACAAGGGAGATGTTTTATCACAATTATCCACTTACCTTGTACCCGGCCAGTTCTGACACTTCCCTCATAGATGGAAAAATCTGTGTTTTTTGTTTTTGTTAAACTAATAACTCTGAACCCCCACACGTTATATACATATGTATTTGTTTTTAGCAGAGACCCTATAGAATAAAATGGCGGCCATTGCAATTTTTTATTGTCACACTGTATTTGCTTGACGATTATTCTAATGGAATTTTTTTTTGGAACAAATACACTTTAATGAATTTTAATGTAAAAAAAACCCACAATATATACTCCAATTATTTGTTAAAATATAGAAGATGATGTTACGCCGAGTAAATAGATACCTAACATGTCTCGCTTTACAATTGTGCACACTCTTGGAATGGCGCTAAACTACGGTACTTAAAAATCCCCATTGGGCGACACTTTAAAATTTTTGTTACAAGTTACCAGTTTAGCGTTACAGAGGAGGTCTAGAAGTAGAATTATTGCTCTCGCTCTGACGTTCGCGGCGATACCTCACATGTGTGGAGTGAACGTCGTTTACATATGGGCTACGTATGCATTCACTTCTGCGTACAAGTATGAGGGGACAGGAGCGCCTTAAAAAAAGATATATATATATATATATATATATATATATATATATATTTAATATTATTAATTTTATTATATTTGTTATTTTTATACTGTCTCTTTAACCACTTGCCTACAGGGCACTTATACCCCCTTCCTGCCCAGGCCATTTTTCAGCTTTCAGCGCTGCCGCACTTTGAATGACAATTGTGCGGTCATACTACACTGTACCCAAACAAATTTTTTATCATTTTCTTCACACAAATAGAGCTTTCTTTTGGTGGTATTTGATCACTGCTGGGTTTTTTATTTTTTAAGAAAAAAAAAGACCAAAAATTTTGAAAAAAAAAAAATGTTTTTTACTGTCAGTAAATTTTGTAACTAAGTAACTATTCGCCTTCACTGATGTGCGCTGATGAGGCAGCACTGATGGGCATTAATAGGCAGAACTGGTGGGCATTGATGAGGTGGCACTTATGGGCACTGATGAGGCGGCACTTTTGGGCACTGATTAGGTGGCACTGATGAGGAGGCACTTATGGGTACTGATAGGTGGCACTGATGAGCACTGATTGGCGTCACTGATGGGCACAGAGCTCTGCACAGATAGAATGATCTCTCTGTTTCTCATCCCTGCAAAGCAGCAATGGGAAACTAAGAGATCTCTTAGGAAAAGCAGCATACTTTACACATAGTTAGGCACACATTTTACCTTTTGATCGACCCTAGAGTTTAACCCCTTTCCAACCAGTGTCATTAGTACAGTGACAGTGTATATTATTATCACTGATCACTGTAATGGTGGCACTGGTGATGTCAGTGGCAGTTAGTCAGTTCCCCCCAGCATCAGTCAGTGTCAGATTGCGCTCCGCACTATCACAGTTCCATTACAAGTCGTTGGTTGTCACCATTACTAGTATAAAAAAAAATTAAAAGATAAAAATTCCAGTATATATACACCATAGTTTGTGGGTGCTCTAACTTTTACGCAAACTAATCAATATACTGTACACTTATTGGGATTTTTTTTTCAAAAACAGGTAGCAGAATACATTTTGGTTATAATTTTTTAAGAAATGTTATTTTTGGGAGAAGGAATATGTATTGGATTAAGGCGTTAAATGGTCTCCTCCAGACAATTACAAAAAATGGTAAAATTTTAAATTAAAACATTTTTGTATACTGTATTCACCAATGTTTTTATATATATATAGGGGCGTGTGCGTTATTCCCCTATTGTTTTATACTTCATGTCTTTAAAGTGTAAGTGTAAGCCATCTATGCCTCTGTTTAATCTACAACTGTCGTGATGCTGCACATGTGCTCAGTTTAGACACCGGCCATTGGATGGTTTGATAGTTTGGTTGAGAGCGCAACCAATGAGAGTGTTAAATTTCCGGCACGTGCCGGAAATGAAGCTTTTATGGATGGGTTTACTTCCGCTTTAAGTCTTTTTCTATTTTCTAATAAATATTTAAATGTTAACATGTTTTTTTAATTGTCTGGAGGAGACCATTTAACGCCCTAATCCAATACATATTCCTTTTCCCATTGTTTAAATTGAGGGTTTATACTCCATGGCAGTATTGTGTATGGGCCTGGCACTATATACTCTCACTATACCAATGATATTTTTTTTTTATTGGATATGTTTTATAGCAGAAAGTGAAACATATTGAATTTTTTTCAAAATTTTTGGTCTCCTTTATATAATAAAAAAGAAACAATCCAATGGTGATCAAATACCACCAAAAGAAAGCTCTATTTGTGGGGAAAAAAGTATATACATTTCGTATGGGCACAGTGCGC
Organism: Aquarana catesbeiana; assembly: GCF_042186555.1. NCBI lineage: Eukaryota > Metazoa > Chordata > Amphibia > Anura > Ranidae > Aquarana > Aquarana catesbeiana. The sequence continues at coordinate 210,666,694 of NC_133335.1, forward strand.
AATTGTCAGTTAAGGCAGCACAGTGCCAAATAGCAAAAAATGACCTGGTCATAAAGGGGCAAAAATCTTCTGGAGCTGAAGTGGGTAAACATATGTGCAAAAAAAAAAAAAAATGCAAAAATGGATCTGGCAGTGAAAGGGTTAAACCAATTTTCATTATGTAATAAACTTTGACCTTTATTTTTACACACAACCACTTTTAATCATTAACAGACCAACATGCTTAGTTACCAAGACTCACGGGGTAAAAGAAAAAAAAATGGTGAGTGGGTGGGTGGAGATCCGCTTTAAGAATATCATTCATTTAAAAAACAAATTGGCTATAGAAAAATGAAATTTGAGGAGGATCTCCGGGGATGGGCAGATCATGGTCTATCCTGGTTAGGTAAAATCCACTCTGTTAAGATAACCTTACTACCACGTCTCCTTCATTATTTTCGCTCCTTACCCATCTCAATTGTACAGACCAAATTCCAATCCAAGATAATTCGCTATATTTGGGGAGATAAGGGCTATAGATTGTCGAAGGTGGCATTGGCCTTCTGCATCTCGCACTGTATTATCAGGCAGCCCAATTAACCCAATTTTCGGCGGTTTTATGAAAAACCTGAGTGGATTGCTATATTGAGAGCGGCGGTTCACTCAGTTCCACTCAATGCCGGTCTCCAATTTCGGCTCCTATGTTATCTCACTCCCTGGTTTTGTGGGACAGGGTCCATTGCAATTGCAACCTTATATCGCCTTTTTTCCCACTGTCCAACCTTTTTAACAACCCTGCTTTTCCACCGAGCTTAGATCCAGAGGATTTTCGTTGGTGGCTAAATAAAGGTCTCTATAGGATTGGCCACTTTTTGACCCCTAAGGGCCCCTTTACTATACAACACTGTCATTCCAAGCTGAAAATGCCTACATCAGAAATCTTTTGATTCTACCAAATGTACAATTTCCTATAGTCTTTGGGCCCAGGGATTCTTGTGGATCCTAAGTAGGCATGTGCAATTCGTTTCGTTCCGAATTAGTTTTTTAACGAATTTCGACAAATTCGCTAATTCGGGAATATCCGAATTAACGAAAACGCGTTTAACGAATTTTTTCCGACTATTCGATAAAATTGGACATTCGTAAATTCGGGCATTCGTACATTCGTACATTAGTAAATTAGTGAATTCGTAAATTTGTAAATTAAAAAATTCGGAAATCTGAAAGAATAGTTAACTAATAATAATTTAACTATCAGTAATTACAAGTAACTTTTAAATTATAGGTATTGTAATTTCCTTTCACATTTGGCTGTTAGTGAACGTAACACATACAAATTTATCCAAAGTTATGAATGATCCGAAAAAATGGAATGGAGCGTAATGAATTAATAATAACAAATAACAATAATAATAACAACGTTTTATTATTATTATTTATTATTAATTTGTTCCGTTCCATTTGTTTAGATGCAGCATTTGTTTTGGATAATTCGTAACTTCGGATAAATTCGTATTTGTTACGTTCACTGACAGTCAAATTTGAAAGGAAATTACAATACCTATAATTTAATAGTTAGTTACTATTTCAGATTTTTGAATTTTCGGATTTTCAAACTTCGAATTTCCAAATTTCCGAATTTTCTAATTTACAAATGTACGATTTTACGAATTTACGAATGTACGAATTTACGAATGTACAAATGTAAAAATGTCTGAATGTACGAATGAACGAATGTTCGAATTTACGAATCTACGAATGAACGCATTTACAAATTTACGAATGAACGAATTTACGAATCGCAATCATAACGAATGACCCGAAAAACGAAAAAAATAATAAAGTAATGAAACGAAAACGCAAATGAATGAATTTTTTGGCTGTGCACATGTCTAATCCTAAGGTAACTCCTTATGAAAAATGGTGCACCCAGGATGTGGGTCAGAGAGGGGCCATTTTGATTAATTATAGGCTATTGGTGGACCCTGCTGACAAACTGCCTTATATGTTGGCCTGGGACTCAGATTTGGCTTTGGAGAAAGATGTAGACCTTTGGCATAGCTGTTCCTATTTAGCATACAAGGGTGTTTTGAACATTTCCTTGGTGGAAGCGAATATGAAAGTTGAAAATATGGTTCCTTCCTGTCTTTCGAGGCTTTTTCTGAATTCCTCACCTTTGTGCTTTCATGGCTGTCTCTATTGCCACATTGTATCACATTTTGTGGGAACGTCCTCATCTGCAATGCTTCTGGAATAGGGTGTTTGTCTTATTCACAAAGGCCTCTGGGGCCCCAGTACCTCAAACTTCACAGGTTGCTTTACTCAGTGAACCAGTAGAGAAGCTTCCCTGCTTAAGGCAAAGACTGATTTTCTTTATGCTACTGGCTTGCTAAACGTACTATAGCACGATAATGGAAAAAAAAAAAATCCTCAATTTTTCTGGCAGTAGGGGCTGCAATCTTTCTTGGTCAAACTGACCTTGGCTTGGTATTAAGAGATCCCTGAATTTTCCACTTCTTTTTTTTTTTATATTTTTTTATTTGTGTATAAAGACATACAAAGGTACACAAGATGTACATTAACACAAAAACAGACTTGATACAGCCTCAGACAGTAAACCAACGCAGGGGCTCCATTAGGCACTGCAGTATATTAAAACCCGAGTGCTGTGGCAAGGTGAAATTGATTAACTAATGTGGCTCGCGCTCAAGGGATAATTATTGGGGTGTCAGCACTCAGGTAAGATATGAATCCAATGTGGCCCTAGAGTTGACCTAGAAGGGGCCAGAGGGGGTTGTTAGACATCTTAACCAGGCTGAATTTTCCACTTCTTAATAAGTAATTGAACAGTACTGACTGCCATATTCAAGGCTTTGAATATCTTTTTATATTCTTTTCCATCTTTATAAAGTTTCATTACCTTGTTACGCAGGTCTTTTGACAGTTCTTTTCTCCTTCACATGGCTCAATATCCAGCTTGCTTGATGCATCCATGTTAGAGCTAACAATATCATTAACTATTTATACACAGACACCAATTGCAATTTAAAAAGCCACAGATGTGGGAAATGAACCTTCATCGTCATTTTAACCTGTGTGTGTCACCTTGTGTGTCTATACCAAGGCCAAACATTCCAGGGAATGTAAACTTATCAGGGCCATTTGGATGATTTCTGTTATCATTTCTTTTATCATTATGATCTACAAAGGAGCCAAAGGAGCCATGGCATATTTTCAATATCAATGCAAAAATGTCACAATTTCTGCCAGGGTATGCAAACTTTTGAGCACAACTGCACATATTATAGAGAGATATGCTTTGTTCATATTTCATGTCAACCACTTCAGTCATTTAGAAGTTTGATGAAAGATTTAGTGCAGTGAAACACCTTTGAGAAGGATCTATTTACAGTGGTGTATACATTAGACCAAAAAGAGGGACAGCTAAAAAAAAAAAACAGGGACGGAGGAATTTGGTTCCAAACAAGAGACAGTTGGGAACTCTGCTGACTATGATCACAGGCTTCACTACTTTCAGTCCCTGACTAAAGACAAATATGCCAAGTGGGAGAGTTGACAAGAAATCAGAAGTCCTTATCTGCATACTTGTCCTGGGTAGGTAGAGTTGCCAGTTGGCTGCCTTTTACTGACCTGGTTGGAATTTTACCGATACGGCCGGTATGGGAAAGATATGATAAGCTCATGCTTGTCTCCCGAAAAACATGTAGCAACCCAAAGCTGAAGCCAGACAGGGAGATCCAGCCTCCGGAGACAGTTTACCATCAACAGAATCCCAAAAGCTGGCCACATACGTTAAAATGGAATTGTACCATCTTTTTTGGAGCTACCAACATCTACAGTGTGTAACAAGGGCCTGTCTGATTGTATAGATGTTAAATGGTTTGTTTAGGTAGGCCATCATATTACATTTTTTATATTGTACAATAAGTACAACCACTTGCCGTCCACACACCCACAGTAGTTGTACTGTGAGCTGGCAGCAGGTGCAGGCCAGAAGACGTACTGGTATGTTGCTGCCAGTCTTCCGGGTTTGGGGCGCACGTGCGCGCGCCCCCCTGCCAACCCGTGCTGTGATTGTTTGGCAGCGGATTTCAGCCAATGATTTCGGCTGCAGATCGGCTGTGGCCAATCACACTGTCAGGGCTGGGCTCTCAGCCCTTCTCTCTGTGCTCAGGTTGCTCAGCTGTCGGTTAATTGCCAGTACTCATCATTCCACAGTGGCTCACCTGTTGATCATCTCCTGTCAGTCAAGCCCACAGCCAGCCTCTTCTGGCTATTTAAACTGCCTGGTTCATTTTTTCAATGCCTTCGTCTTGGTCAACATATCTGCTGTGTTCCTGTTGAAGACTTGCCTGGCTGATGTTCCTTCTGGCTCCTGATTCTGTCTGCTGCTTCTGACTACGTTGATCTCTGGCTTCCTGATTTCCTGGCTTGTTCTGACTACCCAATTTGGCTACCAAACCCTGGCTATGTTTTGACTACGTTTACCAGTTGTACCATTTTTCCCATTTTATTAAAAGGTGTGATTTTTACTGCATGTTCTTTCTCTGTCTGTTTCATGGTTCCTGACACACACACAGAGTTCTGTGTTTACTAAAAAACAGAACCGTGTGTACTGTGAACAGCGATCAGTAAAAGCAGCACAGGTTATACATTGTTAGGAACACAGTTAACCATTTGATTGCTGGTAGATGTTAACCCCTTCCTAGCCAGTGTCATTAGTACAGTGACAGTGTATAGTATTAGCACTGAACACTGTATTATGCCCTGTACACACGGTCGGATTTTCCGATGGAAAATGTGTGATAGGACCTTGTTGTTGGAAATTCCGACCATGTGTAGGCTCCATCACACATTTTCCATCGGATTTTCCGACACACAAAGTTTGAGAGCACGATATAAAATTTTCTGACAACAAAATCCGTTGTCGGAAATTCCGATCGTGTGTACACAAATCCGACGGACAAAGTGCCACGCATGCTCAGAATAAATAATCAGATGAAAGCTATTGGCCACTGCCCCGTTTATAGTCCCGACGTACGTGTTTTACGTCACCACGTTTAGAACAATCGGATTTTCCAACAACTTTGTGTGACCGTGTGTATGCAAGACAAGTTTGAGCCAACATCCGTCGGAAAAAATCCTAGGATTTCGTTGTCGGAATGTCCGAACAAAGTCCGATCGTGTGTACGGGGCATTAGTGTCACTGTTGATGTCAGTGTCAGTTAGTGTACCTTCCAGCCGGCATCAGCTAGCGCCAGATCACCCGCCACATTATTACAGTCCTGCTATAAGTCTCTGATCACTGCCATTACCAGTAAAGCATCATAGTTGCATAAATTCCAGTATATGTGTATACACCACAGATTGTAGACACTAGAACTTTTGCACAAACCAATTATTATACACTTATTGAGATTGTTTTTGTTACCAAAGACATGTAGCAGAAATTTTTACTTTGAAAGAAACGTGATTTTTTTTTTGTTTTATATGTTTTATAACAGAAAGTAGAAAATATATATTTTGTTTTATTTTTTTTTTATTTATATCACAAAAATAAAAAACGTACACCGCCAAAAGAAAGTCCTATTTGTGTGGAAAAAATGATAAAAATTTCATTTGCGTACAGTGTTGCGTGACTGCGCAATTGCAACTTAAGGTAGTGCAGTGCAAGTTTTTCTACTACAGAAAATATATTGCATGCCTCTATTACAAGTAAGGATTCTTATCTGTTCGCACTCTTTTTGAAAATGTATATGTATTGCTCAGTGTTCTCAAGGAGCCCCTAGCAACCTCTGGAAAAAAACCCTAGAGCCAGGGGGGCGGACTGACAACTCACGGGGCCCCCAGGCAATTTGAGGTCATGGGGCGCCCTTTACCCCCGTCCACATTCAAGCCACACCCACTCAAAGCACCACCTACATATTACACTGCTAACATTACATACGTTCATCCTTTCCCCCTTTAGCTGCAGAGGCAGCAGCTGAGGATGTACACATGTTGCGGCAGGAATTATACCCCTTGTTGCTTTTGGTGGGTGATAGCGACCCATTCAAGTGAATGGGGCCACTTTGCAAACACCCTGCAACCATGTGCAATGCACGCAGTTGCAGCGTGCAAGTGTGGGATCCAAGGGGTTTGAGCAGGTGATGAGGAGGCGATACAATGCCTCCTCCCTGCCTGCTTTAACCCTTCGGTCGCTGTACTGCACAAGGTTGCACGGCCTTAGTCGTGCGGCCCCATTCACTTGACTTACGCTTGACAGGCGCTACACATGCCAAGCATGACGGGGTGTATAATTCCTGCTGCAGCTGCGACATGTGCACACCCTACGCCCCCAGGTAAGGGGGGTGCAGTTGGGGGGGGGGAGTAAAAACAGGGCTCAACTATGGGGTTTTACTGCCCCAAGCTGAAAATGTAAACAAGGCCTTACTGTCCTGAGCCCCCTATCACAGTTGCTTTTAGGGGACCCTGAATGAGGGCAGAGAGGTGCCCTGGGATGGTGGCACAGAGGTGCCCTGGGATGGTGGCAGAGTGGTGCCCTGGGATGGTGGCACAGAGGTGCCCTGGGATGGTGGCAGAGAGGGGCCCTGGGATGGTGGCAGAGAGGTGCCCTGGGATGGTGGCACAGAGGTGCCCTGGGATGGTGGCAGAGAGGGGCCCTGGGATGGTGGCAGAGAGGTGCCCTAGGATGGTGGCAGAGAGGTGCCCTGGGATGGTGGCAGAGAGGGGCCCTGGGATGGTGGCAGAGAGGTGCCCTAGGATGGTGGCAGAGAGGTGCCCTGGGATGGTGGCAGAGAGGGGCCCTTTGATGAGGGCAGAGAGGTGCCCTGGGATGGTGGCAGAGAGGTGCCCTGGGATGGTGGCAGAGAGGGGCCCTGGGATGGCATCCTATGTTCTCCGTGTAGGTGGCCCAACTATTTCAAAACACAGAGAAAGAAGCCCCTTACCCTCTTTTTAAATTGCACCATACCGAGCTGCGTGGTACGGTGGCACCATGCGGTTTGGCACTCGCAAAAACGCGCCGCGTTTGCCAATGCACAGAGGTGCCTTTAACAATCAAGCGTGATTCAGACCTCTGCTGGAAGAAAATTTTACTGACTGGACCTTGGTGAATTTTAATTCAATCCCCCTGCCCTAGAGTTTCATGGAACCCTGTTTGAGAAAGGCGGCACCTATAATAATGGTTTACTCCCTCCCAGAATCACATATATTTTTGTTTTGTTTTCAGTAAATACCTTTCCCCTCCCCTATTCCCACATTTCTCAGGGAGGAGAGGATAATGTAGCCTGTACTGCCCACAGTGCAACTCCAAGAGTGCTGACCAGAGCACTCAGCTAGAACACAGTGGGGGTTATTTACTAAAGGCAAATCCACTTTGCACTACAAGTGCAAACTACAATTGCAAAGTGCACTTGAAATTGCACTGAAAGTGCACTTGGTAGTGCAGTCGCTGTAGATCCGAGGGGGACATGCTAGGATAATAAAAAACAACATTTTAGCTTGCACATGATTGGATGATAAAATCAGCAGAGCTTCCACTCATTTCAGATCTACCCCTCAGATTTACAGCGACTGCACTTCCAAGTGCACTTTCAGTGCAATTTCAAGTGCACTTTGCACTTGTAGTTTGAACTTGTAGTGCAAAGTGGATTTGCCTTTCGTAAATAACCCCCAGTGTGTGCATTCGCAGGATTTGGCAGTGTTTGGGGAATTTCCCTGCTAGAGCGCTGGGCTTATGCAGGGTATCTGCCGCACATCATTAAAGTATAACTAAGAGCAAAACTTTTTTTGTGTATTGGATAGAGTGGAGAGGGATTAGACAAGCTGTCAGGTGTTTATTGCTACCTCTGCCCTGTAGAGATTCACCCTCTCTATTTGTCCTGTTTACCATTATTATTGAAAGTGAAAATAAACGAAAATGCCAAATTTTGATTTGTACCAAGAAAAGTACTAAAAAAGAAAATAAATCTTCCAATGGGCACTCTAGTTATGGTGACTTGGTGGCGGGCAAGTGTTTCACTTAATTTGCAAGGATTCCCCCTTATCTCACCTATTTGGGCTATGGGACAGGAAGGGAAACAACTTAAAATTCTCCCATGGGACTTTACCCGATTCCCGACCGACGCACGCCGATGTATGTCGGCGGAATGGCACAGCTGGGCCAATGGGTGTACCCATACGTCCCTTTGAATTTGCCGCCGTGCCATTGCGCACACACCAGCTGGGAGCTCCGTGAGTCGGGTCGCGGGTCCTGCGGACTCGATCGAGTCCGCGGGGATACCCGCAATTGCCTCACGGAGAGGACGAACAGGGAGATGCTAAAGTAAACAGGCATCTCCCCGTTCTGCCTAGTGACAGTGTCACTGATCTCTGCTCCCTGTGATTGGGAGCAGAGATCAGTGACATGTCACATGTAGCCACGCCCCCCACAGTTAGTGTCACATCCCTAGGACATAATTAACCCCTCCCCGCCCCCTAGTGGTTAACCCCTTCACTGCCAGTGTCATTTACACAGGAATCAGGGCATTTGTATAGCACTGCTTGCTGTATAAATGACAATGGTCCCAAAAATGTGTCAAAATTGTCCAACGTTTCTGCCATAATGTCGCAGTCATGATAAAAATTGCTGATCGCTGCCATTACTAGTAAAAATGCCATAAAACTATCCCCTATTTTGTAAACGCTATAACTTTTGCGCAAACCAATCAGTAAATGCTTATTGCAATTTTTTTTTTACCAAAAATATGTAGAAGAATACGTATCGGCCTAAACTGAGGAAAAAAAATGTTTTTTAAAATATTTTTGGGGGATATTTATTATAGCAAAAAGTTTTAAAAAATGCATTTTTTTCAAAATTGTCGCTATTTTTTTGTTTATAGCGCAAAAAGTAAAAACCGCAGAGGTGATCAAATACCACCAAAAGAAATCTCTATTTGTGGGGAAAAAAGGACGTCAATTTTGTTTTTGAGCCACGTCGCACGACCGCGCAATTGTCAGTTAAAGCGACGTAGTGCCGAATCGCAAAAAAACGCACTGGTCAGGAAGGGGGTAAAATCTTCTGGGGCTGAAGTGGGTAAAGCAGAACTCCAGGAATTTCAAAAAATCCCCCATTAGTACACCCGCCCCCACACACACACACACACACACACACACACACAAAACACTAAACAGTTACTATGCTTGTGAAATTTCTTACCGTTTAAGAGATATGACTGATTTAATTTTCAGGAAGTCAGCTCTGTGATTCAAAAAATGCATCATCTTTTCTGGCAGGGAGGATTCTCTTATGCCGTGTGCACATGAGCGGACTTCTCGTCAGACTGAACTCCAAAGGACTTTTCAACTGAGTTCAGACGGACTTCCGACGAAACGGACTTGCCTACACACGATCCCACCAAAGTCCGATCGTTTCAAACATGATGACGTACGACCGGACTAGAAAAGGAAGTTCAATAGCCAGTAGCCAATAGCTGCCCTTGCGTCGTTTTCGGTCCATCGGACTAGCATACAGACGAACGTTTTTTTGATAGGGATCGAGTCCGTCGGAAAGATTTGAAACATGTTCTATTTCTAGGGCCCGTCAGATTTTTCGACAGAAAAGGTCCGATGAAGCCCACACACGATTGGAATGTCCAGTGGATTCGTTCTGTCAGACCTTTTCTGCCGGAAAGTCCGCTCGTGTGTACGCATTAGAAGAGTTATTACATCACATCCTCTTCTCTCTAACTGTAATCAGCCTACAGGGACCACCAGAGCCAAATGTCAGGGACCACCAGTGCAGATTATCAGTGCCCAACAGTGTGGTGACAGCAGTGCCTTATCAGTGCCCATCATTGTAGAGCGGGGATAGTTACAGATCATCGGGATGACAGAGCGGATCTCAGGCTGATAGGTCTGTATGTGAGAACACCGCTCGTGGTGATAGACAGCACAGAGCGCACTGTTCCAATGTACAGGGAGGCGGGGCTGTACCATGAGTGGTGTTCTCACATACAGACCTATCAGCCTGAGATCCGCTCTGTCATTCCGATGATCTGTAACTATCCCCACACTGGAGAGAGATGGCGGGATGGCGGGTGGGTGGTGGCGGCGGGGAGGACGGCGGCAGTGCTAGCAGGGAGGAGGAGGACACCACCTCTATGGGCGGCACAGACTGGGGGCTGTGAGACCCCCTCAGACCACTATAGCGAGCCATGCAAAAATAGAACTCCCTGCTCGCTTTCAAAGGACCACAAGGGGGCGTGTCTGACGGCTGGCTGAGGTTACTGGAGGGATAGCAACCGAAGGTCTTACAAACAGGAAGTCACCGGGCAATACCTTTTTTTCAGCAAGTTCAGCAGGCTATTGCAGAGGAACTACAGAGCTCAGAAGAACATGGATGGCATAGTTGGTGAAGGTAGGAGATCAGCAACAAGGACATGGGAAAAAGTTTTTGCCTGGAGTCCTGCTTTACCAGCAAAAAATAGAATACAATAGAAGAAACGTTATATAAAACATAGGACAGAGAGTGAAGTTAAATCTCCTCCAAGGGACACAGATAAAAAAATAAAATAAAAAAAAATTACAGGGGTATAACCCTTCCTTACGCTATCCAAAATTAAAAAAAGTTCTACTTTAAGGGGGGCAGCACAGAAAACAAGAACAAAAATGGCCTTTTTTATTTTTTGAGGGAAGTCCCTCTTTACATGTCCCATTTTAGTCACCAAGTGGAAAACGCTTTTATGGAGCAGCCTTAAGAAATTCACCAATGCCGCGTACACACGACCGGTTTTGCCGTTGGAATAAACTTTGAAGGTTTCTCCGACAGAACTCCGACGGAATTCCATTCAAGCCATCTTGCCTACACACGGTCAACCCAAAGTCCGACCGTCCAGAACGCGGTGACATACAACACGTAAGACGGGACTAGAAAAAGGAAGTTCAATAGCCAGTAGCTTCCGTCTTGTACTTGCTTCAGAGCATGCGTCTTTTTGGTCCTTCGGAACAGCATACAGATGAGCGGTTTTCCCAATAGGAATTGGTTCCGTCGGAAATATTTAAAACATGTTCCATTTCTAGGTTCAACAGAATTTTCGAAAAAAAAAAGTCCGATGAGGCATACGATCGGAATAGACGATGAAAAGCTTCCGTCTGACTTTTTCTGTCGGACATTCCGCTCGTGTGTACACGGCTTTATAGGAATTGATGGTCAGAAATTTCCTATTGCCTACAGAAACCAGTGAACTGTCATTTCTACATCCAGGTTAAGGACACAAATCAAAAAAGCAGATTGGTTGCTCTACAAACAAGAAACCTTTTATACCTTTCTACCCTCATACATCATGTCCATCGCAACCAGTCAGAAGAACCCTTTTACTTTTCTGTAGTCTAATCAGTCAGTGATTATTTCTGATTGGTTACTACTGTGTTCTGTAGCACACCAACGTTATTTTTAGAGCATAATTCAATAAACTTTGCACAAAGCAAGTGGTTTTTAGAGACCAGTTACATGGGTGGAATATGTCTGCCATCATGTGGTATGTTAGAGAAATGCTTTACGATTTTGAATATTTTGCTTAATGGCTTAAAGTGGAAGTAAACCCTTTCTGTAACCTTGTACCTACAGGTAAGCCTATAATATGAAGATGGAAGCGCCTGTCAGCGCTGACAGCGCGGTGCTGGAGGGCTTCGTTCTAAGGTAAGTATTTCATAATGTGCACATTATGCCTTTACTTTGCAGGGTCTAAAAAAAAATAAAAAAAAGAAGAAAAATTGGTGCGGTTTATTACCTCTTTAAACATGCACCCATATTTATTAAAAAAGCATGCATTTATTATTATTTTTTTTTTTTGCTTGCATCAGAGCCTGTAAATCATTGCAATTCCAATCAGTGGCTCTTGGGTACAAGAGGGAATATGGAAGCCCTATCAGCTGTGGCAGTGCACCGCTGGAGGACTTCTATGGTAAGTATTTCATAATGTGCTAGTATGCAATGCCATTGCCTTGCAGGGGATTTTTTTTTTTTAAAGCCTCGGTTTACAAGTGGTACTTCCTGTTTAGGGTGAAGTTCCACTTTAAGTTTTGTCATTCACAAGTTCCTGCAAAAAAAAATGATGCAGTTGTAAGAATGGAAATACGTACAGCTATGCCAAATTCAAAAAAATCACAGGAGCCTCTGGGGAGAAGATTCTGTAAGGGGGAAGTTTGCTGGTAAGGGCTGCAGAATGTGACCATGTTTCATTTTACACCTAAATATGGACTTATCTTTTCAAGTCGACCTTCACCCTCCCCATCCACTTTTGATCATTTTATTCTCCTCTCTCACAATCAGGAATTTATTTTTAATTTGAGGAAACCATTTTTTTGGAGAACCCCCCACACTTCTGGAATTCTCGCCTAGGAGAGAATAAGGTCCTTGGTCGTACTCACATCAACTTTCTACTTCCCAGCTCTGCCCCCAGGTTCCTCCCAGCAGCAGAACAAGGTAAGAGGGGTGCACTGAGATGTAAGGGAGGGTGGGGGACTCCTAACTTCTGATGGTAAGGGGGGGGCTCTTGACATCTGATCTACTGTGGGCGGTCAGCAAGTGCTTAACCACTTCAATACCGGGCACTTATACACCTTCCTGCCCAGGCCAATTTTCAGCTTTCAGCGCTGTTGCACTTTGAATGACAATTGCGCGGTCATGCTACACTGTACCCAAACTTATTTTTTATCATTATGTTCCCACACATAGAGCTTTCTTTTGGTGGTATTTGATCACCTCTGGGATTTTTATTTTCTGCTAAACAAATAAAAAAAAGACCGAAAATTTTGAAAAGAAAAACGTTTTTTTTGTTTCTGTTACAAAACTTTGTAAATAAGTAAGTTTTCTCCTTCACTGATGGGCACTGATGGGGCTGCGCTGATGGGCACTGATAAGGCGGCACTGATGGGCACCGATGAGGTGGCACCAATGAGGTGGCACTGATGAGGTGGCACTGATGGGCACTGATGATGGGCACTATATGCGGCACTGATGGGGCACTGATAGGCGGCACTGATGGGCACTGATAAGTGGCACTGATATGCAGCACTGATGGGTACACATAGGTGGCACTGATAGGGGGCACGGATGGGCACTGATAGGTGGCACAGATGGGCACTGATAGGCGGCACAGATGGGCACTGATAGGTGGCACGGATGGGCATGGATGGGGACTGATAGGTGGCACTGATGTACAGTAATTGCTGGTACGGATGGATGCCAATCAGTGCCAAACAATAATGCCTAACAATCAGTGATGCCCATTGTGGACACTGATTGGCATCCATTGTGGGCACTGATTGGCATCCCTGGTGGTCTAGGGTGGCATACCTGGTGGTGACATCCCTAGTGGTCCTAGTGGCATCCCTGGTGATCCAGTGAGGGCATCCTCGGGGGGCTGCGCTGATAATCAATCAGCACAGACCACCCTGTGAGAGGAGCAGCCGATCGGCTCTCCTCTACTCGCGTCTGACAGACGCGAGTGAAGAAAAGCCGATCAACGGCTCTTCCTGTTTACACTGTGATCAGCCGTGATTGGACACGGCTGATCACATGGTAGAGTCTCCATCAGAGAATCTCTACCGAGATCAGTGTAACGGTGTGTCAGACTGACACACCACACCACCGATCGCTGCGATGCGCGCCCCCACGGGTGCATGCCAGCTGTTATCCTGCTGGACGTCATATGACGTCCAGTCCGGATATTGAAACCACTTTGCCGCCGTCATTTTGCTATAAGGCGGGTGGCAAGTGGTTAAACAAATGGAAGTAAATAGTCCATAAACAGTTGCCTGCGCAGCGGATTTTTTACCAGAAAAACAAGTAATGAAAAACACCAAGCCACCTGGTTCTCTCTTCAGCAGCGCTGCTGCTTCTGTCACTGGTCCCTCAGGGCCATCTCACCCAGCTTCTCCTGGCTCTTTGGGCTTTCCTGGCTCACTCAGCCTGTAGTTACAGTTCCCTGCTGTACAGGCCCACTCCTGGCCTCTCGATAGGGGTTCTCCTGACACATTAAGGCTCTATCACTCCTCTGGGACTTACAGACTCTTTCAGTCCCCTGGAATCGCCAAGTTGTCCTGGCTTCCTCAGTCTCCCAGATTCCCTCCCAGTCTAGGGTTGCCGCCTGTCCGGGATTCACCCGGACAGTTCGGGTTTTGAATCATGTGCCCGGGTTTCAGTCTGCCTGAAACCCAGACACATATCTCCCAATTGTCCTGGGATTTCAAGTGAATCTGTCCCGCAGATCTGGATTGGAGTCCTGGAGCCAGTGCAGGAGCAAGTTCCGGAACTGGGCTCCACTCAGTGAGGTATCCTCAATGAGTGCAACATGTGCTCTCACACAATGCACCCAGTGACTATTCCTATTGGCAGCGCCTGCCTGTGCTACAGCTTCTTCCCTGCCTCATTTACCTTTGCAGTCATTGGTTACTAGGACCACCGGCATTCTAGCAACCAATAACGCACTGTGCACAGTGGGAGGAAAATAGCACTTTGTAGAGCTGCCCAACTTCCCAGCTCCGTCCCCCAACTCCGGCTCCCACTTCCTGGCTCGCAGTGGCTGCCACATGGTAAGGCAAGCTAATGGGGGTCTTTAAGGGGCAGGGGCACCGATATAAGGGGGTCCCTGATCTAATTGGGGTCTCTAAGGGGGGGCGCTGATATAAGTGGACTCTGATCTAAAGGGTGGTTTCTAAGGGTGTGCTAATCTAATAGTTGGTCTCTAATCTAATGGGGGTATGTAAGGGGAGTGCTTATATAAGGTTACTCTAATATAAAGGGGGGTCTCTAAGGCTACATTCACACCAGCAATTAGGGCCAGTGAGAATAGTAGCTAGCGGCAAAAATCTGAGATTCCTGCTGTGGCTCTCGGCAGCTAGGTGACGCCGCCGGCCCTGTTCACTGTGAAGGTAACCTCAGGTAAACGCTGGTTGTGTGGACAGCAGCGAATAGCGAAGGCCTCCGGTGACCTGTTCTTATAATGAACAGGGCTGGTGGCTGCACCTACCTACTATTCTCACTGGCCCCAATCTCCAATGTAAATGTAGCCTAGGGGGTACTGATGTAAGGAGACTCTGATCTAATGGGGGGGTCTCTAAGTAGGAGTGCCTATATTAGATGACCCTGATCTAATTAGGGGTAGTCTAAGCGGAGCAAACATTTTTTTGCCATGCGTCAATAAAGGGTTCAGGTTTGGCTTAAAGAAAAGGTGACAACCCTATCTCAGTTGCCAAGACTTGCTTAGTTGCCTCAACTCTCTCAGCCTGATGGACATGGAATCTCTCCTCCAGCATGAAGTGCTGTCTCTTGAATAGAGCACCTCTGGTCCTAACCAGAACACACACCTGTCTCCAAATAGGAGCTCCGAGCTATGTCCAAGCTCATCACTATAAAGGCTGTAAACACCTGCATACTGTGCCAGCCGGACTTCTGCAAAACTTAAGATGGCTTTACATTATACAATTTCCTTTAGATTTACCTTCATCCATGTAGTGCAAGGTCCTGCCTGACTGCATATAACTTGAAAGTGTTTAGGCTTGACCTGATATTATATGGTAAATCTAAAGGAAAATTGTACAAGAAAATTGTATAATTTATGGCCAGCCTTAGACACTAGGATTGTAAATTTATTCCCTCCCCAAGCACTGTGAAATCTACAAACAATGGAGCCCAATCCGGGAATATACCAAAATCTGGAGAAAGCTGAAAAAAGAGTTTTCTCCACTCATAATTGACACTTTTTTTAACTTATATTTTGTGTGTGTGTGTGTGTATTTGTATGTATGTATATATACAAGCACACATAGGGGTCAATTCACTAAGAGTTACATAACGGTAAATAAACTGTGGTAAATTAGCACATGTGGTAAATAAGTTGTGAAAGTTCAATTCACTAAGAATTTTGCGTTAAATAACGAATGCTGTCTCTGCACTGAGAACCGAGCCTCCAAACACTACGGATGATTCGGTTTTCACAGATCCCCGAGAGGAGAGCCGTTGACTATCAGTCAGCAGCTCTCCTCTCTGCTCCTCCACGCTCATTGGAGCGCTGAGCTGTGGAGGGGCGGGGAGCAGCCGTCTCAGCGGCTCGCTGAGACTGCCATCAGTCAAGGCAGCTGGCGGATCCAGACTTCGGAAGTCGGGATGACGCGGTGCCTGGACTGATTGTAGTGATGTCAGCGGAGAACGGACTTCAGACCGCTCTCTGCTGAAAACGGGTTACAGGAGTGCAAAACAAATTGCACTCCTGTGACGCATAGTAGAAGAACGGCCTAAAAAGCTCAGGCTGAACTTCTCCTTTAAAGTAGTTGTAAACCAAAAAAAAAAACCTGTAAGACAAAGGCATAATGAGCGAGTATGCATTGCATACTCACTCATTATGTATTACTTACCTTAGATCGTCCTCGTTCATTGCTCCGGCCTGCGACATCGCTCCCGTAGCTACTTCCGGGTATCGTGGGCTCGGACGCTGTGATTGGCCAGAGCCGCGATGACGTCACTCCCGCGCGTGCGTGCGGGAGCCGCCGGTAACGGCACAGCCTAACTGAAGCAACAGCATGTACGTGCCGTTGCTTCTGTTTGCTTCAGTGCGCATGTGCTGATGACGTTGGCACATGTAAATACAGGGGATATCTCCTAAACCGTTCAGGTTTAGGAGATATCCAGGGTAGCTACAGGTAAGCCTTATTATAGGCTTACCTGTAGCAAAAAGTGTGTTGTAAGTGTTTACAACTACTTTAAGGGTTGTTTAAAGCGGGGTTCCACCCAAATTTTGAACAATATCTGTATGTATTCTCTTCCTTGCCTAGATGCTGACATGCCGTTTAAAAAAATTTAAATCGCCGTAATTACCTTTTATTTTTCTATTCTTCTTTGCACTTCCTGGTTCTCCTCCCGTGGGAGTAGGCGTGTTTCCAGCCTCTCCCAGACTCCTGGGAGCTAGTCTCAGGCTTCCCAGGATGCCACTGAGCATGTGCGGGATCGAGCGGTGAATGCTGGGAGCACAGCATTCACCACATCCAGGAAATAAATGCTTGTGGGCTTCAAATGCCCACAATGAAGATGGAAACCGCCTGCAGTGAATAATATAAGTTATTCTTTCCGACGAAATCTGACACAGGCGGACATATTACACACAATATGTGAGTATGTAATGCTGAGAAGAAAAGTTTGTGAATGAACTAAAAAAAAAAAAAACGATAGATAGGTGGACCCCCGCTTTAAGGTCATTTCCATATAACATTTTATGTTATAACATGTTTGTTATTTTTCTTTTGCAAAAAATTTTTTTTTAATCTACCATTTTTTACTGTAATTTGTAATTGGAGGCATTGAAATTTGAACTACCTTCTCAAATGTACGTCTCCTGATGCTTGGTAATCCAAGACGTATCTTTTTCAAGTGGATCTGTTGCCTGAAAATAACTGTTATGTTGCTTTGTGCTCCTTTACTAAATCCACCATGGCATACATTCATAAAAATTTGTTTTTTTGTTTTGTAAATGTATGGCCTACTAAAGCTGTTGAAAGTGCTCTTTACTGGACTGTTCTCTTTTTTTTTTAAGTTCTTGATGTTAAATTTCAGCCATGTATTGCATTTAATTTAGACTGCACGTCATAACTTTTTCATTTAATAAAAAAAATAAAAATACTCGTGTACTCGGGATGTATAATGCATTTTTGTGTGTCCACTGCTGGTTGAATAGTGTCAACTTTCTTTTGGCCCTCTGTGGGTGGGGATTAGACCTTCTCTGAGGGTAGAATTGCACAACTTCCTGTGGGTAGAATAGTACCCCTTCCTGTGGGCATTCTGTGGGTGGAATTAGGCTCTAGGAGGGCTGAGGGTTTGAATAGGCCCCTCTTTATGGTACCGCACTTGTTACTGCCACCAAAAGGGTGGTGTTAAATATTGCACTTTTTTTAGTTCCTCTTTAGTTTGGGAATTGGACTTAACAGCACAATTTTTTGCGATATTTACCAACATTTTTTTTTCTCTTTTTGTTGTTTACCGCAAAATCTTAAATTTTTTTTTTTTTTATGAATTGGACTTTATTTACCGCGTGGGATAATTTATGCAAATGAGCAACATGGTACCCTTACCGCATGCGGTAAAGCTTAGTGAATTTACCCCATAGTCTGACAGGATATCCTATAGTCTCTTTATCCTTTTCGGTTTGATGGAGAAAAGTGCATTATGCCTAATTTTTGCATTTAAAATAAGACCGTATTGTGCTGAACACCATTGCAATAATTTTCTTAATTTCCTGGTTTTTTATACTATAAATGATTGGATTAAACAATGGTGTTACCACGGTGTACAGAAGAAAGAGGATCTTGTTTATTGTTGAGTGCCCTCTATTTGGATCCATATAAACTGTCATGAGGGTTCCAAAGTAAGTGCAAACTGAGGTCAGGTGTGAGCTGCAGGTGGAGAAGGTTTTCTTTCTGCCGTTGGAAGAGCGTATTCTACCTATGGTTATGAAGATACAGACATATGTCACCACGAGGAACATGAATGGAGTTACCAGCAGTGGAATGCAGAATAGAAAAATGGCTACTTCAACAGCAAATGTGTCCGAGCAGGACAGTTTAAGGAGAGGAGCAACATCACAGATGAAATGGTCAATGACGTTGGGCTCACAGAAAGGTCGCAGGAATATCATGAATACCATAATTAAAGTTGACAGAGCCCCAGTCAACCAGCAGCTACCAACCAGCTGAAGACAAACGCTGAGGTTCATAATGGACGTGTAATGTAAGGGTTTGGTGATGGCTAAATAGCGATCGTAGGACATCGCAGTAAGAATTAAACATTCTGCAGCTGTCGACAAGCTGTAGACATAGTACTGGAAGATGCATCTTGGCATGGAAATTTTATACATACCCTTTAGTATAATTTTTAGCATGGTAGGTATAATATTAGTAGTAAACACAATATCACATATAGACAAATGAGCAACAAATAAGTACATGGGAGTATGGAGTTGGTGATATGTAGACACTAGTGCAATGATCAGAAGGTTTCCACACAATGTAACAATATAAATTATGAGGAAGATGCTGAAGGTGGGAAATGGGTTATATAGTTTTCCAAATCCACGCAGGATAAACTGCACTTCATCTGTTGTGTTTGCCATTTTTCAACTTTGGAATTTGTGTATGTAGCGCTACCCCAAGAGGAGACAGTGAAATGTTTTGTGATTTCTTTGTACAACGGAAGATGAGACACCTTGCTTATCCAGTACTTACCAACAAAGAATTTATTAGACCAAGCATAGCCTAAAGGAAGAAGGAATAAGAAAGTGTACTTATACAATCAAGACATTAAAGTTACTTTGGGAGATATGGTTAAACACCTGCAGTATTCTGATACCTGCAGTATTCTGACTATCAGTAATTAACAGAACTGAATTGCTTTTATCTACCAACAGTATATAAAGACAGTCCTAACTTGCTATAAGAGTCCCCGTTTTATCTCATTGGCCAATGAATGATGGCTGGCAAAGATGGAACCCTTGAAAAAAGCACAACAGTTCCCAGAAGAAAACAGATTAAAGTGGAATTTTTTTGTTTGTTTCAATACCAAACATGTTATACTTACCTGCTCTGTGCAATGGTTTTGCACAGAGTAGACCCAATCCTTCTCTTTTAGGGATGCCCCACGGGGGCTCCTTTCTCCTCCTCTTCCCCGAATGCCCCCATAGCAAGCTGCTTGCTATGGGGCACTTGTGTATGCTCACCCCCAAGCCCCATTGTGTGTGTCCATAAGACACACACAATAGGGCTTGGGTCAGCAGCTGTCTATCAGCCAATGAGGAGGCAGAGACCCAGGAGGGCAGCCACCCAGCACATTGTGCACATAGCTTGATCTCGATCGGGCTTGGGTAAATTTTGGGGGGCTGTGGGGCGAGCTGCATACTGAATGTTTTTTACCTTCATGCATTAAAATGCATAAAGGTGAAAACCGTCAGCCTTTAGAACCACTTTAACTTGTGCAATTTTAGTCTCTTACCAGACCCAGGGTGCCCTCTTCAGGGTCTTCAGACTTGTGCATTGATTCAATTCAAGTCCTCAGACAGGGAGAGGGTTTGCTGTGATGTCTCTTTTTTTAATTTTCTATTTAACCACTTCCCTCCCCGCCCATTGTCATATGACGTCCGCAGATGGGATCTCCCATCCTGGGCAGACGTCATATGACGAGGAGCCGATGCGCATGCCCAGTGGCCGCGATGTACGCCAGGCACCTGCGAACGCTCGTTACATAGCAGGACCGTGGATCTATGTGTGTAAACCTGTCAGGGGAGAGGAGACAGATTGTGTGTTCCTAGTTTATAGGAACACCGATCGGCCTCCTCCCCAAGTGAGTCCCCTCCCCCTACAGTTAGAATCACTTACTAGTAAAAAAAAAATAATAATAAAAATGCCATAAATATATCCCCTATTTTGTAGGCGCTATAACTTTTGCGCAAACCAATCAATATACGCTTATTGTGATTTTGTTTATCAAAAATTTGTAGAATACATATCGGCCTAAACTGAGGAAAAAAATTGTTGTTTTTTTTAAAAAATGGGATATTTATTATAGCAAAAAGTAAAAAATACTGTGTTTTTTTTCAAACTTTTCGCTCTTCTTTTATTTATAGCGCAAAAAATAAAAACTGCAGAGATGATCAAATACCACGAAAGAAAGCTCTATTTGTGGGGAAAAAATGATAAAAATTTTGGGTACAATGTTGCATGACCGCGCAATTGTCATTAACCGGTTCAATACCGGGCCTTTTCACCCCCTTCCTTCCCAGACCAATTTTTAGTTTTCAGTGCTGTCGCACTTTAAACGACAATTGCGCGGTCGTGCAATGTTGTACCCAAACAAAATTGACGTCATTTTTCCCCACAAATAGAGCTTTCTTTTGGTGGTATTTGATCACCTCTGTGGTTTTTATTTTTTGCGCTATAAAAAAAAGAAGAGCGAAAATTTTTTGAAAAAAACACAATATTTTTTACTTTTTGCTATAATAAATATCCCAATTTTTAAAAAAAAAATAAAATTTTTTCCTCAGTTTAGGCCGATACGTATTCTTCTACATATTTTTGGTAAAAAAAATCGCAATAAGCGTATATTGATTGGTTTGCGCAAAAGTTATAGCGTCTATAAAATACGGGATAGATTTATGGCATTTTTTTTTTTTTTAATTTATTTTTTTTTTTTACTAATAATAGCGGCGATCGCGATTTTTTTTCGTGACTGCGACATTATGGCGGACACATCGGACACTTTTGACACATTTTTCGGACCATTCACATTTATACAGCAATCAATGCTATAAAATTGCATTGATTACTGTGTAAATGTGACAGGCAGTGAAGGGGTTAACCACTAGGGGGCGGGGAGGGGTTAAATGTGTTTCCTAGGGAATGCTTCTAACCGTAGGGGGCGGGGACGTACAAGGGGAGGAGACCGATCAGTGTTCCTCCGTTCTGGGAACACAGATCGCTCTCCTCTGAGCTGACAGGACGTGGATCTCTGTGTTTACACACAGAGATCCACGGTCCGGCCCGGTTAACGGGCAATCGCGAGTTCCCCGCGGACATCGCGGCCGCTGGGCACACGCACCAGGTCCTGAGCAACGCGGCGGGCACGCGCGCCCCCTAGGCGGCCGGAAACCCGAGGCCGTCATATGACGTCCACCCAGGATGGGAGATCCCATCTGTGGACGTCATATTACTATAGGCGGGTAGGGAAGTGGTTAAAAATGTTACAGTGCTGAAAACTGAAATATGGCCTGGGCAGGAAAGGGATGAAAATACCCTGTATTGAAGTGGTTAAAGATGCACAAAATATGACAATAAAGAGTAATGCCCTGTACACACGGGCGGACTTTTCTACTGGACTGGTCCGACAGGACGAATCCGTCGGACAAACCGACCGTGTGTGGGCTTCATTGGACCTGCAGCGGACTTTTTCGGTCAAAAATCAGACGGACTTTAGATTTGGAACATGTTTCAAATCTTTCCGACGGACTCGAGTCCAGTCGAAAAATCCGCTCGTCTGTATGCTAGTCCGACGGACTAAAACCCACACTAGGTCAGCTATTGGCTACTGCTATCAACCTCCTTATTTTAGTCCGGTCGTACGTCATCACGTACGAATCCGTCGGACTTTGGTGTGATCTTGTGTAGGCAAGTCCGTTTGTTAGAAAGTCCATCATAACTCCGTCGAAAATCCGTCGGAAAGACCGTCGGACCTTTGATGCCAAAAAGTCCGCCCGTGTGTACAGGGCATAAGTGTCTAGTAGCTTGTGTACCAAAGATCAATACAGCCAACAGAATAAGAACAATAACAGGGTCAAATATCACAGTGCGTGCAAATAGGGCCAGTAAAGGCTGACATGCAATGCCTACAAAGACTGATTGCACAATCAATAGACCTTGATGCCTTCATATCTTTGTTGAACCCCAATTAAGATATCTGAAAAATTAGGATCTCGCAAGAACTGGATATAAAAATCAGCAACAAGCCGTGTCAATGTGTACTAACATTTTTATCCTAAAAGAGTTGTAAAAGAGAAGAAGTAATGTCTCTTTTTCAATTCTGCTTAGATAATCCCTTTTTACCTTCCTTACAAGCAGTGGGGGTGCTCTCTAGTACAATCTGATCTTACCAGGCTTCCAAATCACACCCTACCAGGGAGAAGGTTCTTAGTCGCTTTCTCACCCAATTGTGGTCAGCTATAGCAGGGATCCGTTCATCCAGCAGCAGCAACTCAGGCTTTTTCCCCCACCTGCTTGCTTCCAGCCCAGACTTTCCTTTCTCCTCACCAGTCTGCAGACACACTTCCTCTTGCTCTGTTGAATCAGCCAATCGCTGTCCTCAAGTCGATCCAGACCCAGCCAAGATTCCCCCTGCATCACCCTGTTTCCATAAACAAGCATTGCAAAGTGTCCTTCTTAAATATGGCTGCTGCACTTCTGTGTTAAAGAATATTCACTTTAACCCTGTCCACACTGAAGAAGGATAATACAGCAGTAAGAAAGAAAAAGTTTATCAGCTACAATCCAGGTTACAACTTAAATACAGAGATAGGTAGGTAATATAGCATTGTAGAACGGTTTGGCCACATTGTATAGCAACAGAGTTTAAGGACCCATTCACACCAGGGCAATCAGCTGTAGAGTGTGGGTTATGTCACATATTATTGTTACGTTCATTTGAATGGGCTGCCAAATGCACTGAAAAACAAATCTAAAATCATTTTTGTTAACGTATCACACTGCAGACAGTTGTCATGAAAACATATGTCCCCATTGAAAGATTTACCCTCTGGTCATGTTCTGGTGACAGACGTAAAATTTTGGACTTCCTGTTACTTTCTGTCTTGTAAACAATGATTACCGGGACAAAAAGAGAAGGTGAATCTCCTCATTGGGTACACAGTCGGAAGTAAAAACTCCACAGGGGTTTAAATCTTTCTCTATACATTCACTTTAAAAGCTCTGGATAAGATCAAAGAAGTAGTGGGCTGAACTTGGCGATGGGCTGCTAAGGCATTGAATACTGCACAGGTAGAGCAAAGGGTGGAGATCACATGGTCATTTTCTCCCCCTTACTGGGTATTCTGAACAGACAAGATAAGAAGCAGGGAAATGCAATGAAGGTAGTATCAGCAGAAGAGAGAAAGGGCTATCAAGAGAACCTGTCACTTTAACTATTTAGGGGGAAAAAACACAGAAAGCTTTAAAGGCGTTGTAAAGGCAAATTTTTTTTTTTTCATCTTAATGCATTCTATGCATTAAGATGTAGCGGTACCTCCGTAAGGGCTGCTGAGTATTGTAGTCCACCTGTCACCCTGTCCAGCCAGGCACACGATTTCCAGTCACTCTTATGCCGTGTACACACGGGTGGACTTTTTGCTAGGATTGGTCCAACGGAACAAATCCGTTGGACAATCCGACCGCGTGTGGGCTTCATCGGACCTTCAGCTGACTTTTTCTGTCGAAAATCAGACAGACTTTATATTTGGAACATGTTTCACATCTTTCCGACGGACTCGAGTCCGGTCAAAAAATCAGTTAATTTGTATTTTAGTCGGATGGACAAAAAAGGACGCAAGGGCAGCTATTGGCTACTGGCTATGAACTTCCTTATTCTAGTCCCTTCGTACGTCATCACGTTCAAACGACCGGACTTTCTAATGGACTTTAGGACTTTCGAACGGACTTTAGTCCGTTTGTGTGTGGGCAAGTCCGGTGGTTCGCAAGTCCATTGTAACTCCATCGAAAGTCCGTCAAAAAGACCGTCGGACGTTTGATGCTCAAAAGTCCGCCCGTGTGTACACGGCATTAGACTGAAAACAGTCCATGCATTTTGTATTTTTTTTTATTGAGAGGAATTAACTTGGATGGGATAAGGGAATATGGGATGTCCACTGAATTGCAGAATATTTACA
Organism: Aquarana catesbeiana; assembly: GCF_042186555.1. Lineage (NCBI taxonomy): Eukaryota > Metazoa > Chordata > Amphibia > Anura > Ranidae > Aquarana > Aquarana catesbeiana. The sequence goes on from NC_133335.1 coordinate 210,691,146, forward strand.
TGGGACCCACTATATACACTTCTTGTATATACACTCCAGTCTTCACTCCAGCACAACACTTCCTTGCTGACTATTCCTCCTCAACACCTCCAACACACCACATGCTTGAACTCTCAGGACCAACTAGCACAGGTTTAGGCCTAACACTGACTCAGCCAGGCCTTTAAATTTTCTTTGCGGGTAGGGACCTAGGTTCCCTATGGTGTAGCAAAAATATGACAGTCCTTGGTGCTAGTTGTCTTACAGGTGGCTATTATGGTTGCCACCTCATACCTTTAAACCCGAACACATATTAATTACACAGGTTCTGTGGCTGATTAAGGTGGCAATTAAACTCACTTGGTGCCTTAGCTGCATATAATTAGCCTCAGAACCTGTGTAATTCAAAGGTGTTCGGGTTTAAAGGGATGAGGTGGCAACTCTAGTGGCTACTGCTCCCAGCACCACCTCTTCAGACCCTGCCAGCCCTCATGGCTGCAGCTGCCTCTCTCTCCTGCCCATTCTTCCACAGTCCACTCTTCTGGTTCTGCACCCATCCCAGTCCTCCCAATCCTCTCAGGCGTGTCTCCCCAGTCCTCCTGACTGTGCATCACTCACCAGCCCCCCCGGCTGCGACCTGTAGTTCCTCCCTGGAGACTTGCCTGGCAGTGCTCTCTCTCCCCCTGTCCTCTCCTTTCTCCCAGTCTCCTCCAGTCCAGGACGCCTCCACATCTTCTCAAAGGGTCCTGTCAGCACCAGAGCCCAGGCCCAAGGTCACCCCCCCCCCAGACTGGGGAGCTCCCTCCAAGGCCACCGACAGCCTAGCACTCCAGATTCTTCCCGAACAACTCCCCCCTCAGCTGGGCTGACCCTAGGTATTTAAGGAGGCCTGCCCCCTGCCAATACAAGTTGGGGATTGGTCAGGGCTCCTTAGAAACACCCCAAACAGCTCCACCTCTCCTTCCAGAAAGTATCAGAACATTCTGGAAAGAAGTGAGATGTCCTGATGATTCTGCCTGTGAATCACCCAGCTCTACCCTGAGTCACTCCCAGACCAAGATCAAAAACAGCCAAGCCTGGAAATTTACCTATTCTACCAAAACACAGTACTACTCTCTTAGCACACTAGAGGGTGCTACAAAGATAAAAAAAAACAAAAAAACCCTTTGTGTGTAGCAGCCTCCCCAGCACTCCCTAATTACCTACCTGAGCCCCATCTCTCTCCAGCCATGTCCACGAGTGTCTTAGCCATCCGGGACACTCGATAGGTGGGAGGGGCCAGGAGCACCGGCGAGGGACCCGAGAAGAGGAGGATCTGGGCTGCTCTGCGCAAAACCACTGCACAAAGCAGGTAAATATATTTTTGTTGTTTATTTATTTTTTTAAACAAGACTTTACAAACACTTTAACACCACTTTAAGAGTGTTGTAAGGCTGATAGCAGCTACTTTAAAGTAACAGTTAACAATCCCCCTAAACCTGAGCTTAAAAACCAAAAATTAAGGTGTAGGGTACTTTAAAAACTTCAAGAAAGATGTTCAAAGCTTGCTGAAAGCTTTGCAAATTCTAGATGTACTCACTTTTGTTGCCAGCGGTTTAGACATTTATGGCTGTGTGTTGAGTTATTTTGAGGGGACAGCAAATTTACACTAAAAAACAATATAGGTGTGACAGCGCTGTAAAAGTGAAATAAACAATTATAGTGATAAACACTGATATTGCAATAATATGAAAAAAGTCCAAAAACATAAAATGAATGAATCCACATTGTGCAAAAAAAAACAAAACAAAAACAAGCTTGTGTGATGTCTTCAGACAACCTCCATGAACGGAGTGCTCCCACCAGATCCTTCAGATGATCCTTCATTCCTCCAGATCAGTGGTTCTTAACCTTACTAGTGCCGTAACCCCTTGACAAAATTTCCCAAGTTGTGGGGACCCCTAACAGTGAAATTATTTTCGTAGCTTGGGTTGTTAGCACCCAAGGCAAGACAAGAAATTTGCGCCCCTAATGCACATTTAGCGCTTCCACTCGTACAATATTGAAACCCCTTATGGTACATTTTAGGATGTACCCCTCTCTTTGTTCTCCTTTCTTTCTCTATCCTAATTTCTTGTTTTTTCCCCATCCCTATCACTAGCCGTCTTTCTTGTTCTTTTTATTATTCTTTCTCTCCCTTTTTCTTTGTTCCTCCCCCTCTTTTCCTCTCCCTTCCATGTATTCTCTATTTTTATTCCTTCTCTTACTCCTTGGTGGGAATGGGATGAGTGGCATTGCTGGCGGGTAGTTGGGATGAGTGGCAATGCTGGGGGGAGTTCTGATCAGCCAACTTAGGTGCTCTTGATCAAGGTCATCTGCTGATCTGAGAACTGTAGTGGGACTTTTAATGTCAACTATAATCACAGATAGTGTTACATACCTCCCAACATTTTGAGATGGGAATGAGGGACACCTACTAGCAAACGTATGTAGGCATAGGACACACCTCCTGCCACACCCTCTTAAAGGAGAATTAACCAAAACAAAAGGTTAATTAAATCCACAAGAGCTTTTTTTTTACCACTACTATTCCTTTATATTGTAGAAAACAGAAAAAAACGCGCTTAACCTTTTACATGTGGATACCACTGTGGTATAAAAAGAATATATAAACAGTTCTTTAAAGTGCATATAAAGTCCAAAAAAATAAGTGAATTCAAATCTTCAATGATAAATCAAAATTGATGGATGACCGGATGGATCAAATAGAACAGCAAATGGTAGGTAGAATGCTTACCAGATGGCAAGCCAAATCAAACAAGTGGCTTAAACCCAGCCTGGGCCTTTAGGAACCAGTCCTGGTGCATATGAGCAAAACTTCCACTCGTAAAGGATAAACATGAGTTCATACGAATTCATCCCAAAAAAAATTGAATAAAAAACATAGTGTAATATTGTCAACAAATATAGAAAAAAAGGGAGAGGGAAGAGCCCTTACACAGTGATGAATCATAAAGGATCATACAAAACACCCAGTGCCCATAGACACACAAGGTCTACCAGAAAACCACTTTACTTTTATTGTTGTTCTTGAATAGAATATCATAGCTCCCAACTGTCCCTGATTTGGAGGGACTGTCCCTGATTTGGAACAATGCCCCTCTGTCCTTCATTCCTCCTAATGTGTCCCTAATTTTTGTCTGATCTATATAGCTGTATATAAAATGCACTTTTTATCTTTCAAAAAGTTTCCCAGTACTAAATCTTTCATCCAGTTTCTAAATTGCTGCATTTGTAATTGTCAAAAGCCGATATAAAGGAATAATAGTGGTTAAAAAAAGCACTTGTGGGTTTAACAAATAATTTTTTTGTAGAATTCTCCTTTAAGGGGGGCGTGGCAGGGGGTGTGTCCTATGCTTACATACTTTTGCTAACAGGTGTCCCTCTTTCCCATCATAAAAAGTTGGGAGGTATGGAATATCATGGAAAACACTTTGGGGTTGATTTACTAAAGGCAAATAGACTGTGCACTTTGCAAGTGCAATGTGCTCCAGAGCTTAGTAAATGAGGTGAAGCTTCACTTTACAAAGAATACCCAATCACATGCAAGGAAAAAAACAAAACATTATATTTGCTTGCATTTGATTGGATGGCAAAAGTCAGCAGAACTTCCCCTCATTTATTAAGCTCTGAATCAATTGTACAGTAAAACATTGGTTTGAGAGTATCTTGGTTTGAGAGCGTTTTGCAAGACAAGCAACATTTTTTTTATAAATTTTGACTTGATATACAAGCGATGTCTTGATATACAAGTAGCGTCATGTCACAACTGAGTATAAAAGAGAAGAGAGGCGCCTCTAAGTTTAGCAATACAGTTACATTTAATGAAGGTATAACATTTAGAAACTCACATGGTTGATGATTAAAACTGGCACATCTAAGTATGCAGGCATCCGGGGTAAAGCTGTCCACATAGACCATCCTCCATTGACGTCGTCCCTTCCACGCTGCACTCCACGAGCGCTTCAAGCCAGGCTTTCAGATCGCTCTACTGCAGGGTAGTCTTCCCGGTCACGATTGCAGACTGACAGCGGTGAGAGCCGGCGGTACAGAGGATGGTCTATGTGGACAGCTTTACCCCGGATGCCTGCATACTTAGATGTGCCTCTATTAATCATCAACCATGTGAGTTGCTAAATGTTGTACCTTCATTAAATATAACCATATTGCTACACTTAGAGGTGCCTCTCTTCTCTTTTATAATCTGTAGCTCCTGCTGGATTTTGCTTCTAATTCCCTTGTGGAGGCTTCCATTTGTGGATGGACATTTTATGGTTACACAACCTGGTCACATTGCTAGAATCTTTTTATATGGACTATAAACTGAAGAACGTATGAATAAATGGTTGTGGAACGAATCATTTGAGTTTCCATTATTTCTTATGGGGAAATTCGCTTTGATATACAAGTGCTTTGGATTACAAACTTGCTTCCAGGACAAATTATACTCGCAATCCAAGGTTTTACTGTACTTGCAAAGGGCAAAGTCTATTTGTCTTTAGTAAATCAACCCCTTTGTGTTACTACCAACATGTGGTTTTGGATGCCCTTTACTTACAGATATTTTCTGTAGATTTGGTTTAGATGAATTACTGTGTTAGAGCACCAAAAGCGATTTTCGTAATCAATCATCTTGTTGAGAGATGATGATAATTAAAGGAGAAGCTTTTAAGCATTTATAAAACAGATAAAATCCTGGAGGAGCAGTCTCCAATGTCTAATAAGGAGCTCTTTCGGGAAGTAGAACAACAAATGATCATAGCAGGCAGGCTCCCCAGTGAAGCAGGTTTAATGATAACAGCTGGGAACAAGCAACAGGCAAGTTCAAGAATTCGAGGCCCATAGGCCCCTTTATAACAAACTGAACAATTGCACAATATAGGCTAACTTATGATAGGTTGCCAAGGCTTATGTCAATGAAAATAACCATCAATTTTATATTTACCAAATAACTAGACAAACCTATTTATTTCCAAATTCCTATATATCCTTTTATCAATCATCTTTTTTTATTAAATCTTTTGTTGTACATAAGAAAAACACAGAGACTCTCTGCCATACAGGGCAATATAATGTGAAAAGAAAGGGAGAACAAAGGTAAACCATATACCGCTCAAAACACAGGGATGTCAGTATAATTACTCAATGACAGCTAGACGACCTACAGCAGTGGTTCTCAACCCTGTCCTCAAGTACCCCCAACAGGCCAAGTTTGCAGGTTTTCCTTTATCTTGCACAGGTGCTTTAAATCAGAGTCAATGGCTTGGTATTTTGGACAGCTATTTTATCTAAGAGAAATTCCTAAATCATGGCCTATTGGGGTACTTGAGAACCACTGGCCTACAGCAAATCATTTGACACTAAACAACCAATGAATGACACAGCAGACCACCATGAATTGATTAGTAGAGGGCATATAAACTCAGTCCAATATAACCAGATTAAGTCAAACTTGCCTTGCATTTTTCAGGTACTAAGTGTATATATTTATTAAGCTTTGATATCCAATAATTTGGATAGGTGGGTTTGCCAAAGTCCATTATAGGGATATCAGTCTACAGGCTGCGAAAAGGGACCTAGTAATTGCTATTAACCAATGTTTGTCCACAAAGGAGGGGTCAAAATAACCTTGAACACATGCTATTGGGTCAATGGACAAACTGATTTGGAACAATGCCAAAGAAGATGGATAAGTTTCATCAAGGTTCAAGGTTTGGGGCTACTACATTTACTGCAATTAGGGTCAGCTCGCAGACCACTCTTTGAAAGAATTCAGGAGTGTGGTAGACTAAGTGAAGAATACCTCTATGTCTTGTGCCCATGTGTTTATTACAGTTCTTGATGAAACTATACATTTTCTGTTCTTCCATTCATTAAAAATTCCCACCTGTATGTAAGCAGCTGTGTGCAGGGCAGCCTAGCTGGCTGCAGGAGGTAGTGGGTTAACAAGTGTATATTCTCACTTCCAGCCTCTATGATATGTTTATTATGTGTACATAGGTTCAGAGCTGTTTGGCCTCTATATTGTCTCCAGCACCATTTTGGAGAAGCCTGTTGGTCTGATAGGACAAGCAAATCTCGAGAGATTTGGTCGGCCATTTTTGGGTGGATATTTTATATAGGAAAGCTCAGCCACATTGAGTTGAGTTCTCGTGTGTACACAGACAGGGTGAGTGAACCTGCTTGTCAGGGAGAGTTAAGAGAAGTTAGGGAGAGTGTTCCGGCCTGTGAGGGATAGCTCAGGGTTCCTCCGGAGTCCTGTATCAACAATCCTGGTGGGATGAAAGACTCCCCATTGCGGATAATAAATCTGGTGTCCTCGCTATGAGGGAGGGACAAGTGTATCAGATGCCTATATCCATCTGCTGAAGGAATATTGCTGTTACCGGGTAACGTGTGTGAATATCAGCCTCTATAGATACGCATTGTGTGCTTGGGTTTATATTGTGTCAGTCAGTAAGAAGTGACTATAGTGCTGACGAATACAACTACTGCTTACATCAGAAGTGACTGTGCTGTGTATCTATGCCTCCATGTCTGGAGTGAAACTACTTGTATTACTGCTGTAAATACTCTTTCTACCACCATCTCTCCGGTAATAAACGTTGCCTGGTTATAAAGTCAGTACGTGTGATTCCCTCTGTGAAGCCGCTACACCCTACACCCACTTACATTTTGGCGTAGTCGGCAGGATCTCTGAACCACCATCCTCAAGCGGGGGGAGTGGCTAGAGGGTCAATCATGGCACCATATGGAGCGGCTTTGGCCCTGCTTCCAAAATTTAATGGCACAAATATGCCCCTGACAGGCTGGGTGGAGAGATTGGACAGTTCGGTCCGCTTGTTCAAAATACCCACAGCACAATTTGCAGATTTTGGGTTAATGCGCTAGAAGGAGAAGCACGCCGGGCTGTGATGTTTCTGCCCGAGAAGGAAAGGGATAGCAGAACAGCTATTGTGGGTCACCTAGAAAGTGGCGAAAGTACCTCCATAGCCGAACTCCGGAAAAGTTTCTATTGTCGGGAGCAGCACGACCTAGAGACTATCCCTCAATTTGCAGTGGCCTTACAGGAAATCTGGTGCTGGTTGGATGAGAAAATGGCCCCCGCCGGAACTGGGGTCCCTAACCCCGATCAGCTTATCCGGGACCAATTCCTCGCTGGTGTATGGTCCTCTTCATTAAAGAGAGACTTAAGGGATCGAGTGAGGGCTGATGGTACAGTGAAATTCGCTGCTATCCTACAAGAGGTCATTGAGAGGGAACAGGAAGAGCTGGACCATGAACGGGTTGGTGCCAGAAGCCAGGTTACCCTCACTCATGGAGCCAGGTGGCCAGTGGAGCGGGAGGAAGCGACTGCCCCATGCCCTGCCACTGCCTCGAATGCGGGGATGCCCTCGATGGAAAAGGTCGTACGAAACCTAGTTGATATGGTCGCCTCCCTCAGGCAAGAGGTGGCAACTCTGCGGAGCAGGTCCGAACAACCCCGGGCAGTAGGGATGAGCCGAACACCCCCCTGTTCGGTTCGCACCAGAACATGCGAACAGGAAAAAAGTTTGTTCGAACATGCGAACACCGTTAAAGTCTATGGGACACGAACATGAATAATCAAAAGTGCTAATTTTAAAGGCTTATATGAAAGTTATTGTCATAAAAAGTGTTTGGGGACCTGGGTCCTGCCCCAGGGGACATGGATCAATGCAAAAAAAAGTTTTAAAAACGGCCGTTTTTTCAGGAGCAGTGATTTTAATAATGCTTAAAGTCAAACAATAAAAGTGTAATATCCCTTTAAATTTCGTACCTGGGGGGTGTCTATAGTATGCCTGTAAAGGGGCGCATGTTTCCTGTGTTTAGAACAGTCTGACAGCAAAATGACATTTTGAAGGAAAAAACTCATTTAAAACTACCCGCGGCTATTGCATTGCCGACAATACACATAGAAGTTCATTGATAAAAACGGCATGGGAATTCCCCAAAGGGGAACCCCGAACCAAAATTAAAAAAAAAAAATGACGTGGGAGTCCTCCTAAATTCCATACCAGGCCCTTCAGGTCTGGTATGGATATTAAGGGGAACCCCGGCCAAAATTTCAAAAAAAAAATGACGTGGGGTTCCCCCTAAATTCCATACCAGACCCTTCAGGTCTGGTATGGATTTTAAGGGGAACCCCGCGCCAAAAAAAAAAAAAAAACGGCGTGGGGTCCCCCCAAAAATCCATACCAGACCCTTATCCGAGCACGCAACCTGGCGGGCCGCAGGAAAAGAGGGGGGGACGAGAGTGCGGCCCCCCCTCCCTCCTGAACCGTACCAGGCCACATGCCCTCAACATTGGGAGGGTGCTTTGGGGTAGCCCCCCATAACACCTTGTCCCCATGTTGATGAGGACAAGGGCCTCATCCCCTCAACCCTGGCCGGTGGTTGTGGGGGTCTGCGGGCGGGGGGCTTATCGGAATCTGGAAGCCCCCTTTAACAAGGTGACCCCCAGATCCCGGCCCCCCCCCCTGTGTGAAATGGTAAGGGGGTACATAAGTACCCCTACCATTTCACGAAGAAAGTGTCAAAAATGTTAAAAATGACAAGAGACAGTTTTTGACAATTCCTTTATTTAAATGCTTCTTCTTTCTTCTATCTTCCTTCATCTTCTGGTTCTTCTGGTTCTTCTGGCTCTTCTGGTTCTTCCTCCGGCGTTCTCGTCCAGCATCTCCTCCGCGACGTCTTCTGTCTTCTTCTCCTCGGGCCGCTCCGCACCCATGGCATGGGGGGGAGGATCCCGCTCTTCTCTTCTTCTTTTCTTCTCTTCTTCATTTTCTTCTCCGGGCCGCTCCGCAATCCATGCTGGCATTCCCCGTGACGTCACAGGGAAGTCCCGTCAAGTCACCGTGCGTCAGAGGGGGGCGGGGTCACCGGGTGGCCCCGCCCCCCCAGTTATTTAAGAACTGTCAGACGAGGAGCGCCGTCACACAGCGGGAGCCTCCCTCCATGCCAGCATGGATTGCGGAGCGGCCCGGAGAAGAAAAGAAGAAGAGAAGAAAAGAAGAAAAGAAGAAGAGAAGAGCGGGAGCCTCCCCCCCATGCCATGGGTGCGGAGCGGCCCGAGGAGAAGAAGATAGAAGACGGCGCGGAGGAGATGCTGGACGAGAACGCCGGAGGAAGAACCAGAAGAACCAGAAGAACCAGAAGATGAAGGAAGATAGAAGAAAGAAGAAGCATTTAAATAAAGGAATTGTCAAAAACTGTCTCTTGTCATTTTTAACATTTTTGACACTTTTTTCGTGAAATGGTAGGGGTACTTATGTACCCCCTTACCATTTCACACAGGGGGGGGGCCGGGATCTGGGGGTCACCTTGTTAAAGGGGGCTTCCAGATTCCGATAAGCCCCCCGCCCGCAGACCCCCACAACCACCGGCCAGGGTTGTGGGGATGAGGCCCTTGTCCTCATCAACATGGGGACAAGGTGTTTTGGGGGGCTACCCCAAAGCACCCTCCCAATGTTGAGGGCATGTGGCCTGGTACGGTTCAGGAGGGAGGGGGGGCCGCACTCTCGTCCCCCCCTCTTTTCCTGCGGCCTGCCAGGTTGCGTGCTCGGATAAGGGTCTGGTATGGATTTTTGGGGGGACCCCACGCCGTTTTTTTTTTTTAATTTTGGCCGGGGTTCCCCTTAATATCCATACCAGACCTGAAGGGCCTGGTATGGAATTTAGGGGGACTCCCACGTCATTTTTTTTTTTTTAATTTTGGTTCGGGGTTCCCCTTTGGGGAATTCCCATGCCGTTTTTATCAATGAACTTCTATGTGTATTGTCGGCAATGCAATAGCCGCGGGTAGTTTTAAATGAGTTTTTTCCTTCAAAATGTCATTTTGCTGTCAGACTGTTCTAAACACAGGAAACATGCGCCCCTTTACAGGCACACTATAGACACCCCCCAGGTACGAAATTTAAAGGGATATTACACTTTTATTGATTGACTTTAAGCATTATTAAAATCACTGCTCCTGAAAAAACGGCCGTTTTTAAAACTTTTTTTTGCATTGATCCATGTCCCCTGGGGCAGGACCCAGGTCCCCAAACACTTTTTATGACAATAACTTGCATATTAGCCTTTAAAATTAGCACTTTTGATTTCTCCCATAGACTTTTAAAGGGTGTTCCGTGGCATTCGAATTTGCCGCGAACACCCCAAATTGTTCGCTGTTCGGTGAACTTGCGAACAGCCAATGTTCGAGTCGAACATGAGTTCGACTCGAACTCGAAGCTCATCCCTACCGGGCAGCGATCAACCCCCTCCGGAGGGACCCCGAAATTGACCGAAAATGCTGGCAGTGTGGACGGCTAGGCTGCGTCACAAGGAATTGTGCGAGACGGGGAGCACAGAACGTAGTAGGGGTCACTTGGATGTCCATGAAAGTTTATGAGCAAACCCTCCCTAGGGTCGGGGTCGTGGTGACCCGAAAGTCCTCCTTCCCAGAAATTCCAGTGGTGTTGGGTATGAACGCCCTAAAAGAACTGGACTTAACTCGCCTTCTGCTGGAGGCGTCAACGCAAGTATCCGGGCAGTCAGAACCACAACTGCAGAATCTGATCAACGCTTGTCGGACTGTTCAGACACAGAGTCATAAACACACAGAGAAAGTGGGGGTCATCCGTCTCCCTGCCTGTCATCGGGTTATTATGCCCCCACGTCAAAAGTTGGTGTGCCCCCTTCCTGTGGTAGCTAGAAGACACGTAAGAGGGGCCACTGTGATGGTCGAACCACAACGCAACCTGGAAACCAAAGATGAATGGTTGGTAGCCAGAACTCTGTTTGTTGTCCAGCAGGGACAAATGTTGGTGCAACTGGTTAACTTGGGGTCCACCCTGATACAAGTGCCCACGGACGTGGCCATTGCAAATTTGTATACAGTACCCAAAAAGCTGCATTACCGAGACCCAGCTCCCAAAATTGTTGACACAACTGGCACTTCCGGTGCAGGAGATGACCCCGGAACAAAACAACAAGCTCCAACACCTAGTTCACAGACATTTGATGGCATTCTCTCAAGGTACTTAAGACTACGGCTGTACTAATGCTTTGGATCATTCTATCCACACTGGAGACACAGCTCCTATTTGGGAAAGGTATCGCAATATACCCCCGGCTCTTTGCCAAGAGGTCAAAGACTTATTACGCGGCATGCTGCAAGGGGGGGTGATTCGAGAGAGTCGTAGTCCCTGGGCTGCGCCCATAGTTCTTGTGCGGAAAAAGGATGGCAACTTACGTTTTTGTGTGGACTATCGCAGATTGAATGCTTACCCTTTGCCCCGGGTCGAAGAATTCCTAATGGCCTTCGGACAGGCCCAGCACTTCTCCATGCTAGATTTGGCCAGCGGATATTGGCAGGTCCCGGTAAAAGAGGAAGATGGTGAAAAAACGGCCTTTATTACCCCTCTGGGACTATACGAGTTTAATTGGATGCCCTTTGGCCTGACTAATGCCCCTAGTACGTTCCAAAGGCTAATGGAACGTTGCTTGGGAGACTTGAACTTTGAATTTGTCCTGATTTACTTAGATGACATCATCTTCTTTTCCAGAACGTTCGAGGACCATTTGCTATATCTGGATTAAGTCCTCCAGTGGTTATCCCAGTATGGCCTTCGGCTCAAACTGGAAAAATGTCATCTCATGAAAACAAAAATCCAGTATTTGGGGCATGTGGTCGACAGGGCCGATCCTAGGGTCACAGGCGCCTGGGTGCAGAAATATTTCTGGCGCCCCCACATGGGCGTGGTCATTTTTAGTAACTCCTCCCCTTTACAAATATTTCTATGGCAACGACTCAACCACAGAGATGCTCCACCACAAAGTCTTCATTACCCTAGGATCCTTACAGGTACAATAAACAAAATACAGGAAGAGAAGCAAGAGTACTTTATTGGGACCTGGGGGAGGGCCTCTCTGATGGAGACAGAGAGCGATTCTGTTAGAGAGTCTGTTAGAAAGAGCCCCCAGAAATACTACAGACGTGATCCAGGAGATGATCAGAGACTGCAGACATAGTACACTAGATGATCAGAGACTGCAGACATAATACAGGAGATGGTCAGAGACTGCAGACATAGTACAGGAGATGGTCAGAGACTGCAGACATAGTACAGGAGATGGTCAGAGACTGAAGACATAGTACAGGAGATGGTCAGAGACTGCAGACATAGTACAGGAGATGGTCAGAGACTGAAGACATAGTACAGGAGATGATCAGAGACTGCAGACAGCAGACATAGTACAGAAGATGGTCAGAGACTGCAGACATAGTACACTAGATGATCAGAGACTGCAGACATAGTACACGAGATGATCAGAGACTGCAGACATAGTACAGGAGATGGTCAGAGACTGCAGACATAGTACAGGAGATGGTCAGAGACTGCAGACATAGTACAGGAGATGATCAGAGACTGCAGACATAGTACAGGAGATGGTCAGAGACTGCAGACATAGTACACTAGATGATCAGAGACTGCAGACATAGTACAGGAGATGATCAGAGACCGCAGACATAGTACAGGAGATGATCAGAGACCGCAGACATAGTACAGGAGATGGTCAGAGACCGCAGACATAGTACAGGAGATGATCAGAGACCGCAGACATAGTACAGGAGATGGTCAGAGACTGCAGACATAGTACAGGAGAGGGTCAGAGACTGCAGACATAGTACAGGAGAGGGTCAGAGACTGCAGACATAGTACAGGAGATGGTCAGAGACTGCAGACATAGTACACTAGATGATCAGAGACTGCAGACATAATACAGGAGATGGTCAGAGACTGCAGACATAGTACAGGAGATGGTCAGAGACTGCAGACATAGTACAGGAGATGGTCAGAGACTGAAGACATAGTACAGGAGATGGTCAGAGACTGCAGACATAGTACAGGAGATGGTCAGAGACTGAAGACATAGTACAGGAGATGATCAGAGACTGCAGACATAGTACAGAAGATGGTCAGAGACTGCAGACATAGTACACTAGATGATCAGAGACTGCAGACATAGTACACGAGATGATCAGAGACTGCAGACATAGTACAGGAGATGATCAGAGACTGCAGACATAGTACAGGAGATGATCAGAGACTGCAGACATAGTACAGGAGATGATCAGAGACTGCAGACATAGTACAGGAGATGGTCAGAGACTGCAGACATGGTACAGGAGATGGTCAGAGACTGCAGACATAGTACAGGAGATGATCAGAGACTGCAGACATAGTACAGGAGATGGTCAGAGACTGCAGACATAGTACACTAGATGATCAGAGACTGCAGACATAGTACAGGAGATGATCAGAGACTGCAGACATAGTACAGGAGATGATCAGAGACCGCAGACATAGTACAGGAGATGGTCAGAGACCGCAGACATAGTACAGGAGATGGTCAGAGACTGCAGACATAGTACAGGAGATGGTCAGAGACTGCAGACATAGTACAGGAGAGGGTCAGAGACTGCAGACATAGTACAGGAGATGGTCAGAGACTGCAGACATAGTACACTAGATGATCAGAGACTGCAGACATAATACAGGAGATGGTCAGAGACTGCAGACATAGTACACTAGATGATCAGAGACTGTAGACATAGTACAGGAGATGATCAGAGACTGCAGACATAGTACAGGAGATGATCAGAGACCGCAGACATAGTACAGGAGATGATCAGAGACTGCAGACATAGTACAGGAGATGGTCAGAGACTGCAGACATAGTAAGGAGAGGGTCAGAGACTGCAGACATAGTACAGGAGAGGGTCAGAGACTGCAGACATGGTACAGGAGATGGTCAGAGACTGCAGACATGGTACAGGAGATGGTCAGAGACTGCAGACATAGTACAGGAGATGATCAGAGACTGCAGACATAGTACAGGAGATGGTCAGAGACTGCAGACATAGTACAGGAGATGGTCAGAGACTGCAGACATTATATAGGAGACGGTTAGAGACTGCAGACATAGTACAGGAGATGGTCAGAGACTGCAGACATGGTACAGGAGATGGTCAGAGACTGCAGACATAGTACAGGAGATGGTCAGAGACTGCAGACATGGTACATGAGATGGTCAGAGACTCCAGACATGATACAGGAGATGGTCAGAGACTGCAGACATAGTACAGGAGATGGTCAGAGACTGCAGACATGATATAGAAGACGGTTAGAGACTGCAGACATAATACAGGAGATGATCCGAGACTGCAGACTAAGGATGATCTCCGGTGTGTTTGCAAGCTGCACGTGCCGAGCCCGCCAGAAAGTCGGCAATGCGCTGCGCTAATCACAAGTAGTGAGACATTTCCCAATCTCTGCAGCCGCACATTGGGAAATGTCTCACTGCTTGTGATTAGCGCTGTGCAGTGCCGAATTCCTGGCGGGCTCAGCACGTGCAGCTTGCGAACACGCCGGAGCTCATCCTTACTGCAGACATAGTACAGGAGATGGTCCATTAGACCCCTTTCACACTGGAGGCGTTTTTCAGGTGCTTTAGTGTTAAAAATAGCACCTGGAAAAAGCCTTATCTGCAATCCCAGTGTGAGAGCCCGAATACTTTCACACTGGAGCAGAGCACTGGCACGACGTCCAAAAAATTCCTGCAAGTGGCTTCTTTGAGGTGCTTTAGGAGCGGTGTATACACCGCTCCTAAAGCGCCCTTGCTCATTGAAATCAATGGGCAGTGCCTGCAAAGCACCTCTGCAGTTGCGCCTTTGAACCCTTTAGTGGGGGTTAAATGTACCTCTAAAGCGACGGTAAAGCGCCATTAAAAGTAGTAGCGCATTACCGCCGATGCCCCTGCACTGTCAGTGTGAAAGGGCTCTTAGTACATCTCATTAAACATCACATCTGTAGATGGACTACTTAGGTGCAGGAAGGGACAGGGGCTGTGTATCCTATTGTAGTCTAGCATGCCAAAAAACCTCTCCTAGCAGGAGCAGCCCAGAGCACATTGTGTTCTGGACGGACACTCACAAGGAGTGAAGGAGGGAGGGGAGAACTCTGGCTCTTCGGCGCCCCCACCTCTTCAGGCGCCTGGGTGCAAAGCACCCTTCGCACCCTGGGTAGGATCGGCCCTGGTGGTCGAGGCAAAAGGGGTGTCCCCCAATCCCGAAAAAATTCAGGCTGTACAGACATGGACAATACCTAAAACGGTAACAGAGCTTCGCTCTTTCTTCGGGCTTGTGGGTTACTACCGCAGATTCATTCCGAACTTTGCTACTATTGCAGCACCTTTGACCCAGTTGTTGTGCGGGCAACCAGCCCATCGGAAAGGAAAATCTTCCCCCAGCATTACTGATAGTTGGGGGGCAGCATAAAGTGAGACATTGGAGGCCCTCAAGGCGGAGCTGACTTCCGCTCCCATATTGGCTTACGCTGACTATCGTAAACCCTTCCGGGTGTACACCAACACCAGTCTCCAAGGATTGGGGGCTGTGCTGGTCAAATCTTTCACCGTATTGGAGGACACTTCTGTGCAGAATGGACGGAGGCCTTTATTCGTAAGTACGTCTTTTGTCCGGGGTTATCCAAGTGGGTGCAGAAGGCATGTCAGGGGTGTAAGAGTTGTGCCATTCACAAAGGGAGAACAGAGAAAACTACCCCTTTGGTGGTGAGCACAGGAGAACCCTTTGAATTACTGACCATGGACTTTCTGACAGTGGCTGCCACCTCTGCAGGGTATCGCTACGCCTTGGTGTTTGTGGACCACTTCTTTATGTTCGCCATCGTGGTGCTAACTAAAGATCAGACTGCCGCCACCATGGCTAAACTGTTCTGGTCCCATGTAGTTCAGCCCTACGGGTGCCCAAAACGGATCCTTTCCGACCAAGGGCCGAACTTTGAGTCTAGGGTGTTTTCAGAACTGTGCCATCTTAGTGGTATTCAGAAGTCTCATTCTACTCCTTACCACCCCCAGGGAAATGGGGCCTGTGAACACTTTAATCACACATTGTTGGGATTGATTCGCACATTAGAGCAAGAGCATCAAGAACGTTGGCCGCAGTATGTAGGAAATGTTGTTTGGGCTTACAATCAGACTGTGCATCGAGCCACTGGTTATACTCCCCATTTTCTGATGTTTGGGCGTTGTGGCCATTTACCGGTGGATTTACTCTTGGAAACACCAGAGCCTATTACGTCAAGGACCCCAGAGGAATGGGTCCAAGATCACTGGCACCGCCTGGTTCAAGCCAAACAGTACTGAGAAAGCACCAGGATTTAGCTGAGGAAAGTACTGTTCAATTGCTGCCACTTACACCGGGAGACAGAGTCTTGGTAATGAATCCTAAATACCTGAGGGGCAGTAAGCTGGAGCCCAAGTGGGAAATACTGTAGCTGCTGACTTTTAATATAAGGACACAAACCTGTCCAGGGAGCCTGTGATGTTGGCACCCCAAGCCGATTCGTCTATTGGCTCTGGGTGCAAGAGCCGGCATCTTCACTAAGGATAACAGGAAGTGAAGCCTTGCAATGCGCGAGTCACGCTGCGCTTTCTGAATGGTCCCGCTGACTTCTGGGACCTCTGTGTCACCCAGAAGGCAGCGGGGGTAAGGAGGAGGGGCTGGAAGTTTCATAGATTGCGGCACAAAGTTGCCAGATGTGGCAGCTGAGGGGAGAGGAAACAAACCCTAGGAGCTTCCCATTTTAGGTGGAGCTCTGCTTTAAGCAAGCTGCTAGCAGGCTTCAGCAAGCTTTCAACAATCTTCAAGAAGTGCTGAAGCCTGCTAGCAGCTTGTTTAAAGTGGCAATCAACACTCCTATTTGGACTTGTGTTCAACATTTACAAACTGGAGCTGAATGGCACTTTAAAAGCTTCCTGTGTGAAACAGGCCAAATGGTTTCATCCAAAAAATGCATATACAGCAGAGATGGAGTAGGGTTTGAAACATGTTATTATTGCCCTAACTATCCCTGACATCCTGGCCTCTGCATAAATGACTGCTTCTGTCACTACTACGCCTCAACGCAGTATTAGTCTAAGTTATTAGACTGCATGGCACAGTGAAGGTGTTTCTGACATGACTGAGCTGCAGTTTATGGTATCTGATCTCCTGTGTACGGACCTTTTGGCAAAAAAATTTAATCTTTAAAAGGTTCGCCATGCATACTGGCAAACATCATGGGGTGTCTGCTTTCCAAAATGTGATTATTTGGTCCCAGCATTTCAGGGTCTCCAAAAATGTGATATTGTCAGAAACCATGAAATCAGATCGAGACAGAAGTACAGTAAATCACACTTGTTTAATAAGAAAAGTAAAAAGAACAAATGTAGTCAAAACATAGTCAAAGTTCAGTAACCGGAACGTATAGTCAGCCAAGCCAGAAGTCAGGGGTCAGTGTAGTGGAACAGCACGCAGGATCTGGAGCCAGAAGGGATGTCAGCCAAGCAAGTCTTTTTTTTTTAATTGGAAAAAAACAACTTTATTGAGATGTAACATGGTATACATATGTACTTTCAACAGGTATATACAGTTTTGTACATGTCATATATTCAATAAATTTTTTTATACAATAGCCAGTTTTTTATGGTCACTTATTATTTTTCAAAGGCTACACTTTTAATTTTATTCCCTTTAATCATATTGGATTTCTTAAGTACATGTCTCACCATCCTCCAACCCATACTTTAGAGTATTTTTGTGTACAACCTCTATGGGTATAAATCAGTTTCCTGTATGGAAGGGTGTCATTGATTTCTTTTTTCCAAGCCTGAAGTGTAGGGGGCGATACCTGCATCCAAGTTCTGGCTATCAGTTTTCGTGCTACAAATAAGGTTTCATATAAGAATATGGTTTGGTATCTGTCAACATCTACATCGGGCAGTAGGCCCGATAAACATAACCTTTGGGTCCAGGACCACTGGGGAGCCCATGTTGCCATGTAGGAAGCAGATTATCTGCATCCAATAAGTTTGTATATTATGGCATTTCCGCATCAGATGGAAGAATGTACCAGGGACCTGCAAACACAGGGGACAAAGTGGATTTCTTGTGGTTTGAAACTTAGCTAGTTTCACCGGAGCAAATATGCACGATGTACTATGTACAATTGTGTCAGTCTGTCTGATAGCTTAGGAGACGCGGTTTTGACCCCCTCTAGTATTTCTATCCAGTCAAAGTCTTCTATGGGTCCCACATCAGTTTCCAATGCAGTTTTAGCTACCTGGATGACTGCCAAGCAAGTCTTTAAACAGGAATGCAGGAGATAGTCTCTGTAATGTTGACCAAGGCGAAGGCAGAGATCCTCTGGGCTGGACGGCTTAAGTAGGCAGGACTGACGAGCAGGATATCATCAACAGGTGAGAAGCTGTGGAGAGATAGGAGCTGGCAATTAGCCGACAGCGGAGCGGCCAGCTCAGAGAAGGAAGAGCTGAGCCCAGCACTGACAGATATGTAGTTAGGAAATCAGATGCATAATTAATGCCCCCTGAAAGCTTGAAGGTGCTCCTTGGATTGTGGGCCCTTCTAATGCTGCTAGGCTGCAAAAAAAATCTCACAAGACTCAAAATTCTCACACACTCATGAGTCATAGCAGAATGCGTTTCAGAGTGTAATTCTAAGTATGCCCATGCTTTGTGTGAGAAATATCTTAATAAAATGCCAACTTTGTGGAAAAAGGAGGAATTTTGACTTACCTGTAAATACCATATCTTGGACTGGACACAGGCAAAGCTGTGCTGGACTCCCTCCCCTTTCCTTCAGCCTCCTCCCCTAAATCCTACTCCATTCTGTGAACAGGTGGGAGGGTGACCAGTGTCCTGTACTATATTCCAAGATATGGAATTTACAGTTAAGTCAAAATTCCTTATATCTTTTCTCCTTTCTCCTTATCTCCTTTTAGGTTAAAGGTTTTACATAAATGAATAAAAGCGGACCATTGTAAGCACCATATTCAGTAGTATATAGTTTGTGTCACACCCTCTAACCGCTACAACTGCAGGAGAAAATGAAAGAAAGAAAGCCTATAATAAAAAACTAACGCAACCATCACATCTAAGAATTGGCAAGCTGCAATATATTAATTGTTTCCTTTTAGACTTAACATGGCTTTAACCTTTCCTTTTAGTTGCGTTGAGTTGCATTTACTGTATATGATGTGTGTTACATTGCATTAAAATGCACACAGCTTGCATTGTATACGCAACGTACTGCAACATATATGTACACAACATTGTGGTGTGAATGAGACACATAGAAGACAATTATTTTCTATGTGCCATTGTGGTGACCTACGCTTATCTGGTGCGCAAAAACGCATACAACTACACATGGTGTGAACAAGCCCTGAATGATCTCTGAAGCATCTCATATGCAAGCAGAAGGGCTACCCTGAGCACATTGGAGAAAGAGCACATGATAGGGTAAGCTAGAAGGCAGGATAAGGGTTCAGAATGGGTGGGGAATGGTTTGAAGACATGGTGAAGGTAGCAGCGAGGATGTGGTCATAGCTTAGGGAAATCTCAAGGAGGAACAGACAGTATGGTAAGCAATTTGGACCATTCGCCCACCCTCTTGGTGAATTGTGGATATGGCTATGATTGAAAGTACATCATTTTGCGAAGCTGAGGTTTGGGAAGAGAATGGTGGACTTGTGGGGAATATTGTACTTTTGTAACAGCATTGGCGGGTCCTTCATGGTGCCAAAAAAGTAAGTTCACTGGTAATGTTTAGACAAGTGGTTTACCCTTAATGGTCACATATATGTATGATTATGTGGTGTTCATGAAGGAAGTACTTACTAACAGTAGCAGCTGGTGGGTTTTATTTTAGGGGGTGCGGCAAACAAACACCCCGTAGAGCAGCCGGCGGCACCCCCCCCCGCTGTCTGCTGGTCGGTCCGGCACTTACCCCAACTAGGCGGGTGGCAGGCAGCGTACAGCGGCTCCGTGTCCCCTTCTCCATCAGCGGCTTCCTGCGTGTGGCTCCTCCCCTCCTTCTAGGTGTTCTAATAGGATCACCTGTCCTTTCAGCTAATCGGGTGATGGGTCTCAAAACCCAGATTCCTAATTGGCCGGGAGGAGGATCAGTGTTACAATAGCGAATATTCATTCGCTGTTGTAACGCACCTGTGTGGGTTCCGTTCGCATTCTATGTGCCCTGAGCCCATCCTATTTTGAAGCCTATTAGAGCCTCTGACTCTAATCAGGTGCTTAAAAAAACATCATTGTAATTCATGCATCTGGCCCACTGTAAGGGCATGGATAGGAGGAGGCAGCGATGGATAGGGGGGCGCCCTTAATAACCCGGCTGTCCCTGCTTACTAAGGGTTATTCCAGGTGAATAATTGTGTGAAAATTACTGGTATGTACCCACTGAGCTGGTAGTAGATGACCGGTACGGACTTACAACAGAACATGTTATTGGGTGGCACTGTCAAGGACCTGGCTTATATGAGAATTTTTGTACGTTTTTGAAGAATTGGTGTCTAAATCATGTTATTATCTTGTTATTTAATAAAAGCTGGGACCATAATACTCCAACAAAAATAATTTGTGTCAAATTGTACTATTTATGAGGTTTATTGTCTTTGGTTTTAATGTTTAATATCACTCTGCCCCCTGAGCCCTACCCGGGTCATGTATCTAAAAATAAGTTGCATTTGCTCATGGCCACAAACCCAAAGGTCATTAACACAGGCTCTTGCTGGGCTAGTGAGAATTATCTGACAGGGCCCCTATCCTCTTGGGTTTGATGGAGAAAAGTGTGTTGTTCCTAATTTTTACATTTAAAATAAGACCGTATAGCACTGAACTCCATCTCAATAATTTTCCCAATCTCCTGGTTCCCTATACTGTAAATAATTGGATTAAACAATGGTGTTACCACAGTGTACAGAAGAAAGAGAACCTTGTTTATTGTTGTTGAGTGTCCTCTGTTTGGTTCCATGTAAACTGTGATGAGGGTTCCCTAGTAAGTGCTGACTGAGGTCAGGTGTGAGCTGTAGGTGGAGAAGTTTTTCTTTCTGCCTATGAAGATACAGACATACACTATATTACCAAAAGTATCGGGACGCCTGCCTTTACATGCACATCAACTTTAATGGCATCCCAGTCTTAGTCCGTAGGGTTCACTATTGAGTTGGCCCACCCTTTGCAGCTATAATAGCTTCAACTCTTCTGGGAAGGCTGTCCACAAGGTTTAGGAGTGTGTCTATGGGAATTTTTGACCATTCTTCCAGAAGCGCATTTTGTGGCTTTATCCATCTTGGACCTGGCTATATCACCATCTTCTACAGCCTCTGGGCTCCTTCGGACCGGATTTACATCCTTTTCAACATAGGCATTGGCGCCTCCCATGTGATACCACTGAACCCCCCGGATGTCTGCTCAACCCTCTTCCCCATCTGAGGTCACCTGTGGTAACGTTGCATAACTTTTATCTGTCCATTACATCATTGTTTTTACACCTGTTTTCCAGCTGAATTTTAGACTTTTATTTTTAGACTTCGCATTAGCTCATCATATCTATGATGGAATAAACATTGTTGGATCATCATTCCATGGTTACAAGTTCCTGTTCTTATGACTACTACACTTTGGATCTTACTCATAGAGCACTGCTTATAGTTCTTTTTGTTTCTTCTCTTTCCTTTTGTTTGTTCCACATTATTCCAGTGTTGGGCCAGCTGCACTGAGTTTGATCATTATCAACCACGGATTGTCTACGTCACAGCTACATCCAATCATACATGACTCTACAGTCCTTTGTAAGGCTTCAGGATAGTTTTTTATTTTGTTTACCCCAATTTTCTGTCTCTTCACCTGATCCCTTTTCCCATCCTCCTTTCCCTCTAAAGCCCCATGTACACAATCAGATTTTCCAACAGGAAATGTTGGATTCAGGCTGTTGGCGGAAAATCCGACCGTGTGTATGCTCCATCAGACAATTGTTGTCAGACTTTCCACCAACAAATGTTGGCTAGAATGTCTTCAAATTTTCCGCCAACAAATGTGTGTTGTCGTATTTTCTGATCGTGTGTACACAAGTCTGTCGGACAAAAGTCCAAAGAAAAAACACGCATGCTCGGAAGCAGAAGCGGTTGGTCTTGTAAACTAGCATTTGTAATGGAGAATTAACATTCGTGATGCGGCAAATTATGAAATCTCTAAATGCAGCGCACAATTCTCTTCTTCTTTAATGGGATAATAATGAATCTGCTTTGCTGGTGATACTGATGGAGTTATTGCAAACTAATTTTCAAAGGCTTTTTTTTTCTAGTGATATCAAGAATAATATTATTATGCTATTATTATGCTTTTTTTTTTTTATTTGTGCAAGTTACCACAAAAAAATAATGTCAAAGCAATAACTGCAAGGCCAATAATAAATAACACGTTATCTCCTCTGATTCCGCAACATGGCTGGTTCACGAACAGCTGTTAACAAAGGAACTGAAAAGCACAAAATGAAAAGCGCTAAATGAAAAACCCGAAAAGAAAAGCGCGAATCAACACTCACCAAACTTCTACTAACACGAAATTAGCAGAAGGAGCCCCAAAGGATGGCGCTAAAGAGCTGAAAAACCATGTAGTACGTCTAGTACATCACTACGTTCATAATTGTTGGCCGACATTTGTGTGACTGTGTGTATGAAAGACAAGTTTGAGCCAACACCCTTCAGACAAAATTCCACGGTTTTGTTGGCGGAAAGTCCGATTGTGTGTACGAGGCATTACTTTTCCTTTAAGGTTTGTTTTTGCTCCTTCTTCCATGACCTTGTTTATATTTGTAAGCCCCTTAGTTTTTAAGTCCCATCAAGTTATATTTAATGTATATGTTTAATTGTTTTTTTTAATACTTTGGCTTTAAAAGCAGTACAGAAATTTATATTTTGTCTGTTGTCTCATTTTGCCATGTACCTTGAAATTTGTGGAATAAAGAGTTATTTGACCCCAAAAAATCGACACAGATCAATACAAAAACATGACAAAAAGGGGCAAATTGGTATGTTTGGTAATGTATTGTTTTAGCCTGATATTAGGAAATAAATTTTATGAAGTCTTATGGTTGGAACATTTTTTGCTTTTCTACAATCGGTAGATGGCTCAAGCTTGGTAGATCTAATCAAGAGCCTACCCTAATGGGCAAGGTCTAACTGCTTTATTTTCTCTTGTTTAACAGCATCTCAAATGCCTTTCTCATATCCTGATTTCTCAGACTATAGATAACTGGATTGAATAATGGAGTCACCACTGTATACAAGACATACAAAGCCTTTGAGAGTGCATGGCCTCTATTTGGAACAACATAGATTGCAGTCAGGGTTCCATAGTAGGTGCTCACTGATGTCAGATGTGAGCTGCAGGTGGAGAAGGTCTTTCGCCTCCCAGTACTAGATGGAATCTTCAGAACAGTTAGAAAGATCCAAACATAAGTCACTATTATGAACACAAATGGAATAACTGTTATAGGGACGGACAATATGAAGATTAAGGTTTCCAACATGGAAGTATTGGAACATGAAAGTTTTAAAAGTGGATCCAGTTCACAAATGAAGTGGTCAATAATGTTTGGCCCACAAAAATCACTACTAAACAGCATTAGAGAAGTATTGAGAGTAACTAAGAGTCCTACCAACCAAGAGGCACCTACAAACTTCAAACAAACCCCATGTCTCATAGTTGAAGTATAACGTAAAGGATTACAGATGGCTAGATAGCGATCATAGGACATGGCAGTCAGAATGAAGCTCTCTGCAACTGTAGAAGACCCATACAGATAGAATTGTGATATGCAGCCTGCCATGGACACCTTACCAACTTCATTCAGTATATGACATAGCATTTCAGGTGCAATGTTTGTGGTAAACACAATGTCACATATAGAAAGATGAATGAGAAAGATGTACATTGGAGTATGGAGGTGATGGCTTGACGATACTAAGACGATGATAAGGAGGTTTCCAAACAATGTTGCAATGTAAATAGTAAAAAAGACCATGAAGACTAAAGTCCTAAACTGGTTAAGCTTCCCAAATCCAAGCAGGACAAATTGAAAAGCCTCGGTTTGGTTTGTCATACTCATGTTCATTTGACTTTCTTGACAGCACCAGTCACATGAATTAAAAAAAAAAAGGATTAAAGTGTAATCTAACCCTGAAAACAAATGTAATGGGGTTTAGAGATGCTTTAAAGTATATGTATAGCCATAGCTTTTTTGAAACCGCTTGGAATTATCAGAACCCCTGCCAAGTTTTTATTGCTGTCTCTGTTCCTGCTCACCATTGTCACTGGCACCCACGACTAGGATGCCAAAGTGTACCACACTGAGCTCTTTATTTCAGTATTACAAAAATTAAAACAAATTTCAAATGTTTATCTGAAAAAAAGCAAAGGGAAGGGAATAAGGGAATTAATAAAAATACTTAGAGTTAGCTGAACTTTCAACTACACTTTTATGCGCTGTACACACGGTCGGATTTTCCTACAGAAAATGTGTGATAGGACCTTGTTGTCGGAAATTCCGACCGTGTGTAGGCTCCATCACACATTTTCCATCGGAATTTCCGACACACAAAGTTTGAGAGCTTGCTATAAAATCCGTTGTCGGAAATTCTGATCGTGTGTACACAAATCCGACGCACAAAGTGCCACGCATGCTCAGAATAAATTAAGGGACGAAAGCTATTGGCTACTGCCCCATTTATAGTCCCGACGTACGTGTTTTACGTCACTGCGTTCAGAACGATCGGATTTTCCGATAACTTTGTGTGACCGTGTGTATGCAAGACAAGTTTGAGCCAACATCCGTCAGAAAAAATCCATGGATTTTGTTGTCGGAATGTCCGATCAATGTGTGTACGGGGCATTAGAGTTAACTAGAAATGTTATTTTGCACTAGAATCAAGTTTCCAGTACAAGAGTTTTCTTTTAAATCTGGTGCTACAAACATAAAGGAATACGAATGTAAAATGTTTACATAAAAGAAAAAAGAAAAGAAAAAATTAATCATTAAAAACAAATTCTGGTCCACTAAGAGACAAAATATATGTAGATGATATCTAGGAAAACACACCCTAAATATTTCAGATACCTGTAGCAGTTCTCTAAGATAGGAATTTTGTTCACTTTGGAGAGATTTCTTTTCATTTCCTGTTGCGTCTCCAGGATAGAAAGTCAGGGGAAATCTCCCCAATGGGACATAGATTGCAAAAACCACTTTATATGAGTTGTAATGCTTCCCTGCTATAAATTCCAAAAATAGGTTTGGCTTTCTATACACTTTAAATCAATACACCACTGTAGGTGATACCACTTTCTTTGTGACATGTAAGGTATACAATGGTGTCACCACCCTACCTGCAGCCTGTTAAATGGACAATGAAGGAAGAGGAATACACTAAAATGTCATCAGCTCTGCTCAATCTCAGATATGGAGAGATATGATAAGCAAACTCTAATAGTAATATCTCAGATTGAGTTTAGAAAATGTTCCCATAAAAAAAGGAAAATTAAAATACACTTGCAATTTTGATTAACATTTTAGTGTCTTCTACTTGGGGCTTAAAGAAGACCAAGTCAAAACTTTCTTTTAATTGATAAAGTAAGGACTGGGGGGTTTTCCTTTACTTCCTGTCTCAAGACACAACAGTGATAGGAGATATCTCAAAGGGAAACCTCTCATAAACATATTGTAGTGTTAACGTGGAACTAAACTCAAAATAAAATTTGGAGGTAGACTGATTTTGCTTTAAGAGAAATGCAAAGTCTTTTCTATTTTGTTTCCACTGCCTGCGGTGGATGCGCTGTGTAGTGTAAATCTCTGGCTCCTTCCTGCCATCTGTTAGATCTGTCAGGTGCCATGGCAATGTAACTCCTGTACTGATGTGTTACATCATCACTGGCCACTCAATGGCCAAAGTGTAGTGATGTGGGATCCTGAAGAAATGGCAGAGAAGTTGACAACAGCAGAAGCCGGACTTACCGCTACCACGGGTGGGGCACACCAGGGGGTATGTCTGCATAACTTTCAAGTATTATGGCCATTATTTTTGTTGTACTTTCTTCACAAACTGTATAACCCTTTTTGGCTGTTACTGTAAAATCAATAAATGTTTCCTTTAAAAAAAAAGTATGCTGGTTACATTGTGGCAAGAGCTCACCTTCACCCAGTAGACTAATTCCTGTTTAGTTGGGCATAAACATTAGGTGAAACAAGCGCATTTAATGCTCTGTAAATTAAATCCTTCTATACACAATGAAGCATAACTGTTGCATTAGAGTAAAACATATGCTGCAGAGACCCTAAAAAGAATGTCTCATGAAATTACCAATGTTCTGGTATTTTTGGGGTTTGTTGAATCTGTGCTTTGCCATCACACTGCCATATGAGTGGCCTAGGTGATTATTTTTATTCTATTTTGTACTGAGGGAATTTCTCAAGAGTAATCATTTTTTACAGTTACAAGTCCATGGAGGATTAATTCAATGCTAGATCCCAATGCAGTTAAGCACTAAAATACAAACGTAGGATGTAATATGGGGGGACACAATTAGGGGGCACAGTTTGAATGATGAGGGGGAAGGTGGGGAGGGAAAGTGGTAGGAGCATTGACATTACAAATAAAAGGGGTCATTAACTTTGACAGGAATGTAGGGGAGATAAGGCGAAGAACCAATAAAGCAGTGGGTAATAGAATGGAAGAAGGTGGGCAATAGTGATGAGAAGATTAAAAATTAGATAGAAGAACAATGGAGGCAAAAGTAAAGGGCCACTGGATATGTACCCTGTATGTTTGTCTTCCCTTATGTGTCTTGTCCTTATGTGAATGTATAGAAGATGTTATTATGTCAATAAGTGATTCAATTAAAATATTTATAAGCTTAAAGTGGTTGTAAAGCCTAAACATTTTTTACCTTAATGTATTCCTTGCATTAAGGTAAAAAATGTTTAGGTGTTAGCATCCCCTTCACACCCCCTTACCTGAGCCCTCATTCAATCCAGCACCATGCACGTCTGTAGCTTTTCTCTTCCCTCACTTCTGGGTCTCGTTGGCTTTGCTGGGGCACCGGGAGCCATTGGCTCCCAGTGCTGTCAATCAAAGCCAGTGATGAGGAAGTGGGGAGCAGGACCGAGTCCCGCTGTCTGTGTCAATGGATGCAGCAGGGGGGCTAAGTTGCGAGCACACACGAGTGCAGCCATGGCAAGCGGCTGTAAGTATACAGTAGACATGTTTGTTATTTTAAAAAAAAATTACCTTTACAATCACTTTAAAATTAAAAAAACACTAAAATATTAATATATTAAAACTGTTTTACATCTTACATACAACCTATTCAATAATGGAAAGTAGAACAAATGTATAATGGTAAGCATAACATTCCATTAATTAAAAAAGGACATCATAAGATTTTGTTCATCTAAAATGGTCCTTTGATTTCAGCATACTATCAATAAATAAAATACAACTCTCTCTCTGGGTACAAATTTAGTTTTTATGGGTCCTTATGTCTTTACCTGCAATTTTTTAGATTGCCTGCTGGCCACACAGTTAGAAATGTTTTAACAATTGTAATCACTTTCAACCAATTTCAACTGCAAATACAACCCAATGGATTAGGACCATCTACTTTTAACACCATAGATCATTTTTGTTGGAGATTTTTAGTTAGGTTGCATTCCTCTGTTTGGACATTTTTGTGATAGAAAGCTCGTATGTGTGGTCAATAGTGGATTGGACTGTTTAGGAGTGGATGATAAACATCCAGAGATTTTCCAATTTACTTGTAGGAATGGATGCCTAAATGGTGTTTATTCTACTTTATTAAAATATATACACAAACTTTTCATATTCTCTTCTCACAATTAATACTTAAGATTCTAACGTGACCTACTGCACTCAGCATTGATAACCTTCAGGCATGTATTGCACCCTACAGTAATCCTAGCATGAAACTTAAATGACTTGGACATTTGACTTATTACTTGTACTTATAATTCTTAAAGCATAGCTAAATAAAAACAAAAGTGTAATTTATTGCAGCTTATCAGTTCTTAGGTGTGGTGGCTACTTTATTCTAGCTAATATTTTCGAATGGTGATTCTGACAGTAACATACTTCCAATCCTTGGGTGACAACTCTAATGCCATGTACTTGCCAATTGGATAACCTTCTTCGGTATTTCCGGCGGAAAAATTTAGAACATGTTCTCTATCTAACTCCGTCAGAAATGTCGACAGAAAAAATCCGATGGGGCATACGCACGGTCGGAATATCCGACCAAAAGCTCCCATCGGACTTTTTCTGTCAGAAATTCCGACCGTGTGTACGGGGCATTACTCATCTTTCTTCTTTAGAACAACAAAAACAAGACAGGACCACAAAAACCCACCATTCTCCAATTTTTATAACACAGAGGGGTGTCATTTTTCAGTCACTCTGTTTTCACTCCGGAGGAAAACAGAGGAAGTCATTAGTTGACAACATTTCTGGCAAGTTCAATAGGGTTTTTTTTTCTTTGGAATTATCAATCAAATATAGCAAAACTCTTTTGATATATTTGTTTGATATATTTAATAGAAAAAAAAGGACCAAGCAGGAAAAGTTATGGTTTACATATGCTTTAATCAATTTTAATTGATAAAAGAAAGTTCTTAACTAATCATAAATGATAAAGATGCAAGGCTGTATGATGAATAAAGATAGAAATGGGACTGCGCTAAAAAAATATATTAACCACAGATTGATAAAACATACAAAAAGTGCAAATAATGTGCATATATGTTGAAATTGCTCCCAACACCACAAGAGGTTATAGATTAGTCCATAATCATAAACATGTGAAATCTTAATATAACTTGTGACAACACCACAAACTCGTGCTCCTCCTGTTGTGGAAAAATTTATATTAATGTATTGTCATAAGAGTCTCCCAGTGTCTGTTCAATCGCAGCCTGCTCTAAAGAGCTGACTGGGGCAGACTGACGCTGGTTGAGACCTGTTAGGTAGTGGAAAACTTCCTGGTGTTTGGAGAGAGGTGTTTGCGGAGAGAAGACATGTCCGCCAGCAAAGAGCCCCTGTGCAATGCACAGAACGATCGTCTGGTGGGGATGCGTTCGCTCTGCAAAGACATTATCGGTTTAGCCGTGGTTTGCTCTTGTCACCCCTGGTATGCCTGATCAACATGTTTGGGGTGCCATGACGTACACCTGCAGATAATCTCTCATGCACGAGGAACTCTAGTCATCGTTATTTGGTTGTATGTATTTTGTTGTTAAATCTTTATATGGTCATTCACATCCTGTGAGGTCATATCCTGTGAGGCTGAGGTCATATCCTGTGAAGGAAGCGATTGGCTGTTGGAGCCAGGGCTTCCTGTTTGTGATTGCTTTTGTTGTCTTTGAATAAAGGAGGCAGATTGAGGGCTGTGGCAAGCAGTCTTGCTAAGATGAGAATGTAAGAAGCATGTGTTGTGTCTATTTGTGAGCATGAGGCACACACCAGAGGATGAGCTACAGCAGAAGGAAAGACATATGATCAAAAGGGGAGATGCATTTATATCATTAGACGAAATTGTTATTATTATGAGAAACAGGAGATTTGGCTGTGTGCTCTACGTACAACCAAATTTCGATAACACTCCTCCACATAGATTGCAAGCTTACCAGAGGCAAGCTAATATGAGCTTGAAGCTATTAACCCCACAAGGGGTTTGTTCGAAAGAAATGGCGATGGCAGCTCTAAAATGCTTGATGTAACAGGAGCAAACAGCCAAGGGAACTCGATCATTCAGTGGTCTCGATTGTGGACCAGAGGGTAACCCAAAATGAAGAGAAACACACCATTGTCACGTACCTGGTAGGTTGTGAGCCTGAAGTGCAGGAAAAGACCTCCCTTACAGCTCCCACTCCCGTTCCCCTGGAATGGAGACAGAGGGCCAGGAGTGAAGAGTGGTATGGGTGCCTGGCAGGATCAACAGTTGCTGAAAGTCCAGTAGTGGTGGCACCCTCTGAGGAGTAGACTGAGGACGGAGACTGGAATGCAGGACTGGAACCAGGAACAACAGCAGGTGATAGCAGACTGGGAGCTGGACTGGAACACAGCAGAAGATAGCCTGGAACGCTGGGCTGGAACACAGCAGAAGGTAGCCTGGAACGCTGGACTGGAACACAGCAGAAGGTAGCCTGGAACGCCGGACTGGAACCAGGAACAACAGCAGGTAGTAGACTGGAACGCTGGACTGGAACCAGGAACAACAGCAGGTAGTAGACTGGAACGCTGGACTGGAACACAGCAGAAGGTAGCCTGGAACGCCGGACTGGAACCAGGAACAACAGCAGGTAGTAGACTGGAACGCTGGACTGGAACACAGCAGAAGATAGCCTGGAACGCTGGACTGGAACCAGGAACAACAGCAGGTAGTAGACTGGAACGCTGGACTGGACACAGCAGAAGATAGCCTGGAACGCTGGGCTGGAACACAGCAGAAGGTAGCCTGGAACGCTGGGCTGGAACACAGCAGAGGGTAGCCTGGAACGCTGGACTGGAACCAGGAACAACAGCAGGTAGCAGACTTGAAGCTGATGAACACAGCGGAGGGTCAACAAGCCGGTGGTCAGTAACGTTCGGACAGCAGAGGTACCAGGGGTAATACAGAGGGATGGTCAGGCAAGCCAAGAGAGTCTGGTGCAGGCAGATAGCAGGATCGTCAAACAGGAAGCCGGGTCGGATAACAGGAACTCAGATCAGATCAGGTAACACTCACAGAACGCTGTAGAGCAGACAGCAGGGATGGAGTGTGACAGGCAGGTTTAAATAGCCCGCCGGACACTAGCGTACCTGGTAGGTTGTGAGCCTGAAGTGCAGGAAAAGACCTCCCTTACAGCTCCCACTCCCGTTCCCCTGGAATGGAGACAGAGGGCCAGGAGTGAAGAGTGGTATGGGTGCCTGGCAGGATCAACAGTTGCTGAAAGTCCAGTAGTGGTGGCACCCTCTGAGGAGTAGACTGAGGACGGAGACTGGAATGCAGGACTGGAACCAGGAACAACAGCAGGTGATAGCAGACTGGGAGCTGGACTGGAACACAGCAGAAGATAGCCTGGAACGCTGGGCTGGAACACAGCAGAAGGTAGCCTGGAACGCTGGACTGGAACACAGCAGAAGGTAGCCTGGAACGCCGGACTGGAACCAGGAACAACAGCAGGTAGTAGACTGGAACGCTGGACTGGAACCAGGAACAACAGCAGGTAGTAGACTGGAACGCTGGACTGGAACACAGCAGAAGGTAGCCTGGAACGCCGGACTGGAACCAGGAACAACAGCAGGTAGTAGACTGGAACGCTGGACTGGAACACAGCAGAAGATAGCCTGGAACGCTGGACTGGAACCAGGAACAACAGCAGGTAGTAGACTGGAACGCTGGACTGGACACAGCAGAAGATAGCCTGGAACGCTGGGCTGGAACACAGCAGAAGGTAGCCTGGAACGCTGGGCTGGAACACAGCAGAGGGTAGCCTGGAACGCTGGACTGGAACCAGGAACAACAGCA
This sequence comes from Aquarana catesbeiana, assembly GCF_042186555.1. Classification (NCBI taxonomy): domain Eukaryota; kingdom Metazoa; phylum Chordata; class Amphibia; order Anura; family Ranidae; genus Aquarana; species Aquarana catesbeiana. The sequence goes on from NC_133335.1 coordinate 210,722,676, forward strand.
GGTAGCAGACTTGAAGCTGATGAACACAGCGGAGGGTCAACAAGCCGGTGGTCAGTAACGTTCGGACAGCAGAGGTACCAGGGGTAATACAGAGGGATGGTCAGGCAAGCCAAGAGAGTCTGGTGCAGGCAGATAGCAGGATCGTCAAACAGGAAGCCGGGTCGGATAACAGGAACTCAGATCAGATCAGGTAACACTCACAGAACGCTGTAGAGCAGACAGCAGGGATGGAGTGTGACAGGCAGGTTTAAATAGCCCGCCGGACACTAGCGGGAGTGCGCGCGCGCGTGCCTGTGCGTGACCGCACCCGTGAACGCGCGCGCATGCGCAATGGGACCCGTGGCCGGGTTCCCGTGCGCCTGGGACGCCGGTTACTGGCAGGATCTTCGTGACATTGCCCCCCCCCAAGGGGCAGCCTCCGGATGCCCCTTTGAAAAAATCTCTCTGGATGAGCTGTTTTAAAGGCTTGTAACAGGTCTTCAGCATGAATATTATCCTCTGGTTCCCAAGAATTCTCCTCTGGGCCAAACCCCTTCCATTTTATTAAGAATTGGTTTTGATTACCTCTTTTCCTGTGGTCCATGATAGCCTCCACCTCGAATTCCTCTTCCCCATCTACCAGGATTGGATCAGGAGGATCCGTACTTCGACCTGGAAATGGGTTAGTAATAGATGGTTTAAGCAGGGACACGTGAAAAACTGGATGTACTTTTAGTGAATCCGGAAGTTCAAGTTCATATGCAACTTCATTAATTCTCCGTTTAACAGGGAATGGTCCAAGAAATGTGGGACCCAACTTCTTGGAAGGGCAGGCCAACCTAAGGTTTATGGTGGACAACCATACCTGATCCCCAGGTGCAAGTAAGAGCTCACCTCGCCTCTTTTTATCGAAGGTCGCTTTGTTGTACTCCTGGGTTCTGGTCATGGTGTCCTGTAAAACTTGGTTGTTAGAGGTAAAGAAATCCAATTTCTCCTGGACTGCGGGTACCGTGCATTCTGGAAGAGAATTTGGTAAAAATGAGGGATGGAAACCATAATTCGCAAAAAACGGAGTTTGCTTGATAGCAGAGTGAATAGAATTGTTATAAGCGAATTCAGCCAATGGTAAAACAGCAATCCAATTATCTTGGGCAAAAGAAGAAAAACAGCGCAAATATTGTTCAAGAGTCTGGTTTGTTCTTTCTGTTTGCCCATTAGTCTGGGGGTGATAAGCCGATGAAAACGAGAGTTCAATGTCCAAGGTCTTACACAAAGCCCTCCAGAATCGAGAGGTAAATTGTACCCCTCGATCTGAAACGATGTTAATTGGTACCCCATGGAGCCTGACAACCTCTTTAATGAATGCTTGTGCTGTTTCTGTAGCTGAAGGGGTACCCTTCATTGGGACAAAGTGCGCCATCTTCGACAACCGGTCCACTATGACAAAGATTGAAGTGAAGCCCCCGGCCGGGGGTAGTTCTACAATAAAATCTATCGAGAGCATTTTCCAGGGTCTATCAGGGACAGGCAAGGGTTTTAGTAGACCCCATGCCCTTGTTTTGTGCCCTTTGTTCCTAAGGCAGGTGGTACAGGACTCTACAAACTCCTTACAATCTTTGCGCAGCTGAGGCCACCAGAAGGTGCGCTGAACCAAATCAGTGGTCTTAGCCACACCAAAATGCCCAGCCAGCGCATGATCGTGACAGAGCTCTAGTACTGGAACTCGTAGTGTTTCAGGTATAAAGATCCTATTCTCATGCCACAATAACCCATCCTTAACCTGGAGTTCTGTCTTAATGGAAGATTCTATATCTGCGGAGGCCTGTTTAATCTGGGAAAGCAGGTTTCCCTGAAGTAGAAGAAAGTTCCCTGGAGACAAAATGGTGTCTGGAGGGGAAATCTCTTGAGGTTTATGGAACATCCTAGACAGGGCGTCTGGTTTGGTATTCTTGGAGCCGGGACGGTAAGTGACATGGAAGGAGAACCTGGAGAAAAAGAGAGCCCACCTGGCCTGACGTGGTTTCAACCTCTTTGCAGACCTCAAATACTCCAGGTTCTTATGATCTGTAAAGATTAGAACTGGATGAGCGGCACCCTCCAACAGATAGCGCCACTCCTCCAATGCTGACTTGATTGCCAACAACTCTCTGTCACCTACATCATAATTTCTCTCTGCCGTGGATAATTTACGAGAAAAGAAAGCCACAGGATGCAGCAGGGCCTTGGTTCCCTGTCTTTGGGATAATACTGCTCCTACAGCAATTTCAGATGCATCCACTTCTAGAATAAATGGCAGAGAGGAATCTGGGTGCTTCAGTACAGAGGCGGAGGTAAAAAGGCCCTTGAGAGTCTCAAAAGCCTTTTGAGCCTCGGCCGACCAATGGAAGCGTGTACCCTGTTTGGTAAGCTGTGTGATGGGTGCAATGATAGCTGAGAACCCCTTAATAAATTTGCGGTAAAAATTAGCGAATCCAACGAATCGCTGGATTCCTTTCTTATCAGTCGGAACTGGCCAATCTAGAACAGCCGTGACCTTCTGGGGGTCCATTTTAATGCCTTTACTGGAGATGACCAACCCTAAAAATGGAATACTTTCCTGTTCGAATTCACATTTTTCAGCCTTTGCATACAGACCGTGTTGTCGAAGTCGGCCCAATACACTCCTGACGTGCCTGCGATGGGATTCAAGGGAACAAGAGAAAATCAATATGTCATCTAAATAGACAATGACAAACAGGTCTAAAAAGTCACGTAACACATCGTTAATAAAGTATTGAAATGTGGCAGGGGCATTACACAGGCCGAAAGGCATCACGAGGTATTCAAAATGCCCATAACGGGTACGAAAAGCGGTCTTCCATTCGTCACCATCCCTGATACGAACTAAATTGTAGGCCCCACGGAGGTCAAGTTTGGTGAATATGGTAGCCGTCCCCAGTCTCTGAAACAACTCTGGTACTAAGGGGAGAGGGTACCGATTCTTCACAGTAATCTTGTTTAGTTCGCGGTAATCCACGCACGGCCTGAGAGTTTTATCTTTTTTCTGCACGAAGAAGATGCCTGCACCTGCGGGGGACGTGGATGGACGAATGAAGCCTCTCTTGAGGTTTTCGTCAATGTATTCCTTCAATGCCCCTTGCTCCACTTCAGTCAGGGGGAATATTCTTCCAAAAGGAATTTCAGCACCAGGAAGCAACTCAATGGGACAGTCATAGGCCCGGTGAGGGGGTAACACCTCTGCCCTCTGTTTACTAAATACGTCCAGGAAATCATGATAGGCAGGAGGAATGGATTGAAGCAGACTAGGATCTGTATCTAGGCATAACAGAGTAGAGTTCTCCTGGATGTTCTGGGTTCTGCAAAACTGTTGGCAGTAAGTAGAGGAAAAGGTCACCTCACCCGTGATCCAATTTATGTCCGGATTGTGGGCCTGTAACCATGGCATGCCAAGTATTATGGGGAACAGAGGTGAAGCGATAATGTCCAGGCGCAGCTGTTCCTGATGCATGTTGGAAATGAGAACAGGTATTGGCATAGTCTCCTGGGTGACAGGTCCAGACTTGATAGCGGTTCCATCAGCTAGATGGATAGAAAGTCCATGAGCTTTAGGTGACAAGGGTATTTGGTGTTGGATGGCAAAACGAGAATCCATGAAACAGCTGCAAGCTCCTGAATCAATAATGGCGGTGACTTGTAGATCCTTCCCTGGAAGCTGTAGCAGAAGAGGCAGAGCAAGGTGAGTGGTATTTTTAACCAGGGATGTTACATAGTCAGTAGATAGGGATAAACACTTACGGATCTTGAGAGGACAGTTCCTGACGTAGTGCCTGGGTTCCCCACAATACAGGCACAAGTTATTTGCACGACGACGTTGTCGTTCCTCTGGGGTGAGCGAAGGTCGCAAGACACCCAGTTGCATTGGCTCAGGTAAGTTAAGCGTGGAGGTAGGTGGTGTTGATGATGGGTGATGTGGAACCTTAGGGGTAACCCAAGTTGGACGAGAAGACCCCATAGCTCTCTCCGACCTGCGTTCTCGTAGGCGTCGATCGATCTGGATAGCTAGATCGATTAAAGCATTTAAAGTCTGTGGTGTACCCACCCTGGCCAGTTCATCCTTCAGAGGATCAGAAAGTCCCAACCGAAATTGATAACGGAGAGCCGCATCGTTCCAGTTAGTATCCGCACTCCACTTCCTGAATTCAGCCACATAATCCTCTGCTGCTCTGCGACCTTGTTGCAGGGTGTGTAGAGCCGCTTCTGCAGTTACAGATAGCTGGGGGTCATCATATAGCTGGCCTAGTGCGGCAAAGAAAGTGGAGAGGTTGGTCAGAGATATGTCTTTTTGCTCTAGGAGGCGATGGGCCCAGGTTTGGGGGTCACCAGAGAGCAGAGAAATCACATAGCCCACCTTTGTAGCCTCCAGGGAAAAGGTACGTGGCTGAAGAGCAAAAAATAGTTCGCAAGAATTGCGGAAGGCTCTGAACTTATGGCGATTTCCAAAGAAACGTTCAGGTGTGGGAACCTTAGGTTCCGGAGGGAGCATTACCACCGTTGAGGAAGGCCCAACTGAAGGAGCGGGAGCAGAGGAAGCTCCCTGGGCCCCAATGGGATTAGACAGGGTTAACACTCGTTCCTCCAGTCTGGTGTATCCTTGCTGCAGACTTTTGACTGCTTCAGTCAATCCTGCCAGGTGTGCACAGAGTTCCTCCATGGGAGATGTTCCCTGCTCAGGCTCAGACATGGCTGTCTGCTACTGTCACGTACCTGGTAGGTTGTGAGCCTGAAGTGCAGGAAAAGACCTCCCTTACAGCTCCCACTCCCGTTCCCCTGGAATGGAGACAGAGGGCCAGGAGTGAAGAGTGGTATGGGTGCCTGGCAGGATCAACAGTTGCTGAAAGTCCAGTAGTGGTGGCACCCTCTGAGGAGTAGACTGAGGACGGAGACTGGAATGCAGGACTGGAACCAGGAACAACAGCAGGTGATAGCAGACTGGGAGCTGGACTGGAACACAGCAGAAGATAGCCTGGAACGCTGGGCTGGAACACAGCAGAAGGTAGCCTGGAACGCTGGACTGGAACACAGCAGAAGGTAGCCTGGAACGCCGGACTGGAACCAGGAACAACAGCAGGTAGTAGACTGGAACGCTGGACTGGAACCAGGAACAACAGCAGGTAGTAGACTGGAACGCTGGACTGGAACACAGCAGAAGGTAGCCTGGAACGCCGGACTGGAACCAGGAACAACAGCAGGTAGTAGACTGGAACGCTGGACTGGAACACAGCAGAAGATAGCCTGGAACGCTGGACTGGAACCAGGAACAACAGCAGGTAGTAGACTGGAACGCTGGACTGGACACAGCAGAAGATAGCCTGGAACGCTGGGCTGGAACACAGCAGAAGGTAGCCTGGAACGCTGGGCTGGAACACAGCAGAGGGTAGCCTGGAACGCTGGACTGGAACCAGGAACAACAGCAGGTAGCAGACTTGAAGCTGATGAACACAGCGGAGGGTCAACAAGCCGGTGGTCAGTAACGTTCGGACAGCAGAGGTACCAGGGGTAATACAGAGGGATGGTCAGGCAAGCCAAGAGAGTCTGGTGCAGGCAGATAGCAGGATCGTCAAACAGGAAGCCGGGTCGGATAACAGGAACTCAGATCAGATCAGGTAACACTCACAGAACGCTGTAGAGCAGACAGCAGGGATGGAGTGTGACAGGCAGGTTTAAATAGCCCGCCGGACACTAGCGGGAGTGCGCGCGCGCGTGCCTGTGCGTGACCGCACCCGTGAACGCGCGCGCATGCGCAATGGGACCCGTGGCCGGGTTCCCGTGCGCCTGGGACGCCGGTTACTGGCAGGATCTTCGTGACAACCATAGTGGGGCCCCAGGACGACATCAGAGTGTTGCGAAACGCGTGTCGGGAGGAGGTGCGTGCTGACGTCATTGTGCTGTGTACCCTAGTGGATGGGTATTCGCTTGCCGGCCGCTTTTTTATCTTTGCAAGTTTACTTCTTACTACGTTTAAGTGCAATCTTTAATCTTTAATAAATGATTTTAATGCTATTTACACTATGGTGAGTTGCTTTTAATTTTGGGTTACCCTCTGGTCCTCAATCGAGACCACTGAATGATCGAGTTCCCTTGGCTGTTTGCTGTGTGTTCCTGTTATATCAAGCATTTGAGAGCTGTCATCGCCATTTCTTTGTAACAAGGCCCTGGCGGGGTTAATAGCCGTAAGCTCATATTAGCTTGCCTCTGGTAAGCATGCAATCTATGTGGTGGAGGAGCACGAGTTTGTGGTGTTGTCACAAGTTATATCAAGATTTCACATGTTTATGATTATGGACTAATCTATAACCTCTTGTAGTGTTGGGAGCAATTTCAATATATATACACATTATTTGCACTTTTTGTGTGTTTAATCAATCTGTGGTTAATATGTTTTTTTAGCGCAGCCCCATTTCTATCTTTTTTTGTTTATATGTGTATCCCATATTGAGCTGCTGCTGTTTTTGTTTTTATTTGTATTGCTCACTTAGCGGAGTAATTATTTCTATTTTTTCTGTATGATGAATATACTGCATGATCTGTGTGTGACTAGGTAGCCCCTTTAAGTTTGCACATTGTTTTCTTTAATTGGTGAGACATTATGGACTTTAGAACCATTCCTCGTTTCATTCCAGATTGAAAATAGCAAGATCTTTTCTTTTGCAGAATCAAAACATATCTAAAGTCAAAACATTTTTTGATGGTGGATGGATTAGGGATTCTCTAAAACCTGTTTTAGAATTTTTTGGGCCGTCTACATCCCATTAGGGAGAATTATCTTCACTTCCTGTGTTTTCGGCACAACATGAAGTAAGAGAAAATATCCCTAAAATTAGAGAAATCCCCTCTTAGACAGTTGTCACCTGAACAATTGCCTCTAGATTTTCCCGCAATTCCTGTTTCAACTCCAAATTTTGGATTTTGGCAACGGACACTGACAGGGTGAATAGAAGGGGTGAATCTCTCTAGTAGAGAAGCAGGCAACAATAAAAACCTAAATACAAAAAATGCCCAAACCATCCAAAAGAGTATCCTTTTAGGCTTTTTTACTGAAGCATCAAAGAATTAAACAACATTCCACTGATGTTTCAGGGACATGCAGGCCCCCTTTCTCAAGGTGACAGATGTCTGGCAATTTATGTGCACACTTGCATTTGAGGAATAGGTGTGCGATGGATTGTGAATGAGCAATAAATACCTGACAGTCTTCTATCTCAAAAAAAAAAAAGAAAAAGAAATCTTAGCTTTAGATATGCTTTAACTTTTTAGTTCAATGGCAGTGGCTTTTTGCAGAATTGTCCTTCCCTGTGTCTTGCTTAATAGTCTTAATGTGTTTTTCCTAGTATTGATTTTTTGTATTCTGTTGTGTACTAATAATCAATAATCACAGCAATTAGCTTTCATGTATCTAATTAAAGTAATATCGTTCTTGTTTTACCAAGATTGTACTGTGATGGGTAGATGCAGGAAATTGTTCCTTGTTCAGAATATCGTGATAACATTTTGAATGCTCTTTGTGAACTTAGCAGGAGAACTGAATCCCTCTTTGGTGCAGACAGGAACCTCTAACTTTATCACACAGGTTTGTGAGAATTGAAGACATTGGGCATATGAGAAATCTTAACTCTACAATGAACAGAATCAGGGAGATCTTCAGACAAAAATAGTTCCACTGGTCCACTACTGTACATGTTTTCTACTGTATAACAGTTTGCCTGGACCCTTTGTAGTGTAAGCCTCTATTACCCTGAGCTCCTGGCTGGAAGACATTTACCTTTCTATGGAGTGTACTTAAGTAAATCATACTTACCTGGGACAACATTGGACTCTGGATATAGGGTTATCTATTAGGGGTGTTGAAATTAATCGTTGAATCGATGCATCGGGATTCGACTGTCCACGATGCGGCATCGATTCTGTAGCCTTAAGAAATCGATTAGTGAGGATGACGTCATCCTCGCGCCGTGCCGCCGCACCATGCCCTGCCTCCGAGTGGAGCTGAAAGCCGAAGTTTCTGCGCCGTTTTGATCCGCCTCCCACTGACGTCACCCCCCTGTGTCGCGAGGAGAGGAGGCCTTCCATTCATCCCCTTCTCTCTCCCCTCATCGTCCCACCCCCTCACCAGCCAATAGATAGTGATCCCAGGCGGCGTCATGGTGGTGGAATGCGGAAGTGAGGAGCCACGCTGTGTGCACTTGGAAACATGGAGCGCCGGCGCCGGAGCTTGTGGTGGCTGGAGCTGTCCCTGCTGCTAAGAGTGGTGGCCGCGGCCGGCTTCTGGAGCACGGAGCTCCGAGGAGGAGAGTGGAGCCATCAGTGCTTTTGGTCCCGGAAGGTTTCAGAGCGGTGATGGAGGAGGATGAGGCAGAGCTGGAGGAGAGCCAGAAGAGCAGTAGAGCCAGGTGAGGGGGCCATGGGGAGGACACTGAGAACTAAAGACTGACATGGTAAGGGAGGTGCCAGACTGTATACAATAAAACCAAAAAATGGTGTGCAGTGCTTTGCAGTGGCAAATGTACAAAAGAGTGTTATTAAGTACGCAGTGAACAAATATAGTCATAATCTGTGATCTGATTGAAAGAAATCTTCTGGGGGGGGCAGGAGGCGGAGCCTAGCGGAGCAGACATGCATTGTTAGAGCTCCACATCGCTGAGGAGAGAAGAGAAGGACAAAGCGGAGCCTGCAGACTCAAAAGGTATCCATTTGAACCTTTTTGCCCCTGGGAACAAACTGTGAAAGTTTGGGCAGGAAATATGGTACTGGGAGGAAACCGTGGCAGAAATAAAAATCACCTCACAAAGAGCTCACAGGCACTCACTGCAGCTGAAGCAGCTCCAGTCACCTCACAAGATACAGCATCAGGGCGCTCTCACAGACAGAAAATGTCACAGCAAGACTCTCCATTTGAGTCAGATACAGAACAAATCCTCTCACAAACTTCTCCACAAGCCTCCTCAGTATCCCCAGTAATATTATTACAATTTGAAAAGATGCTTCATAAGGCTTTAAAACAAACCTCAGACCAAATAACAAAAAGCCTAACCAAAGAAATAAGAGAGCTGGGAAACCGCACCGCAGCCTTAGAAATAAAAATGGATGAAATTGAAATTACAACCCAAGAAAATATAACAGAATTGGAACAATTAAAAAAAGAAAATTTAATACTTCAAACTAAGCTCGAAGATTACGAAAATAGAGCCAGACGTTCAAACTTGCGCATAAGGGGAATACCTGAAACTGTGACAGACCTGCAATCTACTATTACTGCTCTATTACAAGAACTAAAGCCAGATATCCCTATTGAACGTTTAGAACTGGACAGAGTACACAGAGCCCTCACAGCCAAAAAGAAAGATGGACCCCCACGTGATATAATCACAAAATTTCATTATTACAGAACGAAAGAACAAATACTAATTGCTGCAAGAGAAAAAAAGGAACTTAATTTTCATGGACACAATTATCAAATTTTTGCTGACCTATCCCAACTTACTATTACTAAAAGACGATCCATGAAACCCCAACTAATGGAACTGCAACGCCACAACATTATGTATCAATGGGGCTTCCCCTTTTCAGTCAGATTTAACTACCAAGGTACAATTTACAGAAGCAGATCAGCAGATGAACTACAACAAACCCTTTTAAAATTAAATCTGACAGAACTCACAAGCAGCAACACTTCCACACGCAGAAGAATGGCATCATCTTCACCTTCAGGCAGCACCCAGAAAATTTCAGAACAAAATGGGAATCATCATTCTCACAAAAGAGGCCGTTATGCCACATCATCCATGGACCAAGAAGATTCAATTGACTGACATCCTAATTCCTCATATCTCTTCATTTATTATACTAAGAGATGGTTCTCTATAAAAAACCTGTATTTATAACTGAATGTAACTGCATTCTGATAGTCACACACTGTGTGGGATCATGTTACATTCCAGTTATATTTCTTATTACTTCTGATTCATATAGCCTTAGAATATATAAGTTAAATAAGGAAATTCTTGTTCAGTTATATATTATCAGGTAATAATAATAGATTTATTACTTTTTAGGACAAATATGTTCAATAATCCAGAAGTAATGGGAGCTTTTTCTTTCTTTTCTTAAAACAAATATATTATTACCTAACTAGTTCCTAGAATTATGTTTTTGTTTATTCTAATCTGAAGCAATACAACCTCAATTTTATGAGTTAACATATCTAAACAGTTACATATGAATAAAACATGTAATTGTTTACTCTAAAAGGGTTAAAATCCCAAAATAATTCAAACTATCTTCATCAATACCAAAGTTATTAACAGTACCTTTCTAACTGAATTATTTAGCCTAGGGCAAGACTAACCATATACAACCACCCTGGAATAAATAATTTCAACAAAAACTATATTCTGCACTCCAATTAATGAAACATCATTTTGATGTCTTTTGACATAGCACTTCTCTCCTGTAAGCGGAAGATCCGTGTACCCCCATTAGCCCTCCTCATTCTCCCAACCATATTATGTGGGAGTGTGACGAAGGGACTTATTCCCCTGAGAGAGATATTTATTCTCTTTCACGGGTAAATTGTGATTACTTGCAAAAAATAATTTATACAATGTATCATCTAATCTCATATGTTTTTTGTTTACTCTTTACTCCAGAATTCACTGGTTTCTTTTCTATCTATTCATCTCTTCAGTCCACACAGGTTGATCTGCGCAGTCAGCTCTGCATAACAAAAAGTAAGTCAAAACTATTTGATCTATTGCCATGGCACCACTGAATATACTTTCCCTGAATGTTCAGGGAATAAATGTCCCTCAAAAAAACGACCAAAGCCTTCCGTACTTTCCATAACAAGAAGGCTCACATAGTATGCCTCCAAGAAACACACTTCACCAAAGATTCTACTCCAAAATATATTTCTCCTTTTTATCAACAAATTTACACGGCTTCTGCCTGTACCAAGCAAAGGGGAACTCTAATTGCATTTCACCGATCCACACCATTCACCTTATCATCAGAAATTAAAGACCCAGAAGGTAGATACCTGATACTCATGGGTTATATAATGGATACAGCAATCACGGTGATTTCCTACTACGCTCCTAACAAACAACCTACACCATTCCTCTCACATATATTACAAGTGATTAATACACACAAAATAGGAACAGTGATAATGTGTGGGGATTCGAACCAGGTCCTCCTCCCATTTCTAGATAAATCACCTTTTACACCATCCAAAATAACCTCTAGATTACCTTTTTCTCAACTTCTTTCCAAATACAATCTGGTAGATTCATGGAGAGAAAGTAACCCAATGAAAAAGAAATTCACTTATTTCTCGCACCCTCATCAAACCTTCACCAGAATAGATCATATTTTTCTAACAATAGGAATGATACCAGAAATTATTGCATCAGATATAATTCCAATTCTGTGGTCTGACCATAATGCAGTATACACTACTATAGCCTCAGCCATACCAAAAGCGCATGACCCAACGTGGTACTTACCGGACATAATGCTCAAACACCCACTACATCAGATGGCCATTGAACAAGCTTTAAAGGAATACATATCAATTAATAATACAACAGACATCTCCCCAATAACACTGTGGGAAGCTCATAAGCCTGTCTTGCGTGGTACAATACAAAGACAAATGGCACTATTTAAACGGGAACGCAAAAATCTAGCAAAAAAACTAGAACTCAATTTTAATGCAGCCTACATATCATTTCAAGATAATCCATCTCAGAGTACAAAATCTCATCTGGAAAAATCTAGATTGGAATATGATCTATTTCTCACTGAGTCAGTTGATAAATCCCTCAAACGCTCCAAACACAATTTCTACATGAATACAAACAAACCAGGTACATATTTGGCTCGGGCATTAAATTCAACTAACAAATCTTTCAAACCAATACGTTTGAAATTATCAAAAAATGTTTACACTTGTAATCCAGTTAAAATAGTCCATAAATTTCACTCACATCTCGCAACTTTATACAAGACAAACAATGAATTTAATCCTACAGAAGCTGAATCCTTCTTCTCAAAAATAACCTTACCTGAGTTATCTCAGAATCAAAAAAGCAGTTTGGATGAGCCTATAACTATAGATGAAGTTGCTAACGCCATAAAAGACCTAAAACTTAACAAAAGACCAGGCCCAGACGGCTACTCGGCTTTATACTATAAAACATTCTCAGAAATACTCTCTCCCATTCTCACTAAAACTTTTAACAAACTTCTAGATGGACATTCTTTTCGGCAAGAAACACTAATGGCAATTGTTTGTATGATCCCAAAACCCCTTTCTGATGATACTTCCTGTGTGAATTATCGGCCTATCTCTCTGTTAAACCTCGATATTAAATTATTAGCAAAAATAATAGCAAAACGCCTCAATAGCATTATAGGAAAATTAATACATAGAGATCAAGTAGGCTTCATGCCGAATAGACAGGCAGGCGATAATATACGCAGGGCAGTGTTATTGGCACATATTGCTAAAAAACGGAAAATCCCTTTATGTTTTCTATCTCTCGATATTAAGAAGGCATTTGACACAGTATCCTGGCAATATATGCAATATTCATTACAAAAATGGGGTTTTGGACCCCACTTTTTAACATGGATCAAAGCATTATATAATAAACCCAAAGCCTATATAAAATATGCTGGATACAAATCTGAAGCCTTTAATATCGAAAGAGGTACCCGACAGGGTTGCCCATTATCTCCCTTATTATTTGCCCTTATACTCGAACCCATGGCCCAATACATCAGAACAAACCAAACTATAACTGGCATTGAAGTAGGAGGTATTACACACAAATTATGTATATTTGCAGACGATATATTACTTTTTCTATCATCACCACAGGTCTCTGGTCCTAACCTAATACCAGCTCTTGATGGATTTGCAGCCCTATCCGGCCTTATGATTAATCCTAAGAAATGCCTAGTGCTTAATATTTCACTCACAAACATAGAATTGATCCCGGCTAGGGCTGCACTCCCATTCACATGGGCAGAAAAATCAATCCCATATCTTGGAATTCATTTAACAGCATCTCATTCTGACTTATTCTCAACCAATTATCCTCCTGTATTAAGACAGATCACAAATCTAATAAAACAATGGTCGCAACTTCCTTTATCCTGGATGGGGAAGATTAATGCAATCAAAATGACTATTCTACCCAAATTGCTTTATCTATTCAGAGTCCTCCCTATTCCAATTCCTTCCTATTTTTTGAGAATAGTACAAAAAAGAGCAACTTCGTTTATATGGGGCTCTTCTAAACCACGTATACCTATACACACACTACATCTTCCCAAAAATAAAGGAGGCCTGGGATACCCTAATTTTACTAACTACTACAGAGCAGCACATTTGGCCAGTCTGTCCAAATACCATGCAAAACAGGAAATCCCATTATGGCTATTTATAGAGGCTTCAGAAAATGACCCTCTATTAATATCAAATTTATTATGGCTTGATCCTAAAGACCGCTTTAAAATTCATAATCCCATAACTAAACACTTCTTATCTCTCTGGGATAAACTAAAAACCAAATATCAGTTACAATCTCCACACAATCCTCTCCTTTCTTTTATCAGAAATCCGGCCTTTTATCCGGCATGGATCTACCCAAATTCTTTTAAAGCTTGGACAACATCAGGCATTCAGACACTAAATGACTTCATAGCATCTAAATCATTCCTTTCATTCCCATCGCTTAGAGAAAAATATGATCTACCAAACTCTGAGATATTTAGATATCTCCAAATCAAAAATTTCTATACACCATTCCTAAAGGGGGATACACCATTATCCCAATTATCCATTTTTGAATCAATCTGTACAAAAGATCCATTTGCTAAAGGTACAATTTCATCACTTTATAATCAATTATATGGAGTAGCAAATCTTAATAGACCCTCTTACGTTCAGAGGTGGGAGGAGGACCTGGGACGAACTTTAGAAGACACGGACTGGTCTAACATATGGCTCACATCTAAGTCATCTTCACCCAACATATTAGCACTGGAGACAAATTATAAAGTCCTAACTCGCTGGTACCTTGTACCCGCTAGAGTGGCAAAATATTCACCTAATACCTCAGCTCTTTGTTTTCGAGGATGCCCAGAAATAGGCACATATTTACACATATGGTGGACGTGCCCAGTAATCCAAACCTTCTGGAAGGAAGTCTTCGTGATTGCATCTAAAATATTTAAAAAAATAATACAACCAGATCCATATTTAACTTTACTTAATCTAAAACCGGAATGGTTAACACTCTCTCAATTCAAACTAATGATCCAACTAATAACGGCTGCAAAACAAACAGTGGCCAAGGCATGGAAATCTCCTACATTGGTACTAGCAGAAACAATTCACAGAATGAATAATACAATGTCCCATGCTAAGATGGTAGCCATCGATCAAAATCAAATTCCAAAATTTGAAAAACTTTGGCATCCTTGGATAAAACAACAGTTCCTGTCAAACTTCAATGACTCTGTCCTGTTGCCATGGTAACAGATTAAATGACTTACAGAGACACCCATTCTAAGGCTTCAAAGAGAAATAAAAAGAATAATAAACTGACGAGCGGGACAACCTTGTGGACCATACCTCTACCTTTCAACCCTTTTTCTTCTTTCTCTTTCCTTTTCTCCACCTTACGATTAAAGCTCATTATCAGAATTTATTTGACCTATATACACTGTACTTGTAAACAATATGTATAGTAGGTATAAATCATTTAAATACCTACAAAAGTAACTAAGGAAATTATATATATCTTTAATTTAGGTTTACGTGAACCCAATGTTTAATATTTGAAATTTCATGATATTTACCTATATAAACCCTACTGTAAAACAATGAGCTTACTTTATAGATCCTTGTAAACTTACTTTATGTATCTTTATAACATTGTATACTCAATAAACTTCTTTTGACAAGGAAAGAAATCTTCTGTATATTCAAAGTAATTCCAGTGCTGAGTGTTCTCTGCTGTGTTCAAATCATTCCTGATTTCTGGTGAATGATTTGAACACAGCAGAGAACACTCAGCACTGGAATTACTTTGAATACACAAAAGATTTCTTTTAATCAGATCACAGATTATATATTTCAGGACTATATTTATTCACTACGTAAGACTCTTTTGTGCATTTATTATCACCACAAAGTACTGCACACCATTTTTTGTTTTATTGCCCTATCTGCATGCTCACTGTGTAGAGGTGGGGGGGGGGCTGCGGCGGTGAAGAGCAGAGGACTGTGTGGATGCTGGTCGAGAAGGATGGGAATTGGTCCGTGGTGACACTGGGCAGGGGAGCGCTATGGTAATAGTATTATATGGTGACAGGTTAGTGGTGAGGGGGGGCGGGGTATTGGTCATCTTGGATAGGACAGTCTGGCACCTCCCTTACCATGTTCAGCAGGTCTGCAGTCTCTGATCATCTCCTGTACCATGTCTGCAGTCTCTGATCATCTCCTGTACCATGTCTGCAGTCTCTGACCATGTCCTGTATCATGTCTGCAGTCTCTGACCATCTCCTGTATCATGTCTGCAGTCTCTGACCATCTCCTGTATCATGTCTGCAGTCTCTGACCATCTCCTGTATCATGTTTGCAGTCTCTGATCATCTCCTGTATCATGTCTGCAGTCTCTGATCATCTCCTGCAGTATGTCTGCAGTCTCTGATCATCTCCTGTATTATGTATGCAGTCTCTGATCATCTCCTGTATTATGTCTGCAGTCTCTGATCATCTCCTGTATTATGTCTGCAGTCTCTGATCATCTCCTGTATCATGTCTGCAGTCTCTGATCATCTCCTGTATTATGTCTGCAGTCTCTGATCATCTCCTGTATCATGTCTGCAGTCTCTGATCATCTCCTGTATCATGTCTGCAGTCTCTGACCATCTTCTGTAGTAATTTGGGGGCAGTTTGGAGCTCCTCTTTAAGTTGTCTGCTGTGTTTACACTTTGCTACATGCAGGGAGTGTTGTCTTTTTTTTAAGAACAGATAAAATTTTAAAAATGTTCTTCTGACTACTTAAATTTTTTGGATGAAAACCGCGCGCAGTAATCGTGATGCATCGTGAATCGTGGACCTGATAATCGTAATCGAATCGAATCGTGAGGCCAGTGAAGATGCGCACCCCTATTATCTATCCAACACAGGGGAATTTATACATATCCAAACCTATTATCGATCACTGTTGGCTACTTGTAGCTGCAGCTTCCAATAGTTCTATCCCCTGGATCTTAGAAGTGTCCCATTGGCCTGGCAGACATATCTACACCAGGAGATTTTATGTCTTCACTTACTCTCTTTTTCCTTTTATACTACGGATATTTCTTGTAGTGGAAACCTTTTACCACTGCGGATATATTTAATCAGAGCTTTCTGTGGTATTCAATCTACTCGGTCCTGAAGAAGTGGGCGCTCCCGTGAAATGCGTAGACCAGCCTGCTATTGATCACGTTGTAAAGTTCGGGGAGCCAGCTAGATCGCAGGACACAGGCTTTTCAGTCAAAAGGAGTTTTATTAAACTTAAATAGCTTCACAGCAGCAAAAACAAAAGAAATAACAGTCTCACCGACTTGCAGAGCTCAGAACTGCTGTCGCAGTTAAACAGTCCTTAATTTGTATTGCAGGTAACTTCCCTGCTAGTATGTTTCCAGGCAGGACACTGCCGTGCGCTTTCACAGCTATTCACCATCCACCGTCCACCATTCAGTCCCCACTATACTCCTCCACACCCACCTACAACTTCCTGTCTTGTTTTAAACCCACTTCCTCTGACAGGTTAGTTAACCCTTTGTGTGCCCTTAAAGGGACCACAGCCCAAACAGAGGGGAAATATAGCTTCCTTCCAGGACCCAGCCACGGCGTCCTGTACAACGTATAACTAGGCTCTGTATTATGTGCATATTTTAATCGTGCGTTGTGTAGTACATGTTATGATACATTATTAATGTATCGTTTGAATAAAAATGTTGTATTTTTACAAAACAATTTAGTGCTTACTGGGCTCTCATGGGCATATTTAAAGTCCCGTTATCCTTCCATTTGTTTTTGTTTACATATTTTGCAGGATGATGCCTATGAGAGTTTGATTAATCTATATAAATGATATCCCACGCCAAATTTACAACTTAGTATACCTATCCACACTGTCATCTATTGTCCTGTGGAAAACTCAACAACATATGCCTTTGCTAAGAGGGCAATGCAGAGCGGGAAACCATTCCTCCCATTGAAACCCCCCACTAACCTTTCCTCCACTATTTTTTTTTTTACTTTATTTTTTTCTCCTTTCTATGCTGTAGTCTCTTTCCCTTCTTCCCGATCCTTTATCAGGATTATTATAAAGATATATATACAGTGGGGCAAAAAAGTATTTAGTCAGCATCCAATTGTGCAAGTTCTCCCACTTAAAAAGATGAGAGGGGCCTGTAATTGTCATCATAGGTAAAGCTCAACTATGAGAGACAAAATGTGGAAACAAATCCAGATAATCACATTGTCTGATTTGGAAAGAATTTATTTGCAAATTATGGTGGAAAATAAGTATTTTGTCAATATCAAAAGTTCATCTCAATACTTTGTTATATATCCTTTGTTATAGATTAAAAAGTTGTTTCTATATATGAAAGTGCCTGCCTACCAAAACATCACTCTGCGCCCTGGGCGAGAAAATACCTGTGGTAACAATATAATACTATATAAAATCACTTAAAAAGCAGCTGCTTTAAAATAAAAACAAAGATATAAAAATGCAATAAAAAAGTCTCATGGCATAAAGTCTCTTTAAATATTGCAGCCGCGCTTCATGTCTCAACTACTCCAGAAGGACAAATTATCATATACAGTTAATATATGAAACAACATAGGCAGCGGAGGAGGTTAGTTATGGCTTTCGCTGTGTTCTGTGCAGGGAACTTCCACCATAAATTTTCACCACGTGTGGGAAAACTTCCCCTATGGGGATGCACTCACCAGAAATACAGCAATGATGTGCCTTAGAACATAACAAATTCTCCAACGCTCTAATGAATACGTCCACCAGGTGTCAGTCACGCTATCTGGCGCTCCAAATGAGCCATATGGGAGGAATGAAATGTCCACATAGTGTAATAACGGTTAAAAACTTTGTTTATCAAAAATTACAACAGCGGTGTACTTCCTGGTTCCTCCTCGGCCCGTTGGGCGCACACGTCACTTCCGGTAGATTTCTGACGCGTTTCATCACTTCGTCTGAGGGCATCACTGACGCCCTCAGACGAAGTACACAGCGGAGGTCTTCCGTCATCTTGCCGATGTCCGGAGCATTACACAGGCATAGTGCACTTTCATTCTTGCTTCATTATAATTGCATTGTGGTACGCATATTCTGTTAGGGGGGTAATTTTTGATAAATAAAGTTTTTAAACGTTATTACACTATGTGGACATTTCATTCCTCCCATATGGCTCATTTGGAGCGCCAGATAGCGTGACTGACACCTGGTGGACGTATTAATTGGAGCATTGGAGAATTTGTTATGTTCTAAGGCACATCATTGCTGTATTTCTGATGAGTGCATCCCCATAAGGGAAGTTTTCCCTCACATGGTGAAAATTTATGGTGGAAGTTCCCTGCACAGAACACAGTGAAAGCCATAACTAACCTCCTCCGCTGCCTATGTTGTTTCATATATTAACTGTATATGATACTTTGTCCTTCTGGAGTAGTTGAGACATAAAGTGCTGCTGCAATATTTAAAGAGACTTTATGCCATGAGACTTTTTTTATTGCATTTTTATATATATCCTTTGTTGGCAATGACAGAGGTCAAACGTTTTCTGTAAGTCTTCACAAGGTTGTCACACACTGTTGCTGGTATGTAGGCCCATTCCTCCATGCAGTGCTCCTCTAGAGCAGTGATGTTTTGGGGCTGTCACTGGGCAACACAGACTTTCAACTCCCTCCAAAGGTTTTCTATGGGGTTGAGATCTGGAGGCTGGCTAGGCCACTCCAGGACCTTGAAATGCTTCTTACGAAGCCACTCCTTCGTTGCCCGGGTGGTGTATATGGGATTATTGTCATGCTGAAAGACCCAGCCACGTTTCATCTTCAATGCCCTTGCTGATGGGAGGAGGTTTGCACTCAAAATCTCATGATACATGGCCCCGTTCATTCTTTCATGTACACGGAATAGTCATCCTGTTCCCTTTGCAGAGAAACAGACCCAAAGCATGATGTTGCCAGCCCCATGCTTCACAGTAGGTATGGTGTTCTTTGGTTGCAACTCAGCATTCTCTCTCCTCCAAACACGACGAGTTATGTTTCTACCAAACAGTTCTACTTTGGTTTCATCTGACCATATGACATTCTCCCAATCTTCTTCTGGATCATCCAAATGCTCTCTAGCAAACATCAGACGGGCCCAGACATGTACTGGCTTAAGCAGGGGGACACGTCTGGCACTGCAGGATCTGAGTCCCTGGAGGCGTAGTGTATTACTGATGGTAGCCTTTGTTACGTTGGTCCCAGCTCTCTGCAGGTCATTCACTAGGTCCCCGCGTGTGGTTCTGGGATTTTTGCTCACTGTTCTTGTGATCATTTTGACCCCACGGGGTGAGATCTTGCGTGGAGCCCCAGATCGAGGGAGATTATCAGTGGTCTTGTATGTCTTCCAATTATTGCTCCCACAGTTGATTTCTTCACACCAAGCTGCTTGCCTATTGCAGATTCAGTCTTCCCAGCCTGGTGCAGGTCTACAATTTTGTTTCTGGTTTCCTTCGACAGCTCTTTGGTCTTCACCATAGTGGAGTTTGGAGTGTGACTGTTTGAGGTTGTGGACAGGTGTCTTTTATATTGATAACAAGTTCAAACAGGTGCCATTAATAATAATAATAAATGAGTGGAGGACAGAGGAGCCTCTTAAAGAAGAAGATACAGGTCTGTGAGAGCCAGAAATCTTGCTTGTTTGTAGGTGACCAAATACTTATTTTTCCACCATAATTTGCAAATAAATTCTTTCAAAAATCAGAAAATGTGATTGTCTGGATTTGTTTCCACATTTTGTCTCTCATAGTTGAGGTATACCTATGATGACAATTACAGGCCTCTCTCATCTTTTTAAGTGGGAGAACTTGCACAATTGGTGGCTGACTAAATACTTTTTTGCCCCACTGTATTTGTCAGGGCTGGCTTCTGCTACTTACGGGCAGCTCTTTTCCTTCAGTGTTCAGCTGTCAGTTAATTACTAGCCGCTTGTTCTTTCCACAGTGACTCACCTGGTTACCATTAACCTGCCTCATGAGTCCAGCCTACAGCCAGCCTTTTGGCTTTTTAAGCAGGTTAACTCATTTCTCCTTGCCCTTGCGTGGTCAATAGCTCCAGTGTGTTCCTACTTGTGTTCCTGTGTATGCCTGGCTGACTTCTCTTCCGTAACCTGGTCCTGATTTTGCTCCTCATTTCCCTGCCTCCTGGTTTCCTGATCCTCGCTTTGCCTTCCATACCCTGGCTTCTGTTTTTGACTACATTCCTGAACTGTGTTATTTTTGCTATTTCATTAAAGGCGTGATTTTAACTGCATTTTCTGTCTCCGTCTGGTTTATGGTTCCTGACAATATCTTTATTATATGTCTTTATAAGTGTCCTGTCTTGGTCTTTTTATAGGTGATAAGGGAACTTGCAATGATTTTCAATTTTTATGTATAAAAATTTTATTTAGTGACTTAGAAGTTTTAAAACTCCATACTATTTGGAAAGATAGCTTCATCACAAAATTTCTTAAAACACAGAAGTCAAATTAAAGTTAATTGCTGCTGTGCTTTATTTGTCAAACTGTAATCGCTATACCCATGATGTAATTATTCATGTAATTTTCAAGAGGTTTTAATTTCTCCATGGACTCATTATATAAATGTACAATAACAGAAATAAACATGGGATTTCTTTTTTTGCTATTATTATTGAATTCCACTGTGCCACAGAACAGCTGCAGACTACACCAGGCAAAGGCATAATGACTTCCAAAACATTAAAAATGTATTTTGAAATACAATAAAATAAAATGAACACACATACATTAAATTACTATAATGAGGTCCAAAAATATTTTAATGCCTGGGAATCTTTCATGCACACCTTGCCTACTGATACTGAACACAATGTTTCCATAAACTCAATGGTATCAGACCAGACTACAGTATTGAATGATGACCCTCCAACTAACTCTCTAACTTTCATCTAAATTACACTTTATATTGCTGAAGCCTTCCCCTCTTCCTCCAGCTATTAGATAACAGACGACCATCATCCACACAAATACTGCTCAATGCTTGTCCTTAGACCCAATGCTGCTAACCCAACCTTAAACTATACTATTAAAATGATCTTTTGGCTAAATGTTGCTGCCATCCTCATTGTCAATTGCCTTATTACATCAAAATATATATATATGTATAAAAATAATAAAATAATAACAATAACAATAATTACTATTACTAATATATTTAATCAATTTTCAATTTTTAAATCACCTAGCGGTCACAGCTTGCCAGTTTGTAGTTCTAATATTTATCTTGGTGTTTAACTTCCTGTGCTGCCTACCTTTCCAACAAATGCTTTATATAATGACCATAAAAAGAGGCAAAGTATTTCCTGTTTTGTAGCATCTTTCTCTACATTTCTCAGAAAAATGTGCCTAGAATGACTCTTTAAAGCCAAACTGTACAAATTATCAAGGCGGTGGCCTCCTCTCCACAACTGGTCCCGTCGTGCTGCTCCTGTTTGGCATTTAACTGCTTACCTTGCCTCTCCAACCTCATCATGTACAATCCAGGACCAGCAGAAAGTGAGTTATATGAATCCAGTTCGCTAATCTGTGTTAATTAAAACTTTGACATGCAAGTTTTTAAAGTAACATAAGTTGACAGAGTAATATGGAGTTACAGTATCTCACAAAAGTACACCCCTCACATTTTTGTAAATATTTTATTCTATCTTTTCATGTGACAACACTGAAGAAATGATACTTTGCTACAATGTAAAGTAGTGAGTGTACAGCTTGTATAACAGTGTAAATTTGCTGTCCCCTCAAAATAACTCAACACACAGCCATTAATGTCGAAACTTCTGTCAACAAAAGTGAGTACACCCCTAAGTGAAAATTTGGGCCCAATTAGCCATTTTTTGGGCCCAATTAGCCAGTGACTCGTTAGTGTTACAAGGTCTCAGGTGTATATGGGGAGCAGGTGTGTTAAATTTGGTGTTATCACTCTCACTCTCTCATACTGGCCACTGGAAGTTCAACATGGCACCTCATGGCAAAGTACTCTCTGAGGATCTGAAAAAAAAATTGTTGCTCTACATAAAGATGGCCTAGGCTATAAGAAGATTGCCAAGACCCCGAAACTGAGCTGCAGCACGGTGGCCAAGACCATACAGCAGTTTAACAGGACAGGTTCCACTCAGAACAGGCCTCTCCATGGTCGACCAAAGAAGTTGAGTCCACATGCTCAACGTCATATCCAGAGGTTGTTTTTGGGAAATAGACATATGAGTGCTGTCAGCATTGCTGCAATTTGCTGAAGACAAGCAGACTAAGGTCATGGATTACTGGAACCATCTCCTGTGGTCTGATGAGACCAAGATAAACTAATTTGGTTCAGATAGTGTCATGGGGGCAACCAGGTGAGGAGTACAAAGCCAAGTGTGTCTTACTTACAGTCAAGCATGGTGGTGGGAGTGTCATGGTCTGGAGCTTCATGAGTGCTGCTGGCACTGGGGAGCTACAGTTCATTGAGGGAACCATGAATGCCAACATGTACCGTGACATACTGAAGCAGAGCATGATCCCCTCCCTTCGGAGACTGGGCCGCAGGGCAGTATTCCAACATGTATATGTACAGTATGTATAGTGAAGCAGCGCTAATTACTTTAAAACATAACCAAAACTAAAGTGCTAGTGGGCAAAGATACCAGTAATTCTTCCTAAAGTGTATCTTAATAAAAATATTGACATAAATATGTTCAATAAAAATAATCCAATAATAATCAATAAAGATAATCCAATATTAACACAGTGGGTCACATCACAATAACATTCAATTGAATCATTCAGTGAAAATAGTACAATGATGAAGTATATCCAAAATAATCTAATGATTCAAAGAGATAGTCAGTCTCCTATTCAAGATTTAAATCAATAAATTCCTGTGCAAACAAGCAAAGATGAGGAGGACAGGGACAGGTAAGGAAGTCCAATTTATAGATGTAAGATCATGATATATAGGAAAATCCTTTCAAAATCCTCCCCCAGTGGTGCTAGCCACTCACCTTATGGATAGACCCCAACCGGTACATTAAGGAGGATAAAGCAACCATCTTGGTGTTCATTGATGCACTACTAGACCCGTTATGACCTATGGCATAGGCTAAATGATCGCTGCTGCTTTGCTACCACCTACATTTTTGGGAAATTTATATCTGAAGTGAAGTAATAACCTTTCAGACTTCACCAATCCTTCTTCAGCGGTACCACAAAGTCTTCTTTAATCAGCACATATAGTACATCAACTGAACTTTGTCCTGAACAACAGGTTTTTACACTATGCAAGCCTTTTCTTATTCTATGGGGATTTAACCATCGTGTTCCATTCGGATGAGGATTATCGCTGCTGAGTGTGAGGAGTTTGGTGCACGCCACTGAGACCCCAGGCTGGGACCATATTGTTCTGGTAAGAGGCAGTGTGTGCTTAGGTGGAGGCACTTTCCTATTTCTTCACAGTTTCTGGGGTGTCTGGAATTTATGTCACCGTGAACAAGCCACATATACATGCATGGACTTTTTTTTTCATTTTTTCTTTTTTCATCAGTTAGTACATGCTATATGGATTTATTGTTTGTTACAATTG
This sequence comes from Aquarana catesbeiana, assembly GCF_042186555.1. Taxonomy (NCBI): domain Eukaryota; kingdom Metazoa; phylum Chordata; class Amphibia; order Anura; family Ranidae; genus Aquarana; species Aquarana catesbeiana. Next base: position 210,746,649 of record NC_133335.1, read on the forward strand.
TTTGTTTTTTGCAGATGCTCTGTGTTTTTTGTGATTTTAATTTTTTGTATCTGCTTTATCTGTTCACTGAGTATTTTTCATTTTTGAGTTGATTCACATGCTGTTATACTGGTTTTTACCAGTTCCTTTACTAATCACTTCTTTGCACATCAACCGTTTGCCAGTTGTGAACACATTGGTTTAGTCTCTAATGGTTTGTGTCTCACAGGTCAATTTTTAGCGCAGCTTCATATTTTTTACATAAGGGTAAAGTGTTCTGTAGTCCAGTAGTGGAGAATTCAGGCAGGGCAGCTCAAGCAGGAATGCCGCATACACACGATTGGAAATGCCGCCAGCAAAACTCTGATGAGAGCTTTTTGTTGGAAAATGCAACCGTGTGTATGCTCCATCGGTCTTTTGCTAGCAGAATTCCAGCCAGCAAAAGATTGAGAGCATGTTCTCTATTTTTCGGTTGGGAAAAGTTACTATCTGAAAATGCGTTCGTCTGTATGCAAAAAATTACGCATGCTCTGAAACAATTTGACGCATGCTCAGAAGCATTGAACTTCATTTTCTCGGCTCGTCCTAGTGTACGTCACCGCGTTCTTGACGGTCGAAAGTTCAGAGAATTTTTGTGTGACTGTGTGTATGCAAGGCAAGCTTGAGCGGAATTCCGTCGGTAAAACCATCCAAGTTTTTTCTGACGGAAATTCCGATCATGTGTACGCGGCATAAGAGCTTGTTGGATCCATGGAGGGGGTTCAGTCTTAGGCAGCCAGATGAAAATAGTTAGGTGACGTGGTGATTAGTGGGTGTGATAAAATTGTGCTAACAGTGTGTGGGGCTTAAAACTTGAGCCTAATCACTGTGTTCATCTTAAAATCTGCCACAGTTCTTGTACTGAAAAAATATTCTTTAATTACTGTGCCACAAGCATAAGTCTAATGCCGTGTACACATGGCCGGATTTTCCGATGGGAAATGTTGGATATGAGCTTGTTGTCGGAAAGTCCGACCGTGTGTATGCTCCATCAATCATTTGCTGTCGGACTTTCCGCCAACAAATGTTTGTTAGCAGGTTCTCAAATTTCTCGCCAACAAAACTTTGTTGTCCGAAAGTCGGATCGTGTGTACACAAGTCCGTCGCACAAAAGTTTGCGCATGCTGGGAATCAAGCAGAAGGAGCCACACTGGCTATTGAACTTCCTTTTTCTCGGCTCGTCGTACGTCTTATACATCACCGCGTTCTCACGTTCGTAATTGTTGGCCAACATTTGTGTGACCGTGTGTATGCAAGACAAGTTTGAGCCAACAACCTTCGAACAAAAATCCACGGTTTTGTTGGCGGAAAGTCCGATCGTGTGTACAGGGCATAACAAATACATAAAGTTAAGCACAACAATTTGTAAAAAATTAATCTAATTTTCAATTATTTTCTGCACACAGCCTACCTTCATTTCATTAGCATAGTCACTTATATTGAGCAATTGGCAATCATTGTATTATATAGCATAAAGAGTACAGTGATTGTTAGTGTGTAATGCATAGAGCACAGGGATCAGGAGTGTATAACACACAGAGGACAGGGGTGAGAGTGCCTTATGTACAGAGCACAGGGATAAGGAGTGCGCAATGCACAGAGCACAAGAGTCAGGAGTGGCTAATGCACAGAGCGCAGGGGTTAAGAGAGTGTCATACACAAAAAGCAAGGGTCAGGAGTGTGTAATGCTCAGAGAACCAGGGTCAGGAGTGCAGAACCAAGATAGCTTTTCCCCCAGTACAGCTCTTACGACTACAGATCCTCCCCCCCAGTATGCATCTTCCCTCAGTACAGCTTTCCCCAGGACAGATCTTTCCCCCTTTGTACATTTCCCCCAGTACAGATTCCCCCTTTTTAGCTCCCCCCAGCACAGATCTCCCCAGTACAGATTTCCCCTTAGTATACAGCCCCCCAGTAGAGATCTCCCTTCCTCCAGTACAGCTCTCCCCACTACAGATCTTCTTCCCAGTATGCATCTGTCGCTTGTACAGCTCCCCCTAGGACAGATCTTTCCCCTTTTAGTACAGATGCCCCCAGCATAGTTTCCCCTTTTAATACAGTCCCCCCCAGCATATTTTCCCCCAGTACAGCTCTCCCCACTACTGATCTTCTTCCCCAGCATGCATCTTTTCCCTGTACAGCTCCCCCCAGGACAGATCTTTCCCCCTTTGTACATCTCCCCCAGTACAGTTTTCCCCTATTAGTACAGCTCCCCCCAACATAGTTTCCCCCCAGTACAGATTTCCCCTTAATACAGCCCCCCGGTACAGATCCTTCTTCCTGCAGTACAGCCCCCCCAGTACAGCCCCCCCAGATTCCCCCCAAACAGGTCTCCCCCCCCCAGTACAGCTCTCCCGCGGTATCAGTCTCCACCCAGTAGAGATCTTTCCCCCATTACAGATTGCCTCCAATCAGTGCAGGTCCCTCCAGCACAGACCCCCCCCAGTGGTACAGCTCTCTCCAGTACAGAAGCCCCCCCCCCTTCCAAGACATAATGCCTGTAAAAACATCTTCAGCACTCCCTCCTTTTTCTCATGAGGGTTCAGTGCTTTATTCTTGTTACCTGTAGCTCTTCTTGTCATTTCTGGCTAGGTACCCAGAGATCGTGTGATCTTTGTTGCCTAGGCTGGGAACTGGGGATAAGCTGTTTGGTTTTTATGGCAAGAAAGAAGAACTTTGTCACTCAGTGCTATAAAGTAATTTGGTAGTGGTTGCTTGTGTGAATGTTACTAATAAGTGCACTTTATATGTAAAAAATACAAATTGTATAATACCAGCTAAGGACAAAAATGAATCTGATTTATTTTATAGAACAGAAATCAACAAACAAGCGTTGAAATTAAAATATTACTTCTACTTATGACAAACCATTTTTTGCATTACAACCTGTAATTCTTTATTCCTTAAACTGTATATGATGGGGTTAAAAAAGGGTGTAACAACAATATACAGCAAAGACAGTGCTTTATTAATGCCGGTGAAATGTCCTTTGGTAGGAACCATATAGACTATAATAAGAGTCCCATAATACGTGCACACTACAATTAAGTGAGAGCTGCATGTAGAGAAGGCCTTCTGCCTGCCCGCCTTAGAGGGAATCTTCAGTATTGTCAGGAAAATATTGACGTAGGTCATTATAATGAATAAAAAGGGAAAGAGAATAATGGGTATTGAACACACTATTATTTCTGTTTCTACAAAATAAACATCAGAACACGAAAGCTTAAGGAAAGGGGCCAAGTCACAGAAGAAATGATCAATTGTGTTAGGACCACAGTAATCTAGTGTGCTCACCAAAATTCCCGGTATTAGAGTCACGCAAAAACCTACCAACCAAGACCAGGCGACCAAATGGAGACGGAGCTGGACACCCATGATTGAAAGGTAATGTAGAGGGTAACATATGGCTAAGTATCGATCATAGGACATCACTGTAAGTAGGAAAGATTCTGTACACGTTGAGCAACCAAAAAGGTAGAATTGGAGAAAACATTCCACCACTGGCATGGAAACAACCTTTAACAGTAAAATATGTAACATGTTTGGGATGATATTGGTAGTGCAGAATACCTCACATAGTGAGAGGTGGCTCAAGAAAAAATACATAGGTGACCGAAGTTTTTCACTCAATAATACAAGCATCATGATTAGAAGATTGCCAGACAAGATAACAATGTAAATTATGAGAAAGAAGCAGAAGAGTGGAATTCGAAGACTTTGGGCATTCTGAAACCCAAGAAGCTGGAAAAACAATACAGAAGATTGATTCTTCTGCATGGCCTGGAATTATAAAACTAATATTATTAAATTAGCATAAATGACATATACCTGATATATAGTGGGGCAAAAAAGTATTTAGTCAGCCACCAATTGTGCAAGTTCTCCCACTTAAAAAGATGAGAGAGGCCTGTAATTGTCATCATAGGTATACCTCAATTATGAGAGACAAAATGTGGAAACAAATCCAGACAATCACATTGTCTGATTTGGAAAGAATTTATTTGCAAATTATGGGGGAAAATAAGTATTTTGTCAATATCAAAAGTTCATCTTAATACTTTGTTATATATCCTTTGTTGGCAATGACAGAGGTCAAACGTTTTCTGTAATGCCCCGTACACATGGTCGGACATTGATCAGACATTCCGACAACAAAATCCTAGGATTTTTTCCGACGGATGTTGGCTCAAACTTGTCTTGCATACACACGGTCACACAAAGTTGTCGGAAAATCCGATCATTCTGAACGCGGTGCCGTAAAACACGTACGTCGGGACTATAAACGGGGCAGTAGCCAATAGCTTTCATCTCTTTATTTATTCTGAGCGTGGCACTTTGTGCGTCGGATTTGTGTACACACGATCAGAAATTCCGAGAACGGATTTTGTTGTCGGAAAATTTTATAACCTGCTCTCAAACTTTGTGTATTGGAAAATCCGATGGAAAATGTGTGATGGAGCCTACACACGGTCGGTATTTCCGACAACAAGGTTCTATCACACATTTTCCGTCGGAAAATCTGACCGTGTGTATGGGGCATAAGTCTTCACAAGGTTGTCACACACTGTTGCTGGTGTGTTGGCCCATTCCTCCATGCAGATCTCCTCTAGAGCAGTGATGTTTTGGGGCTGTCGCTGGGCAACACAGACTTTCAACTCCCTCCAAAGGTTTTCTATGGGGTTGAGATCTGGAGACTGGCTAGGCAACTCCAGGACCTTGAAATGCTTCTTACGAAGCCACTCCTTCGTTGCCTGGGCGGTGTGTTTGGGATCATTGTCATGCTGAAAGACCCAGCCAGGTTTCATTTTCAATGCCCTTGCTGATGGGAGGAGGTTTGCACTCAAAATCTCACGATACATGGCCCCATTCATTCTTTCATGTACTTGGATCAGTCGTCCTGTTCCCTTTGCAGAGAAACAGCCCCAAAGCATGATGTTGTCACCCCCATGCTTCACAGTAGATATGGTGTTCTTTGGTTGCAACTCAGCATTCTCTCTTCTCCAAACACGACGAGTTGTGTTTCTACCAAACAGTTTTACTTTGGTTTCATCTGACCATATGACATTCTCCCAGTCCTCTTCTGGATCATCCAAATGCTCTCTAGCAAACCTCAGACGGGCCCGGACATGTACTGGCTTAAGCAGGGGGACACGTCTGGCACTGCAGGATCTGAGTCCCTGGCGGCGTAGTGTGTTACTGATGGTAGCCTTTGTTACGTTGGTCCCAGCTCTCTGCAGGTCATTCACTAGGTCCCCCCTTGTGGTTCTGGGATTTTTGCTCACCGTTCTTGTGATCATTTTGACCCCACGGGGTGAGATCTTGCATGGAGCCCCAGATCGAGGGAGATTATCAGTGGTCTTGTATGTCTTCCAATTATTGCTCCCACAGTTGATTTCTTCACACCAAGCTGCTTGCCTATTGCAGATTCAGTCTTCCCAGCCTGGTGCAGGTCTACAGTTTTGTTTCTGGTGTCCTTCGACAGCTCTATGGTCTTCACCATAGTGGAGTTTGGAGTGTGACTGTTTGAGGTGTCTTTTATACTGATAACAAGTTCAAACAGGTGCCATTAATGCAGGTAATGAGTGGAGGACAGATGAGCCTCTTAAAGAAGAAGATACAGGTCTGTGAGAGCCAGAAATCTTGCTTGTTTGTAGGTGACCAAATACTTATTTTCCACCATAATTTGCAAATAAATTCTTTCAAAAATCAGACACCAGCAACAGTGTGTGACAACCTTGTGAAGACTTACAGAAAACGTTTGACCTCTGTCATTGCCAACAAAGGATATATAACAAAGTATTGAGATGAACTTTTGATATTGTCAAAATACTTATTTTCCACCATAATTTGCAAATAAATTCTTTCCAAATCAGACAATGTGATTGTCTGGATTTGTTTCCACATTTTGTCTCTCATAGTTGAGGTATACCTGTGATGACAATTACAGGCCCCTCTCATCTTTTTAAGTGGGAGAACTTGCACAATTGGTGGCTGACTAAATACTTTTTTGCCCCACTGTATGTAACTTTAAAAGATTGTTAGCAATTTGGTCCATACCATTTAGAATGGGTACAGAAGAGTAGATTCCTTCGTCAACACCAACTGGAGCTGTTGCCGTAATCATCATAATATCTGAGGCTTTTAAATCCTGTTGCCAACCCCCTTTTCTTAATTAAAAAAAACATCTTTTTCTAAAGAGAAAAGGAAACAATACTTAAAGTGCATGTAAACCCAAAAGAATAAACTTTTTTGGTCTCTTAAATATACTAATATACTATTAAAAGTGTTGTGTTAAATCTGATTAACCACTTGCCGACCGGGCCATAGCCGAAAGACGGCAACAGCGCGGTCGGCTAGTTCTGGGTGGACGTCCATGGACGTCCTCCCAGAATACTGCTCTCGCGCGCCCCCTGGGGCGCGCACCCGAGAACTTCCGTGACCGCCGGGTCCTCACGGATCACGGCAAATGACGGAGCGATCACATGTCAACAGACCGGCGTCATCTCATGACGCCGGTTCCTCCCGCCCCTCTCTGTACCGATCGGTACAGTGCGAGGGGAGAGGGGGAGGGATCGGATGGCAGCACCGCTGTGGGCTGGATGTGTAGTGCCCACAGCGGTGCTCAGTGACAATTGCTGTCACATCCATCCATCCCTCAATGCTCAGCCAACCCTGCAATACTCTGCATAACACCCTGCAATACTCTGCATAACACCCTGCAATACTCTGCACTATACCCTGCAATACTCTGCATAACACCCTGCAATACTCTGCACTATACCCTGCAATACTCTGCATAACACCCTGCAATACTCTGCATAACACCCTGCAATACTCTGCATAATACCCTGCAATACTCTGCACTATACCCTGCAATACTCTGCATAACACCCTGCAATACTCTGCATAACACCCTGCAATACTCTGCACTATACCCTGCAATACTCTGCATAACACCCTGCAATACTCTGCATAACACCCTGCAATACTCTGCATAATACCCTGCAATACTCTGCATAATACCCCGCAATACTCTGCATAACACCCTGCAATACTCTGCACTATACCCTGCAATACTCTGCATAACACCCTGCAATACTCTGCATAACACCCTGCAATACTCTGCATAATACCCGGCACTACTCTGCATTATACCCGGCACTACTCTGCAATATACCCGGGCACTACTCTGCAATATACGCGGGCACTACTCTGCAATATACGCGGGCACTACTCTGCAATATACCCCGCAATACTCTGCAATATACCCCGCAATACTCTGCAATATACCCCGCAATACTCTGCAATAGCCCACAATACTCCGCAATTTTTAACCAGTTCCCGCCCACAGTCATATGACATCCCTGACTTTGAGCGGGTATATCTGAATGATGGGTGCAGCTACAGGCATCATTCAGATATCAGCTTTTTCAGCCAGCGATTTCCTACACCATAGGAATGATCATAGCTGCTGTTCCACTGCTTGATCATTCTTATGGGAGGCGAGAGGGGACGCCCCCCCCCCTTCCCGCCACCCTCCGGTGCTTCTACCGACTCACCGCTACGATCGAAGCCAAGATCGTTTTTTTTATTATTATTATTTCAGGCTTCCCAGCCTAGAGGTGAGATGTGGGGTCTTATTGACCCCATATCTCACTGTAAAGAGGACCTGTCATGCCATATTCCTATTACAAGGATGTTTACATTCCTTGTAATAGAAATAAAAGTGATCAAAAAATTTTTTTGGGGGGAAAAAGTGTCAAACTAAAATAAATAAAGTAAAATAAACAATAAAAAAAAAAAAAAAATTTAAAGCGCCCATGTCCGTGTGCTCGCATGCAGAAGCGAACACATATACGTAAGTCCCGCCCACATATGAAAACGGTGTTCAAACCACACATGTGAGGTATCGCTGCGATCGGTAGAGCGAGAGCAATAATTTTGGCCCTAGACCTCCTCTGTAACTCAAAACATGTAACCAGGAAAAAATTTTAAAGCGTCACCTATGGAGATTTTTAAGTAGCGACGTTTGGCACCATTCCACGAGAGTGTGCAATTTTGAAGGGTGACATGTTGGGTATCTATTTACTCGGCGTAACTTCATCTTTCATATTATGCAAAAACATTGGGCTAACTTTACTGTTTTGTTTTTTTTTAAAGCACAAAACTGTTTCTTTCCCCAAAAAACCGCGTTCGAAAAATTGCTGCACAAATACCGTGCGAGATAAAAAGTTGCAACAACCGCCATTGTATTCTCTAGGGTCTTTGCTAAAAAAAATATATATATAATGTTTTGGGGTTCTATGTAATTTTCTAGCAAATAAATTATGATTTTTACATGTAGGAGAGAAATGTCAGAATTGGCCTGGGCGCTCCAGAACGCCTGGAGGTGCTCCCCTGCATGTTGGGCCTCTGTATGTGGCCATGCTGTGTAAAAGTCTCACACATGTGGTATCGCCATACTCGGGAGTAATAGCAGAATGTGTTTTGGGGTGTAATTTGTGGTATGCATATGCTGTGTGTGAGAAATAACCTTCTAATATGACAATTTTGTGAAAAAAAAAAAAAAGAAAAAAAAAATCTTGATTTTGCAAAGAATTGTGGGAAAAGATGACAATTTCAAAAAAACTCACCATGCATCTTTCTAAATACCTTGGAATGTCTTCTTTCCAAAAAGGGGTCATTTGAGGGGTATTTGTACTTTTCTGGCATGTTAGGGTCTCAAGAAATGAGATAGGCCGTCAGTAATTCAGGTGTGATCAATTTTCAGATATTGGCACCGTAGCTTTTGGACTCTCTAACATTCACAAAGACCAAATAACATACACCAAGTTGTACTTATTTTTACCAAAGATATGTAGCGGTATAAATTTTGGCCAAAATTTACGAAGAAAAATTACTAATTTGCTAAATTTTATAACAGAAACAAAGAAAAATTCATTTTTTTACCAAATTTTCAGTCTTTTTTCTTTTATAGCGCAAAAAATAAAAAACCCAATGGTGATTAAATACCACCAAAAGAAAGCTCTATTTGTGTGAAAAAAAGGATAAAAATTTCATATGGGTAAAGTGTTGTATGACTGAGTAATTGTCATTCAAAGTGTGAGAGCACCGAAAGCTGAAAATTGGTCTGGTTAGGAAGGGGGTTTAAGTGCCCAGTGGTCAAGTGGTTAATACATGAAAAAAATACGTGTTGCTCATGTTAGAATTTCAAAGCTTTCTTATGCCCTATGCACACTTCCTGCATTATGTGAAGGAGAACCTCCCAGCTGTTATCTTCCACTACAAAACTGTTCCTTTGCTGTGGAGAGGAGCAGAATACAGGGAATTCAGTAGCTTAGAAACAGACAAGTGGTCAGGACTGATACCTAGGGTCTATTTATAAAAAAAATTGCTATGCAAATGTCTCAAGCATTTGCACAGCTGTCATGTATAATCTCCTTAATTTACCCAATATATTTATTTCCTAAGATCGTCAGTTCCATCTAGTGGCCATAATGCTGAATTTTACTGAATTACCTAAATCCTAAAAAAAAACACATTATGGCAACTAGATGGAGCTGAAGATTATAAAAAATAAACATAGGAAATGAAAAATATCAAGCGAATTACAGTGATTATTCATGACAACTGTGGGAATCCTTGAAACATTTGCACGCCAATTTTTTTTATAAATAGACCCCCAAGATTTGACTTGATTAAATTCACAAAAACAAATGTGGTGTCACTCAACAAAAGGAAATTAAGAGTGCATTTCTGGCAGATCAACAGGTATTTTTCTCTACTTGCAGCAGATTTACAGGGTAAAACATGGGGAAATATGAATGTATTTCATAGATGTACTGCGTATGTTTTTTAATTTTGCTCCTGATTTTGGTCCTACTTTTTTGTTTGAGACATTTATATCTTCCTCGTTCATGTTTTTCAAATATCTGTGATTGATTTTCATGCAGTAAATGTTTGGGGAATGTCATATTATCTGTTTTCTAAATATGCCCCTAAAGCTGGCCATAGATGGTTAGAATCCAGGCTGGTTCAACCAGGATCAACGATCCATCGATCAACTTGGGTACTACCTACATGCCGGGTTTTACATGCAATTATTGCCAGCGGCTATAACCATTAGCAATAATCACTGTGTTCTCCTGGCAGGGGTGGCTTCCAGTACCGCTACCCCCCCCCCCCCCAGCCAGGAGAACACAATGGAGTTGCAGGAATACCATCAACATTGGCTGTACTGATAGGGGAATCTAGAGATTTTCTTTCTTGCAACCCTTGGTTGCAAGAAAGAAAAACGCATCATCTGTGGCCGGCCTTGGTTGACAAAGCATCCCAAAAACAGGACGTCAACACCAAGGATTCCTGTTTCAGTAGAGCTAAACTCTCATAAATGAATACTTTGTTTTGTAAAGCACTGTATGTAACAAAGGATTGCATTATTGTGTCATCTAAATTGTACAGTTTTATTTGGGCTTTTATTTCCCTGTGATAGGTGTTTTGATCTGTATAGATTTTATTTGTGCTGAACAGAAGAAACAAGAAAAGAGGAATGCATTGTCATATTTTCCAAAAACGGGACACATCTCAAGGTTTTGTAGAGTCAAGGAGGAGCTTTTAATAAATCACACGACATTCCACTAGTAACACGTTTCCATCAACATTCTCATATTGTTCAAATGGACTAATATATATATTTTTGGGAAGAGAAATACCAATCTTTGTGGATATCTGCAGTATGTTGCTCTTTGATATTTTCCATGAATTTTAGGTTTAATTTTTAATAACATTAGCTTGCAATTCAAGTCAAGTGTGTATATGTATGCACCTTTCATTTTTAAATTATGGAATTCAAGGGATTGATTTACTAAAGGCAAATAAACTGTTCACACTGAAAGGAAAGTTGAATTTTACAAGTGATTTTTCCCCAGACCTTAGTAAACGGGGTGAAGCTCTGCTGATTTCCATGATTCAATTATGTGCTAGCAAAAATGTTTTATGTTAATTTTCCTTGCACATGGTTAGGAATGCTTTTCAAAGTAAAATTTCACCACATTCACTAAGCTTTGGGGAAAATTCCAATGCATAGTGCAACTTCCCTTGCACCTTGTGAATTAATTACTTATTTGAGACCTTTTGCAGACTCTTGGTGATATATATAATTTACTGTATATATTATTAAAGACAGAAAGGCTGATTTACTAAAGAAGTTGAGACTTTTCACAAAAAAAATGTTATCAAATCATGTGCAGAAAGGTATATAGTAATTTCCTTTTCACATAATTGAAATTTCATGAGAAAAGCAAATCACTGTTTATTTATTTTATCCATACACTAGATTATCGACTTTAATGTTTCCTCTTTTTGAATGAAGATTCTTAACTTCTTTAGCAAATAACCCTTAATTTTTTCGGGGAGTTGACATTTTTTAGAAAACTTATAATTATGATTTAACCAAATCTGAATGATAGAATTAGTATTATTATATTTTATATAGCAAAAATGTTATATCCCGGCTCACAGAGGTATCGCAATCCTGTAAAGAGTTTCAAAATTCTTGGTTGTTCTTGTAGCTCTTTAAAAATAAATCATAAAATGTATTAATTCATTAAATTAAATAGTAACAATTATTATCTATCAGGAACAGAATAAATACTTATTGTATTAATGTAAGAAAACTTAAATTATGAACTCTCAAGAACCCAATAAAAACTTGTGGTGTATGTACAGTCAATATTAGCTAAAATGTTTTATTTTTTTTTTCAAAACATTTGGCTATGGTTGCCATTGGACAATTGGACGTACATACACAAGTCAAGCACTTGGTGGATTTTTTGGTAGCTTTAGAATTACCCATGCATGTTCGGATCTACTGCACAGCAGCAGAATAGCCGATAACTTGTACCTTCTGAACTTTAAAAATAAGTGGCTTACTTTTCAGTGTGAACTTCATATATTTACCACCATTACAAGTATGAAACCAAATCACTATTTTTTTTTCTTGTGATTTGTACTATTTATTTCTATTTTTCCACCCTGGCTTTCTACAAGTAATCCCTTCATTTCATATTATTATTGAGTTCTACCATAAAGTGTATTTCCACTTTTTCAGTTCAATTTGAGAAAAACCCCACAATATGTCTGGTATGTGTTCCCATTCACGCTGCATACTTTTTTTTTCCTACCTTTCGGATGTTTCTAGGGAGAGGGTGCCATGGCTGATTCTAAGAATTTGTGGACAGGCACACAGTGTCCTTGTCCTTAACCACTTCCGGACCGCCGCACGCCGATATACGTCCTAACTTTGAAGAGGAATATTGTTGTTATGGCAGCAGCTAGCTGCCATAATCCCGGTATCCTCTTCTTCGGCCGGCGGTCCCTTTCCGATAATGGTAGTCTCGGATTCGCCGCGAGATGACTTTTATCGGCGGCGGGGGAGGGGGCCCCCTGCCGTGCTCTGGTGCCCTCTGCCGCTTACTGGAGCCCTCGGCAGAGGCGATCGGATCCTCTTCCTTGCTGGTTATGGAGACGAGTGAGGGGAAGATGGCCCCCCACCCGTCTCCATACCATTGCAGGGCCATACCATTTTTTTAATTGCATTTTAGGGTAAATATGAGAGCTGAGGTCTTTTTGACCCCAGATCTAATATTTAAAAAGGTCCAGTCATGCTTTTTTTTCTATTACAAGGGATGTTTACATTCCTTGTAATAGGAATAAAAGTGACACAATTTTTGTTTTAAAAGAACAGTGTAAAAATAAAAAATAAAAGGTAAAATAAATAAGAAAAAAAAATGTTTTAAACATGCCGTGTCCCGCCGAGCTCGTGTGCAGAAGCGAACGCATACGTGAGCAGCGCCCACATATGAAAACGCGATCGGTAGAGTGAGAGCAATAATTCTAGCCCTAGAGCTCCTCTGTAACACAAAACATGCAACCTGTAGAATTTATTAAACGTCGCCTATGGAGATTTTTAAGGGTAAAAGTTTGTTGCCATTCCACGAGCGGGCGCAATTTTGAAGCGTGAAATGTTGGGTATCAATTTACTCTGTGTAACATTATCTTTCACAATATTAAAAAAAAAAAATGGGCTAACTTTACTGTTGTCTTATTTTTTAATTCAAAAAAGTGTATTTTTTCCAAAAAAAGTGCGCTTGTAAGACCGCTACGCAAATACGGTGTGACAGAAAGTATTGCAACGACCGCCTAGGGTGCTATTCTCTAGGGTGTTAGAAAAAAAAATGTATAATGTTTGGAGGTTCTAAGTAATTTTCTAGCAAAAAACAAAACAGTTTTTAACTTGTTAACAGCAAATCTCAAAAAGAGGCTCGGTCCTTAAGTGGTTAAATTGACTGATCTATCCCTCATTAAAATACAATGCAGGAGGGTGGTTTGTAAATTTTTAACTATTTGTTAGAACAGACAATGTTCAAATCTAGTTTTCAGCTGATAGTGAAAAAGTGTGAACACGGTACAGACAGGGTTAATTATGTTAAATATTTCTGTACAGCCCCTCCTAAAGAATACAAAGAAGGGAGAGCATGTAAGGATTTTTAAAAGCAGTTAAAAAAGGTAACTAGCATTTGTTTTCATGCTGTGTTAATGGGAACATGTAACAATTATGAAATAGGGGCAATCCCAATTTGGGAGTACACTTTAACCCTTTCGCTGGCAGGTCCATACGTCAGAGCGGGTGTCGCCAGATAGAGGAGAGGGAGAAGAGCCGACACACGTCCGCTTTCCTTCCTTCCTTATTGCTGACCCAGAAAGCAACGCGTGTGACGTCACTTCCGGGTCAGCCTCTTGGTGTCCCCAGCCAGGATGGCTGGAAAAGAATGTGATGCAATGTGATCTGCATTGCATTACATTTAGCGGAACACAGGGGAGACTGTCTAAATGACCCTGGATGTCTCATTAAAGAGAACCTGTCACCAAAAAATCATCACATAGGGGACTTTTTGTCCCTTATGTGATGAAAAAAAAAGTTAAGTAATAAAAAAAAATGTCTTGAAGTAAAAAATTTAAGTTACAGCCAAGCACATAAAATCTCCCCCCCCTCAAAAATTTTTTTTAAGCACAACTCACCCCCAAACGTGTCACCTATGGAAAATATATGTCGCCATATCACAGGCGCACGCAAATTTAAGGTTTGACATGTCGGTTTATCTATTTACTCAGTGCAACCTTGTCTTTAAGATTTTACCAAACAATTATGTCAATTATTATGACTGTGTGCCCTAAAATTTACATTAGTGTATTTTTTACTGAAATTTTGCGGTAATATCGTGTGACATAAAAAATTTGAACTACTACTATTTTATTCTCTAGGGTGTCTAAAAATATATAATGTTTTGGGGTTTTATGTAATCTTCAGGGCTAAAATGATTTTTTAAGCATGTGTGCAAAAAAAACGCAAAAACAGGTCAGACAGCGAAAAGGCTAACATTAAACTTTTGTTTAAAGGACAGTAATACCTCGGATTGCGAGTAAAGCGGTTTACAAGTGTTTCGCAATACGAGCTATTATTTTTTTTAAATCCTGACTTGGTTTGCGAGCTTTGTCTCGCAAGATGAGCAGGCTTCAAGCCAATGGGGTGTGCAGTACCGCATTTGGCCAGAGGTGCGGGGGTGACACTCAGAGCTGCTCAGAGCCGCTCGAAGACGTTCAGAAACACTCAGAAACACTCCAGAGCCCCCCCCCACCTCTGGCCACATGTGGTACTGCATACAATAGCAGTCACTGTGCAAAGAATTATCTGAGTTTCTATTGACTCCTATGGGGAAACACGCTTTGATATACGAGTGCTTTGGATTACAAGCATTCTTCTGGCTTGAATTATGCTTGTAATCCAAGGTACCACTGTATATGTATAGCCATTTTTTGTCTAGTTTTTGACTAGGGAAGGGTTATAATTGATATGAGTTCATCATTATTATTATTTTTATTTTTTTTTGCTAGTCTCTAGCTAAATTTCCCTTCACTTCCAATTGTTGAGGTTTGGTGCTCAGATTTATGACACTTTTCTCTTCAAATACAGTAATGTGCAAAAAGTCTGTGAAGAAATGCTTGAGTACTGTACGCGATACATTTTTTTAAGTTTGCACTAACATACAATTTTTCAGGACAAACTGTTGGGGTGAAGAAAGTAAGAATGCTTTCAAAAATATATATTTTAATTGTTTATTTTTATCAATTTACAAAATGCAAAGTGAGAGAACAAAAGAAAAATCTAAACCAAATTAATGTTTGGTGTGACTAACCTTTGCCTTCAAACCAGCATCAATTCTTTGTGCAAGTGTACACTTGCACAAAGTCAGAGATTTTGTAGGACTAGAGTCAGGTGTATAATTAACCAATTATACCAAGATGCTAATGATCATCAAATTCATATTTAGGTCATTAACTGAAACAGAAAAAGCTGCATATAAGGCTTAAAACAGGGTGAGGAACAGCAAATCTGTGCTACTAAGATGAGATTGTGGAAGGCAAATTCATGTCACAGGTCATACACCATGGCAAGACTGAGCACACAAAGTTGTTATACTGCATCAGCAAGGTCTTTTGAAGCACAAAGAAACAGGCAATGCTGAGGACCATAGGCACAGTGGTCAAGCTTACTTCTCTTCAAAATTGGAAGATGTCCAGCAGTGCTATCAGCACAGAACTGGTAGAAACCAGTGAAACCCAGATACATCCATTTACTGTCCCGAAGTGGTCTCCATCGAAGAATTGCAGCCAAAAAGCCATACCTTCAATGGGGACAAGACTAACAACTCAACTATGCACAATAGGAACTGGGGTGCAGAAAACTGGCAGCAGTTGCTCTGGACTGATGAGTCAAAATCTGAAATATTTGGCTGTAGCAGGAGGCAGTTTGTTTGTGAAGGGCTGCAGAGTGGTAAAATAATAAGTGTCTGCAGGCAACAGTGAGGCATGGTGGAGGTTCCTTGCAAGTTTGGGGCTGCATTTCTGCAAATGGAGTTGTATATTTGGTTTGAGATAAACAGTGTCCTCATTGCTGAGATATACATGCAGATGCTTATCGGTCATGCCATAGCATCAGGGAGGGGTGTGATTGGCCTCAAATGTATTCTGCAGCAGGACAACGACCCCAAACATACAGCCAATGTCAAAGAAGAACAAGGAGTCCTGGAAGTGATGGTTTGGCCCCCCCAGAGCCCTGATCTCCACATCATCAAATCTGTCTGGGATTACATGAAGAGACAGAAGGATTTGAGGCAGCCTACATCCACAGATCTGTGGTTAGTTCTCCAAGAAGTTTGGAACAATCTACCTGCCGAGTTCTTTC
The DNA here is from genome assembly GCF_042186555.1 of Aquarana catesbeiana. Lineage (NCBI taxonomy): Eukaryota > Metazoa > Chordata > Amphibia > Anura > Ranidae > Aquarana > Aquarana catesbeiana. Next base: position 210,762,970 of record NC_133335.1, read on the forward strand.
CAAAACTGTGTGCAAGTGTACCTAGAGGAAATGATGCTGTTTTGAAAGGAAAGGGTGATCACACCAAATATTGATTTGATTTGGATTTCTTTTCTGATCATGTGCTTTTCATTTGGTAAATTGGTAAAAATAAACTATCAAAATTTCTATTTCTGATATTTATATACTGCATTTTTTCACACCTGCCTAAAACTTTTGCACAGTGCTGTATATATTAGAATACAAGAATTCCTCCTTTCTTTCTAAAGTTTACTTACCAAAGAGTGTGATCTGTTTTAAAAATGTTTCAAGAATGGAGACTTACATTCCCATATATTAAACATAAGCTAGAGATATGGGCAATTAACAGATGGTGCATATAAGGGTATAGCAGTGTTAACACTTAACAGTGTTGTCTAAGACTTTCTTACAGTTTGTACTAATAACTGTGTATATATAGTGTATAGTGGTTTTCTACAGATAATAAGGTAGTTCCTGGAAGATTTGCAGTCAGTCCACTGAGAAATTAAAATGTTTACTAAAAGTATCTCATTACAAGGATTACATCAATTAGGTGCAAAAACAATGAATTATTAACACTGTACAGGGAACAGATGTGCTATATGTGTATGAAATGGATAAAATAAGTCAACAATAGAGTTTAGGAAAACTTACATAAGTGTGGTGTGATAGCAAAGAAAAACATATCTGTATTAAAAGCACCCCCATATGAAAGAGGCCTTGAAGCATTCAACAGGCTAATCTTTGTTAGAAAACAAAAGCTGGTCGTTTACAAAGTTCTATAGTTGAAGCTGGATCTTTTATACATAACTGAATAAGTCGGGTAAATGACTCTCCCACTACCCCTATCTGCTCATATGGTGCTGTATTGAGTTTTGGTTAGAGAAGAAGAGTCACAAAAATATAACCTACAGCTTTGGGCTCTCTTCAGAAAAGCCAGAATATTCTGCAAAACCTGCATGTCACGTAAGTGGTTAGAGGCCGAAGTGACGAGAGAGCTTCCCTTGTGGCTCTGGTCCGAAAACCCCTGGAGAAGGTGACAGGGAGTGCAAGCTACAAAGGGGCACAGGTGCCAAAAGTCCAGTTTGCTGGTGGCTGCTCTTGGAGGTGATCAGCGGGGTAGCTTTTTAGCCAGGAGATGGGAGCCTTAGAGGGATCATAGAGAGACACTGTAGAGGAGCATTTCGAGCCCAGCAGCTGGCATAATGTTGATCCCCCTGGTGGGATGAGATAATGCAAGATAGGACCAGCAGGGGAAGACTAGACGGTAGTGGCATTAAGGTCAAGGGCCCAGCCCAGGTCCTACGCAGGTGATCAATAGGATGCAGATGAGGGAGTCAGGGTCTGGAGCCAAGCCAAGGTCATACACAAGTGGTCAGTAGGACTGGAGAAAATGGCGTGGTCAGCAAAGCCAGGGTCATACACGCTTGATCAGTAGGAACAAGGTCCCTCAATGAGCTGAGGTCACAACCAGGTATCAGAGGGAAATCCAAGGCAGGATCAGGAAATCAGGATAGAGTTGAAGCTTGTCAGAAACCATGAAATCAGACCGAGGTACAGTTAAATCACACTTGTTTAATAATAAAAGTAAATAGAACAAATGTAGTCAAAACATAGCCAAGGTTCGGTAACCAGAACCGGTAGTCAGCCAAGCCAGAAAGTCAGGGATCAGTGTAGTGCAACAGCAAGCAGGATCTGGAGCCAGAAGGGATGTCAACCAAGCAAGTCTTTAAACAGGGACATAGTCTCTGTGATGTTGACCAAGGCGAAGGCAGAGATCCTCTGGGCTGGACAGCTTAAGTAGGCAGGTCTGACGAGCAGGATATCATCAACAGGTGAGTAGCTGTGGAGAGATAGGAACTGGCAATTAGCCGACAGCTAAGCGGCCAGCTCAGAGAAGGAAGGGCTGAGCCCAGCCCTGACAAAGCTTTTACAGCTGCAAAGGGTGGGCCAAATCTATAATGATCCCTACGGACTAAGACTGGGATCATGTACGTGTAAAGGCAGGAATCCCAATACTTTTGACAATATAGTGTGTGTATATATATATATATATATATATATATATATATATATATATATATATATATATATATATTTATTCATTTATAAACCCAAGAACAAAAATGCAATAAATTACAGCTTACCACTCCTTAGATGTGATCACTGCATTTGTTTTCTTTTTCCAGGTTAAACACATTGTTAGAGTATAGAATATACCTGTTGAGCTTGCCAAAAATGCTGTGTCTTAGTTAATTTCTGTGAGCTGAGCATATAGCAGAAACAATGTTTTTCTGAAAGATTTATGTAATTATTCTGATGATAGTCTCCGCTCCATTACCCTTAAAAAAACATGCATTAATAAATTTATACCCCCCCCCCCCCCATCAGCCACTGCAAGTTGTTATTTTTTTCCTCCTGTTGGATTGGATTCATTGGCACCTACCTTACTGGGATAAATCCCTATCTTTTTGTGTAAAATACCCTCAGATGGACTTCTAAAAGCAGTCATGGTATGGGGGTCCCACTGCAGGTTTTTACTATACACTTTGGAGGGGTGGGAATTGGAATGCCTGATGAGTCTGTTGATCGGTGGAACACATGCTATGCATTCAGTTTCCAGCTATGGTTCTGCTTTTTTGCGTTCCAGGTAGGACTTCTGGTGGCTGGCACATGCACAGTTCTTTTGGTTTATGGTGGCTCCATTGTTTGACATGCATGACTGGGTACCAAGTGGAATACCACTATACCACTTCAGTTTGTGTGTGGGGGGGCTTATTAACTTAATCAGCCCTGTCAGCTCCCCCTGATGAATCTTGGGCTTGCTCTAATGTAGCTTACAAGTAGTCGTACCAGGAAAAACTACTTGTAAGAACTGTTTCATGAAGATAACCAGGGATAAAGAGGCAGACAACCAGCATGTGGTTTCAATAAAAAAAAAAAAAAATGTCTTTTGTTTCTTGGAGTGAGCCAGAATTTCAGGTTGCAGTTCCTTGTCCAGAAATGTCAACGCCAATCCCTCAGGAAGACACGTTCAATAACTCTAGCCAATCCTCCACAAATGGTTGGGGGGGGGGGGGGGGTTGGGGGGTTTTGACCTCACCTTGGTGCAGCCATTCATTAAGTCAGTTAGATAGGTCCTCCTTTGGAAGATCTAGTGGAGGGGCCCCAGAAGAAAAAGAAAATCCTTAAACTTAAAAAAGGAGATTATTACCTTCCATTTCATAGATGAAATTTAAAGAAAAAGTTTCTGATGGATAGAACTGAGCTGACAAAAAGTCTTTATTCCATAATCATTTTGCAAAACTGCATCCTGTTTAGGGGAGAAAATGTGAAAGACCCTGATAACCCTGTACCTGTTGATGTGGCCTTAATGAGGCTTGCCAGACACATCACATTACTTCTAGATGATGCAGTTTCTTTCAGGGACATCCTTGACAGAGGCATTGATGAAAAGGGTTTCTGATAAAGAAAACTATGGTAGGTGTGCCACATCCCGAATGTACCAAGAAAGAGGAAAAAAAAAACCCTAGGGGTGGGACTAAAGCGGGTTCAGGGAGCCATATCTTTTCTTTGCATTCTTTGTATACAATGGTTATGTGCAATATTCTATATATGTTTTCTAATAAATATTCAATATTTTTCTACTACTTTTCATTGCTTATGTGGTAGTGCCTTCAAAGTCCCACCCCTAGGGTTTTTTTTCTCTTTCTTGACAGAGGCATTGATCTAGATTTTAAAAAAATCTAGCCAGTGGTGCATTTAGCCTTGAAGCCAGTGGTGCGTTTAGCTTCAGCCTCAAGAGCCCCAAAGTCAAGTTTGAAAATATCGAATTGGCAACCTCAAATAATCTACGCTAAGATTCTCACCACTCTGAGGGACCTACAGCTAACTGCTGTATTCATGGCTGAGGCGCCCATTAACTTACTGAAATCAGGGGCAAGAGTAATGTTATGGCCATTCACGGGGAAGAAAGCTGTATGGCTCAGACCATGGCTGTTGGGCCAAACCTCACAAGCAGGGGTGGTGCAAAATTATTTTTGAAGGACAATCAATTTTTTTGACAATTCCCAACGTGCCACGGCATTACAGGCGCCTCTCTATGTCACTTCCGTTTTTTTCGTAGTCCGTTCGTTTCCCTATGTGACTTCATCAGGGGACCCGGATTGGTCTACAATGCAGTCACTTTATGTGATGAAGCAGGAAGTGCTCTGTCCACCATTTTGTTGGATACCTGTCACCAACATGGAAGCGGCCATTTTTGGTTGGTGAAAAAACAGATATATAATATATGGTATTATTAGCGGCAGCCATATAGTTGGTGGGTAAACAAATCAAATAGGGCATACCAATGTTTAGTGATATAGCCAAGGATAAAAATGTGTAATTAAAAAGATGTATGCATGGGGTATATCTAATAAAGATGCCTTATCCCCAAAATAGGTATATGCAAATATGTAGCAATTCTAAATTTTATCAAAACTCATACATCTTTTATCTATTATTATCCAATCATATGAGTTTTGATAAAATTTAGAATTGCTACATATTTGCATATACCTATTTTGGGGATAAGGCATGACCGGACTACGAAAAAACGGGAAGTGACGTAAAGAGGCACCTGTAATGCCGTGTAAATTACAGATCTGCTGTTTTTAACTCTTATCGTTGTAAGTACCCATTTGGCTGTTTTAATAAACTAGTGAGTTTTTTATATACTACACTATGGGAGATTCCTTTTTATCCCCTGTTTATACTCGCTGTGAATGAACGGCTGTATGGACTAATCGGAAGCCATCATTCATATTATACTACTCTGAGAGATAT